>NW_024370041.1:5870685-5871526 GCF_014805655.1 Passer montanus | reverse complement strand
TGTTATTTTCATAAGCTATATTTTTCCAGTGTATCAGACAATAAAGCACACCTGCTCAAATTTCTTCATTCTTGTATCTTCTTTCTGTTGATATAAAAAATCTGTCCTGTATTTCTGCAGTTCCAATTTGCTTCATGATAGGTTTTATCAAAACAGCTAACTCCCTCATATGCATGAATAGTCTGAGATTAAGTTTTTTGTCAGATGTTGTTTGCATCCAAAATTAACTTGACACTGAAATTAATACAGAAATAACATTCTGCCCACCACATGCAGCAGAAGTTTCCCTGTATTTACACACACTTGAATCATAAGTGTTCTGGTTTCCTTGGTTTGAGTGGAGGACTAGAAACTTGAGTACCAGAGGGAAAGATAAAACTAATGATCCAATTTGGGCTTCTACTTACACCTCTATAAATCAAGAATAATTCCACTGACTTGAGTGGAATAATTAGCAACAAGATCTGCTAAATGCTTCTGGATTTTCTCCTGCTAAGACAGATAAAGGAAGGAGTATTTTTATAACCTTCTCCAGAGACACCTCCTGATCCTGAGTATCTTGCTGGATTTGTTCACACAAGAATCCATCAGTCACACTGCTTTATGTACTGGCCAAGGTTTTTTAAAGCAGTAAAGAAACCCAAGCACAAAGAGCTGCTCCATGTCTATTGGAGGTGGGCATCCTATGAAATTTAATGGATCTGATGAATTATCAGGTAAACTATTTAAAGAATGGAAAGACATTTAAGACAGTAACCAAATTCTTTGCACAGATCTCTCCAAGGTCTAAGATGGAGAGAAACCACACAAAACTAAATGGTTATGAAATATTTTCTTTGAA
>NW_024370041.1:5542932-5870667 GCF_014805655.1 Passer montanus | reverse complement strand
TTTATGTTAAAGCTAACGAGGCTACACAAAATATCCAGTTTTTCAAGAGGAAACCATCATGACTCAAAAAATCATGACTCAAAATCCCTGAGTCCCTGAAAACCAGGAACTGTGAGCAGATTTCTCCAACAATGAGCAAATACTTTCCTGCCTGCTGTGTGTAGCTGGTGGCACGTCATCACAACCCTCTGACTGCTTCACATAGTTTGTGTGCAGAGGGAGGCAGCAGATTACAGTCACATAATATATTTTATTACAGTAAACTTGAACCATCAGAAACTTCACCAAGGAGCAAAGGGCTCAATGAGAGATCCTGAATGAAGATTTTGAAATTAGTGTCACAAAGAAAACTTGAAAGTGCTTTTATAAAATGCAAGAGAAAAAGTCTGTGTAAAGCTCTGCAAATCTCAGATATTTCACCAAAAAGGAACCAGTCTATAATGAAATTGACAGTTATCATACCTTTCTTGTAAGGATTAAAGACTATTATTTCATGATGGACCTGAGCCTGTAGCTCCACTAGGATTACATTAGGTCACTGTGTTTGCAGGTTTCAATGCACAATCAAAGCAGGGAAAGGAGCGCAGTGAATTGTAAAATAATTTTTTACAGGTCAACATATTAATACCTCAAATCGGGGGCTTCCATGCAGTGATATATTTCACCCAACCAGCTGCACATATCAGGAAACATAAACACTGAACACTTATCCTTATAGCTCCTGTGCCATTACTCTGCATTCCTGAACACAGTCTAAATCCTGAGCAGCCTGTAACAGATTCCTAACTTCACTGCCTGGAAGCTGGTCAGCAGCACAAGGGAAGTGATTCTTCCCTTTTTCTCTGCCCTCATGAGACCTTGCTCTGCTGCCTCTGGTTCTGGGGCCCTCTGCACAGGAAATACATGGATCTGTTAGAACAGGTCCAGAGGAGGCCACAAATATGATCAGAGGGCTGGAGCACCTGTCCTGTGAGAACAGGCTGAGAGCGCTGGGGCTGTTCAGCCTGCAGAAAAGAAGGCTCTGGGGAGACCCCCTTGCAGATTTGAGAAGGCTTATAAGAAAGATGAGGGAACAACTTTTATCAGGGTCTGTTGCAATAGGACAAAGGGTAATGGTTTTAAAATAAAAGAGGATAGTTTAGACTGGGTGGTGAAACACTTGCACAGGTCACCCAGAGAAGTCGTGGATGTCCCATCCCTGAAAACATTTATGATTAGGCTGCATGGAGCTCTGAGGAACCTGACCTAATGGAAAGTGTCCCTACTCACTGCAGAGGGGTTAAACTAGGTGACCTTTAAAGGCCCCTTCCAGCCCAAAATAGTCTGTGCTTTTTGGGTCTCTTTTGCTTTAGTCTAAGCACATATCTGAAGTTTTACCCCAATCTGAGTCCTCAAACTTGAAGAAGGAAGGCTCAACATAAATGAGAGGCTCCCAGATTTGTCTTGTTATAAACCAAGACTTTGTACTTGACAGTAATAGAAGCAAGTATTTGCTTTGTGAGATTTTTATTCTGCACATTCCAAAAATGCACTCATAAATAGTGGCTTGATTTCAACATGGGTCAAATGCTTCATTTTTACAAATGAGATGATCTAGATTGTTTTTTCTTCTCTCCCTCCATTTATGTTAAAGCTATTATGTAGTAACGAGGCTACACAAAATATCCAGTTTTTCAAGAGGAAACCATCATGATTCAAAAAATCATGACTCAAAATCCCTGAGTCCCTGAAAACCAGGAACTGTGAGCAGATTTCTCCAACAATGAACACTTTCCTGCCTGCTGTGTGTAGCTGGTGGCACGTCATCACAACCCTCTGAAGGCTTCACATAGTTTGTGTGCAGAAGGAGGCAGCAGATTACAGTCACATAATATAGTTTATTACAGTAAACTTGAACCATCAGAAACTTCAACAAGGAGCAAAGGGCTCAATGAGAGATCCTGAATGAAGATTTTGAAACCAGTGTCACAAAGAAAACTTGAAAATGCTTTTATAAAATGCAAGAGAAAAAGTCCATGTAAAGCTCTGCAAGTCTCAGATATTTCAGCAAAAAGGAACCAGTCCCTAATGAAATTGACAGTTATCATATCTTTCTTGTAAGGATTAAAGACTCTTATTTATTCTATTATTCTAAATCACAGTAAAGTTTAAAGCTTGAATGCTTAGGCTGCCACAAGGAAAACAAAGTTCCCAGGAAAGGTCAATAAATACAGACACATGGAGCAACCTTTAAAGGTCACCTGCCTTGATGGGCTGTTTCACCCAGCAGTTGATCAGCTTCAGAACAAAAGATACAAAATTTTTAAACTGTATGATCCTTCCTAACAGCTCCAAATGAAACAAACCCCTGCCCATGGCATGTTTCATTGGTGCAGGGCTCCAATTTCAGCCACAAACTCCTGATTACTCAGCTTCATCTGTCACAAGCCCACTGCCAACTACAGAAAGATTGCTGAAGTCAGTTGAGAAACATCTCCACTTGCTCAGCCAACATCAGCTATTTTATGAAGCATGAAGCTGGCAATTTCAGTGGCACTGGCAAGCTGTGGGCTGTGCCACACTAAAATATGCCCCTTAAAATATACCCCTGTATATACCCCTGTATAAAATGTACCCGTTAAAATATACCCCTGTATATTTTATATATAAAATATATCTAGTATATATATAACATGTATATATAGATATATATATATATGAGCTCTGCTCATCTACAATACAAGGTACAGGTCTTGTTTAAAAAACAAGAGGTGGGAAACAAACAAAAGTATTGTTTCATTCTAGTCCAGATTAGTGTCACTATCTTCTCATGTTTTTTACAGAGGCCTCTGCAGTTGTGATTTTTATATGCTTCTGTTGAGAGGTGTCTCTGCTCCTTGCTCTGGGCTTCCCAGCTGCCTGCAGCCAGGAGCCTCTTGTCACACAACCAGACCACAACCATTAACATCAGAACGTGATCATTACCTCCAAAAATGACACAACTTTCCTATAGCATACTCTGAAGCTGTCCATCCATGGGAGAGAAAAAAAAAGCTGGGCTGAGTTCCCTACCACAAAAGCCAGTAGCTGGATCCATCTGCCAGGCAGCAGAAATTCACATGGCGGAGTCTCAGTTGCAACACTGAAGGGTCGAATTTCAAGCTCTGCTACTGATAATATATGAGTCCACAGGGAAACTGACACAGCAACAAGGCACATGGTTTGCTCTTGTCTTTTGCTTTTCAAAACCAGACCTAGAATTACTACAATGGACAGTCACACTAGGAGTGTGCTGAACAACTGCACTGTAATGCAATTACATGGTCGCATAACAATTTTTCCATGGGACATCTGCTAATTTCATAAGGTTTGAGTTTCTCATGGTTTCTCAAAGATTGACATGATGGCTTCAGATCAAACAAAATTATTTAATACTTCTGTCAATTTGAGGGTCTCTCCTCTTTAACCATGGGTAAAATTCAGAAGCACTGGTTTCTATACAGGTAGAAGCACTTCATTATTTCATAGAGATTTTGTAGGGATAAATAGAGTGACCATCTGCAGAGAGAGAGGCTGCAGTAGCAAACCCTCTAGGGACAGCTGTATAAGAAACTCAAATGGAAAGATGGGCACTAATGATTATGAATATTGCTGAAGGGATGAGCTCATCTAAGATTCTGAAGAGACCTCACAGGACAAGGACACTGAAGTACAGACAGAGAACGTTTCACTCCTGGTTCGTGACACAGGAGGACTTTTCACAGCAGGAGCCAGGACTAGGCTGAAGAATTCCACCAGCCACAGGAAATGGCTACACCAGACATAGCAAATTTCCTCTGAAACCAGTTTTAATACAATGCATTTGATAAACACAGGCAGCATGTTGGAGGAGTTAGAAAACTGGAACTAAAAACAATTATTCATTAAAAATAAAAACACCATATGTAAATGTCACAGGATATATTCCTCAAACTTAACAGTGGGGTCACAGAATCTCCTGATTTCAGAGCACAGAACCCTAAACAAATACACCTGTGAATTGATGCTAGGTACACAACGCAGTGCATTAACCTCAGCCTTCACTGCCTCATCTTTCACCAGGTATCTCATAATAATCATTCTACCATTCAGGGCATTAATGACTCCTTACACAATTGCCAATAAAATAAACCACACTCAGCTCAGAAGTGATAAATGCTTTCTCTCCAACTGTGAGATCTAAGAATAAAGGCAAATACCCCAATTACTGCTGTACATTTTCTCAGAACAGCACAGCCCAACAGAAACCACAGAGCTCTGAGCCAGAGCATTAACCCATTTCAAGACAGTCAAAGTCAGTACAAAAGTACTACGGAGCAGGAAGCTTGGAGAGGCTGAAAAGAAACAAGAAGGACCATCATTAACATGTGGACCTTATGGACACACGTGCTCACAAAGGGATTCAGGTGGCCTTGCTCTTGTGGTTAGCAAAGCAGCAATTTATAGAAAATTTACACACAAAAGTGCATGAAGTATAGCTTTACCCAAGTTTTCTGCTTGCAACAAGATTTAAAATCCAAGTCAGCTATTAATGAAGAAAAGGGATCCCTTTTTGCCAATAAAGAGTTCAACTACAACTCTTCAGCTGCAGTGACAGTAAATAGAGAAGGACTCAAATGAAAACATTTCAAAAGTTGGCAAAGTGAAATCTCAGATCTTAGAGACAAATTAAACCTGCCCCTATGGGCTCTAAGAGATGGAGAAAGCTTATGTTAAGCTTTAATTACCATTTTGAAACATTCACCTTGGGGAAAGCCCTAAGAAAAGTCTTTTTGTTCCTCTATTTCCCCAAAGACTGTTGTTCCAGTGTGAGCTTATCTTCTGCTGGCACTAAAAATACACTTGTGCCTGTCTTGTAGCTGATGGAGCTATGCCAATTTACATTAGACAAGTTACTTGATTCCTTCCTTCCAGCCCATTCCACATAAAGACATGGAGAAAAGAATCCTTGTTATAACCTGTGCATCCTGTTCCACAGAGAGAGAACTAGAGTGGGCTTAATTATGGGCCTATGAAGAACAAAAATGAAAGCCTTGCAATATGATCTTCATATTCATTTTCCTCCTTTTTCAACCTCACATTTAGAGCTATAGTTAGTCAACTTCTTCCAGAAAAAAAAATATTAACAAGATAATCAGTGATCATCAGTAGAAAGAAATGGATGAAAGTAGAAGGACAAATAAGGGAGGAAAAGCTTAAAATAGTAAAATTAAGACAAGTGTTTTTCTTTATCCCCAGCCCATCACTGAAATTATGGTTTGTCAAAAGTAATGAAACTATAATTAAGCTGCACAGCTTCAAAGGATACAGATACTTAACTATCCATGGAGGCTGCTCCCAGGCTTCTTCTATATCAGAGACCAGTGCAATAAATTATTAGACACAATTATATCTGCAGTTTTTGCCAAAGTCTCCTATAGTAGTTATCTGTATAACACGTGTGTTCTGCTTGACTTTGTGTCTCCAGGAATGAGATGAATCAGCAAACTTCATCTGGAAATGTTTTCCTTGTGCTACAGAGGATTCAGGTGTATGGTTACTAGCCCTGATATAGCCCACTTAGCACTTCTCTGTCCTTCTAATAAACCAGATCTGGAAAAGGTTTATATTTCCTTAATATTTTCCAGGCTCAAATTTCTAGTACATCCAAAATTGCTTCCAATCAGCATTGAATTAGCAGAGGATTCCACAGAATCCAGACTAGTGCAGAGGATGTGGCTAGGGCAGAGGGAACACAGCCAGAGTTCATGTCCCACTGATTCCCAGCTGTTGAAACAGTCATTTTAGTTGATTGACAGCTGGCTGCTGCATTTTATCCTGCAAATAACCCTTTATCCTCATGTGACAAGACTTAGAAGCACAAAGTCAACTTTAAAGCCCCTTTTCCATCTACACTTTGGACTCGAGTGGGACTGAACTTCTGCAGAGAAAGTCCCAAGGTCTGCTTTCTTTCATCTACCCTGTTTTGGAAGAAAAACCATGGAAAGACATGAAAGACGACTCCAAGGAGGACATACAAGCAGAGCTTGCATGCAGTAAAAGCATTTTACTGCAGCCTATAAGCCCTATATATGACTGGTATTCACTCACACATCCTGGCTTTCATTTATCATACCAATCACACATATTTTGACCTGAACATCTTCATCCCATCCAAAGAAGTTCAGTCTAACTTTGACACACATACACAGATTTTGCATTGTTATATTGATGCATCAAATTTCTCTGGAGCTGAACCAGAGAGGACAGAAAAAAAAACAGTAGCTCCACATAACATTTTTCCCTATGCTTCTGTCCTACACTCATGGGTTGAATTACTGGCTGAAGTAAGATAGTTTTTCAAGGCACAAAGTGTTGTTACACTAGAGGGAAGGTCAGAATGAAAGGAAGAACTTCCCTCTGTATTGTCATTTAGGAATGCAACAGATAAGTTCGTGTATAACTGGTAAAAAGAGGTTTTTTCACACTTTAAAAAATATTTACTCAGTTGGTTAGGTGAAGTAACTGAGGTTTCACTGTGTCACTTTGGTTGTTATCCAGAGGTCCTACATTTCAAAGCTAAGTTTAGCCAGAACCATGGGAACTCAATTGGGTTAACTGGTTACCAAAAACACTGCTCCAGAAGTTCCCTGCAGTCATCTGCTCTCACACTTCCTGCTGGGGAAGAGCTCAGTTTTACCTAATCCCCCTGGGAAAGAAATACAAATATCACAGATAGAGTGAGGTAAACTGGTCACGAGAAAACCCTAACACAAAATCCCTGCATCAGTCCAAATCTCAAGCTGCTTACCTCTCTTCCTAAAGTGAGACAGTGCCCAAAACACCACTCTGCCATCACAAACTCCTGCCAGCAGCCTGTCTGCTATAGACAAGGAGCTTTATAGCATGGTGGGCAGGTTTGTCAAATGCATTCAACACTAAGCCAGGCAGAGCAAGAACACCAGACTGCAATATGGATTCTTTCTGTATTCCCTGAGGTCCAGAGCAGTCAATTCCACGCTTCTACTATGGGACAGGGTTTGAAATCTGCCTGTTTTAAATAGCAAAGGTCCATCTTATGTATTTTAGCTCACATGCATCCCCAATCTCTAATGAAGTGAACATTTTAGGTACACTGATTTCAGTGGCCTTGCTTCTAGGAGTGTCAAAGGAAAGGAGCTGAAGTCTGCACAAGCATTCTGCTCAACTCAGAGGGACATTTTGGTCAGAACTGTACAATTGCATGAGCAGTAAATTCGACAGTCTTATCCTCCTTATGGGCTTCTAAAGAATTCCTTCTCCTTTCTCCTCTAGACAAGTTCCCTGGAATTTCAGCAGAAGCATTCAGAACTCTGCATAATAAAGCAATAAATAAAATCTCAAGGAATTTTAAAAACAGTCCATCCTGAAAACTAGCAGGCATTTTTCTAGCAGAATGGCTTATGCACATTTACTACCTTCTTTGCTATGGGAAGCATTCATTCAGTTCTGAACATATAAATATATTACAGTGATTCATTTATCAAATTGGTTTCAGTATAATGAAACCATGGAGTAGGTTCAATGGAGTAGGTAATAAACCATTTTCTATTCTGCAGATTTGTTGCCACATATTTTCATGCTAACAAATCCCAAAATTGCATTACCCATACGAAAATGTTGTTACCATATTATTACATTTCACAAACTGGAAAAATTATTTGTTCTTTATGACTAAAGTAATGTAACTTGGAATAGGGTCGACTATGACAAACAGTAAGGATTTGCCTACACCACAACACAACCAACACCTTCAGACATAATCTGATTACAAGTAATTACAACTCACTGTAATTCTGCTAACATGTTATCAGCCAGACTGAAAGTATGTCCATGGATATCTTGAACTAATAAAGTATATTGGGAACCTTGACTTACCAAAACTAATTCCACTCCTATGTCTTGTCCTGAGTTGTGGACAAGCTTAAACACAGTTTGTATAATGTTGTTGGAACACATTTCACCTTCTAATTTGCATACTTCCAGCTTTAAGTGGCTCTGTCAAAAAAGGTTGGTTGGAAAGGTCACACCCCTACTGAGCATCTATTTTCAGTCCTCTCATCTACTCACAGGGAGCTGCTGTCAGCCCTCCAGACATCCCATCTAAGTGATTGCTATCCTACTGACACTCGCCAATTCCTTCTGAGCCATGCAATTACTTTGATATCACTGACTGTTAATCAAAACAAAATATTTCCTGCATAGTATTTTAATGCACAACCTTAAAAATAGAATGTTGGCAGACATTAAAAACATTTTTCAGAAATGCAAGTCAAGGAATTGAGGTTTTTTGAAAGTAACTTTGCTTATGATCTTCCAGAAGGAGATAAACCATATGGGAATCAAACTTGAAAATCTTAATCCACGGCTGCTACTGGAGTTATTCACTTCCCCTGAGTTCAGATCCATGTAATCCATGCTGTCCTTACATCTATGCTTTTCCTCTCTTTTCTTCCTCTGCAGGTGAATTTTACTTTTTTCCTTTTAAAAAATGAAGATAGAAAGTGTCTGCTAACACTTTGTAGTATTGTAGGATTCTGTTGAATTTTTCTGGAAATAAATGGATCTCAATTTTATGCGGGGGGCGGGGGGGAAGCAGATAGAAAGCATTTTCTCATTTTGGCCACATTCCAAGCAATGTGAAAAGTCTCCTTCACAGCTGGATCAAAACAGAAACCCCACAAACCCTACATTCCAAAGGGAAATTTTTTTCCAGCTTTTATTGCCATATGATTCCTTCAAAGTATTTCTCTCTCTTCAGAAAAGCTACTGCTCCCAACAGAGGAAGAAGTAGCCATTGGTATCAGTAATAATAAAAGCTATTATCCAGCTTGATTTTATTTAGGGGATGAAGCAAATTTTCCCATTTGTTCATTGTGATGGGGATAGAAGGTCAATAATGTGGTTTATCAAGATCTCCAAGGCTCTCTGACAAAAAAGCAATCCAGGAACACCTGTGTTTGGTACAGAAGAATGAATTCTGCTGCATTATATTGTCTGCATTCCCTCATGTAAGGAAAGATGCTCTCTTTTCTTGACATTGTTATTTCACTCACCAGTGCTTCTGTGGCAGGCACTCCTTTTCCCATTACAGACCATAGGCTGTCTGCTCCCCTTTGTACCAGACCCCAAAACATGCCAACTCTTATTCCAAATTTAGATGAAAACCCTTATTCTTTGCACAACAGTTGTGAGGATTTTTTCATGACAGATGAAAAGTACCTTGAGTACAATTTTTTAGATAAAAGATAAGGTAACCTTCTACAGGGCTGAAAGCAAGTCAGATCTGCACTGTCCTGGTAGGGTTGGCATGTCTCATGTGTTCCTGTGACATCTCAAATCCAAATTCTTACCCCTTGACCTAAAACATGCACACCTTTGGAAGAGCTGGGTCACCTATATAAGCTCTTACCAGCAACAGCAATGGAAAAGGAAGCTGGGTCTCTCCTTGATTACTTGGGAGTGAAGCCTGAAAGCTGCCAAGAAGCATTAAAATACTGGACAAGTTAACTGGAGAACTGGGAGGAAAAAAAACCTCTTCCTTTCCTGCAAGCTGACATTAAGCAATATCTCTACACAGTGCATAAGCACACCTGGATGGGAGATGAGATCAAGAGGATGGAGATGATCTCTACAATAGACTTGGGCTCCTGGCCAAAGCTACAAAAAGGAAAACAAAACTAATGTAGCTTTAAGCCTGACACTACATCCACCTGTTTTGTGCCTCTTTTTTCTGTCAGCTTCAACTGGAGAACACACTTTTGCTTATCTTTTATCTGCACAGCACTAGGTGCTTTTGTCTGCATAACCAGCTCCAAAAATGACTGCATTTTATTGTCAAGAGCAGGAATGATCATGGGTTTCTTCTATTTCAGAAAGATGCTGTGGGCTATAAGATGCTTTTGAATCTCTGAAAAGTTTGAAGAATAACACTACTTTAAGTAAAAATTTCAGAGCCTTCAAAGCCTTTTACAGTAACAGTAAAATGTAAGTAAAATGCCAGATGGCCAAATCATTGTCCAGTGCAGGCACCTCATTTGTGGTGACACGTGCTGGGAGATGCACATCACTGCTGGTTCATGTATCATAGTCAGGACTCATAGAAAAACAACTGGAATTAAATCTTGAAAGAAAAGAGCACAAAAGCAAGTTTTCTAATTCATGCAAAAAGTCAGCAAGACCCAGGCACAGAAACCTCACAAACACATCATTCAGGTCAATAATGACAACTGACTTCCAGGTTCCTCCGAGGTGCAAACTGTTCCTGTTAGAGTTCTGACAGTGTGTTGCCCAACTGCCCAGAGCTCTGAGATTAGAGCAGAAATACAAGCAGCAACAATGCTCTTGAAGATGACAAATGCATCCTTCTCAGCTGAGAATTTAGACAGCTTGTAGCTCTTTTAAAGGTGGGAGGAAGCATAAAATGTTACAGCACCACACATCAATACTGTAAAAAAAGAGATGTAAAAGATGAGCAATTACAAATAATCATGTTCCTACACTGTCAGAGAAAGCATGGAAATAAACACAGTACAAGATAAACACATAAGGTTTTCAGTCTCCTGGGGAAAGAGGTAACGACTCCCAACAGAAAAAAAGAAATACCTAAATTAAGATTGTAGATAACAGTACATTGTGATATCTTTAGTATCTGTTTTAGTACTACATTAGAAAAGTACTTGATTAAAAGCCAAAAAAAATTAAAACATTCTCAGTTACACAGATATGGCCATGTCGTCATGCAGCTGCCATTTCTCAGATTTCACAAAGAAAGTTAACACCTTACAGGCCTTCTCTTTCACCACTTTCAAAAGCAGTATCTGTAATGACAGGAGAAGCACCAGCTAACTCTATGGCTAAGGGCTGGTACAGGATTTGGAAGATTAAGGCTATATTCCTAACCCAATGACAGGCTGCCTATGACCCTGGTGAGATTAGTACCAGGGAAGTCAGTGTAGGATGCTCCAGAGTTCAAGCCCCTTCTCTGCCTGAAGTCACATCAGCTGTGCTTCTCCCTAGGCTTAGTCTCTCTCCCTAATCTACAATGCACAAGGGACACACAGATATTCAGTTTCTCTAGAACCCAGAGACTCTGCACTCACCCAAGGCTGCAGGTGATAACCAGCTCTGAAAGGGGGATGTGGGGCTGCATGATCAAGCACAGCAGTAAAGAGCCTGCTCCAGGCATGCACGTGCCTTCCCATGGAGCTGTAACGCAAAATAAAGCCGTTTCTACAGGACAGACTAAAAGAGTTAAATATCCTACCACCTAGCCAAACCAAGTCCTCACTTAAACTGAGATCCACGCGCTCCCAAGGCAGGTACCAGTCCTCCCTGGATTGTGTAGGGAAGGGTTCTCAGCCCTCAGTGCTGTGGATCCCACTACCTGATGGATAAAACCCCTTTTATCCCTAAAGACCACCACATTTCCACTTACTACAGATATGCTGGGAGATTCAAAGTTGGAGGCACAGAGTCACTGTAGTAGCAGGAATTATACAAGTATACCTCACAGAGAATTTGGGTAGATTAGCTCCTAATTTGGGACCACACTGTCCCCAAGGAGGCCCTGGTATTTTAAAATCATCAACTCAAGTTGGAGGCTGAATACCAAGAGAGATTGATGACAACAGCCACACACAAACTAACTTCTCTTCCCCTCTATCATAGCAAGTTAACTACCAAAGCAGTACTCATGACTATATTTCTACATAAATAAGAACTCCCACTGACATAAATATGAGTTTAGCATGAGCTAGACATACATAAATGTAATTCCTACTAATAGGCACATTTGGAGCTGTCAACAGTTATTTGAGTATAACACTAAGTAGCAGGAAGAGACAGCCATAAACACTCCATATTAATTCAACTTGCAAGAAGAAGGTCAGGGGATAAAAAGCAAAGCAAAATGAAATCCAGAACTTGTCAGATGGAAAAGGACAAAACCAGTTGGAAAATAATTTTATTTTTCAGACTTCTAAGAAAAATTACAAACAATGGTGGTGTAAAAAAAAAAGACAACCCTATAAAAAAGTTGACATTTCTCAAACTATAGCATCAAAGGAAGTTACAGAGCAACAAGCATACAATGAAATTCTACTCATCAAATTAGTATTAGTTGTTAAAAACATAATAAGCAAAGTCTAATAATAAATCTCTACAGCTTACTCAGAAATTGTAACAATCAATTCTGAGCTTAAATTATACTTACAATAGACAATTAATTCACCTCTGCAATCATCTACAGCACTGAAATCAACTAGGTCAAATAACATAGCAAAAGCACACCTTGGAAATCTGTAAAGGACACCTTGAGCAGAGCACAATTACATACAACAGAAAGCAAATCACCCTGCATGCTTGCTTCTTAGTCCCCAATGTCTAATATGAAATACAATATACAAGTAATAGAAGCAATATTTAGTAACTCTTTTCATGCTGGTTCTATTTTTCATGCAGAATGACAGAAAGGCTTCCTTGTCCTGTTTTCTGTTTGAGCCCTGGCACTTTCCCAGGTCTGTTCTCCCTGTTTTCATCATCATCCTTGTCATTAGAGGAGGAGGTGGTTCTTAACAAGCCAATCCCCATCAGGACCCCCACCAGGCCCTCCACATATGCACAACTTCACCCTGCAACCTCTCTCCAACTCTTCACATGCTGAACTCCAACATGCACACACGACATGCCCAAACCTAACCTCCATTTGCCTTTTGTGCCAAAGGGCACAAAACAAACAAATGCCTATAGCCTTAATTACTGCTGCAGACTTTCCTCTACTCGGGTCACTTTAAATAGTAGGCATTTAAAAGCCATTAATACAATTTAATTAACAGCTTAACTCAAAATTGCAAAGGAACTCCAAACACTGGCACATTAAAGCTTTTTGAACATGAATTTGAATAAACATGAAAACCTGGTGTTCTCATCAATCCATAAATCAGCTCTTCCTGGCCCTAACTTAAATATATTCTGTTCAAAGTACATGCAGTAATAATTATTTTTTAGTTACAGTCTGTGGATTTGTGCTTTCACTGAACTCGTCAGGAGAAACAAAGACAGTGTCCATCAAATACTGCTAAAATAACTCATTTGTGACAGTTCAAGAGAGTGCATCAAAGGGTTATTTTTTCTTTCAAAAGTAAAAACAAACCCATGAATCATTCCATTTAATGAGACTTCTTTTGTGACTGCATATAAATGGGTTCTTAAAAAAAAAGCAGATGTGCATATCTCATGCTAAAACAAAAGTCAGTAAGATGTTGCACCAGTGTTTATCACTAAATTTGTTTAAGTATAGACAATTCTTGCCAACTTATTAGGGCAGCTAGAAACACCATTAAACTTGACAGCACTTTGTAATAAAAGATGTGGGTATTTATGTCACTGGGGCCAACAGGCAGTTGTAGTGACATAATTTAGCTTTTAATGATTTTGAAGATATCCAATGGAACACTCACTTTCAGCTTCCCATCTTCCACAGATAGCCAGAGTAAGATCTGACAAATTCACATCTAAACCGACAATTCGGATCACGCAGAAACATTTAGACCACATGAGCTAATTGTAGCTGAATTACTTCTTTCCTCCCTGTCTATAACAAAGCCACTTTTAAGCTTTCTAATCCCAAAGCAGAGCCCTTCCAGAAATCAATCCTGGCCATTTTTCCTAAATTCTCCCTGACTACAGGGAGCAGCCACAGGAGGCCAACAGCAGATGTTGGCTGTGCACCCCACTGCCTGCAGCCAAGCTTCCAGAACTGGGCTAGAGGGCTCGTGGTGCAGGTGGCTGGCAAGGATGGCCTTGGAAGATCACTGATCCTACTGACCACAGCCTCAGAAAACATGTCCCACAAGTGCCTCCCTACCTGCCAAGTGCTGCAGGCACATGGCACAGTAACATCCAAGGTGCTCTGATGGGGCTGTGCAAGTGGCCCATGCAGACAGAGCTTACCATGTTACCAAACACATGAAGGCACTCAATGCAAATGCATGAAACACCTCATGAGAAGAAAATCCCTCAAATTCATAACCTTTTAATTTTTCTTTCATCATGAAAAGGGCATTCAAGCCCTTTTCATAGCAGTGGTTTATGTAATCTCATATTTAATTAAATGCACACACTTCAATGGCAGTGTTTAATTCTTCATGCACAAGTCTCTCTTGCTGAATCCTTGCTTCACACATTCCCTAAATTAAGCACTCCCTCTAACCTTCCCAGCCTGTCACAAGCTCACTAATACAAGCAGCTTTACCTTCTTCAAGTTTAGCAAACACATTCACCAAAAAAAAAAAATCTTCTCCAGCATGGATAAAATCAGATACATTTCATACAATATATAATTAATGTATAAAGCTTACTCCCGTAAAAAGACAAGAACTGGCAAATGTGTTTGGAAAGGCAAGTGAACCCCCACAGTTTAGGTTTAAGTCTTTACGTGACCAGTGGTCAAAAATAAATTTTTCTGCAAATAAACAGTCCTGTTTGTAGACTGCTAGTGGAATTTTATGTACCTGCTCTGAAGTACCTGTCACTGGCCAGTCACAGAACCAGACTGCCATGCTGACTTGACTATTTTGTGTTTCCTCAGTGAGAAACAGGTCTAACCTGGCTTCTTGTGCAAGGTATGTTCAAACTACAGTGACAAAGAAAACAAAAACATCAATAAAATAAAAGTATGCACTCAGATCTCCTTAAGAGCAGCATATACTATTTATCCTCCCTTCCTTCTTTGTAAATACCCACAGCAAGACAGATCAGTGTCTTTCATGCTTGCTTGCCATTATATGAGAAATCAAGTGGCTGCAAAACTTTCCTCTTTCACTTTAATGTACCCAAAGCCAAAACTGGCCGATTTAAAAGTACTGGTTGTGGTCTGTATTGTTCAGTGTTTCCTTGACTAGGCACAGATTTTGAAGAAATCATGTACTAAGCCTCTCCATTCCAGCATAAACAACAGAAAAAGTTATTACCTGTGCAGAGTATAAAGGAAACAATATTACTTATGACCTACAACTTAGGTAACTTTAAATTGATCATGCTCTATTAACTAAGGTTCGTTAGCATCCGCTCAGTGTTAGGTATTTACCTTTAGTCCACCACAGATTGGACAAGATGAAAAAAGAGCTCTTGTCATCCCAAGGTGGGGGCTACATGTGTCACAGGGGTCAGCTGAGGCCCCACCAGGTGGTGACAGCTCACTACTTTTGGAGTCTGACACCTGTCCCTGTGGTTTTGTGTCTGACCACCTTGAAACAAAATCCACATATGTTTCATCACTTGAGTCCTTGCTGCTTTCTGTGAGTAAGGATGAAGGCCTCCCTCTGTGCTGGCTGTGCTCAGGTCCCCTCCGTGCTTCCAAGTGTGGTAGTAGCAGTCTTGGGTCACTGGCACCTTGAGCTGGCAGGGCCTGGTCCTTGGGTAGCGTGGAATCTGCACTCTTCAGCTGCACTTCTTTAGGAGCTGCCTGTAACACACTCCTGGGTATATCATAAACGTGTCTGAGAGAGCTGGGAACCTGATACTCTGATCCCACACCTCTCTGGGACTCACTGTGAGGGCAAGTACATAGACTCTGATCTGAAGGAAAGTTCAACGGCAAGCTTAGCAATGATCCAAACTCATCACCATGGCAAATGTCTAAGCTCCCAGCATAGGAAGAAAAGCTCCCAGAGTAGGAGGAGTGACTGCCAGTAGCTATTCCACTGTCAGAAGAGCTCTGGCGACCTATTTCCTGCAGCTGTCTGGATCGGAGGGGCTTTGGAGGGGGTTTAGTGGTGCCACGTGCCCCTTCTGGAAGGTTCTTCTCTTCTCCCAGGTGAATGCCCTTCGCAGCTGCCAGCCCATGGCTCTCCTGAGAGGTGCTGGCTGAAGATTGCTCAGGCCACACTGTCAGCCTGCTCCCAACGCTCACATCCGAGTGGCTGGTATCCGAAGACGAGCTTGAAATACTCCTATCATCTCCTAGGAAAGAAGGAAACACATCCACCTACGTTTAAAACACAATCAACAGACTCAAGCATGGCAAGTATGTACAAACAGGAAGGGCCCTGAGATTCCATCTGCTTTTTGTAAGTGGAACTGCCGTCAGAAAGCCAGAATTCCTGCAATAACTCACAGCCCCACAGGAAAAATAAAATGCAATGGTATGTTACCTTGCCATAACCCTACCATGTTGTGGAACATAATGCATTCGAGGCTAAATTTTTTAAGTTTATGCACCAAGCTCTCCTCTTTTCAAACATATTTTGCTTTCATATAGTTAATTGGGTTGCTGTACCAAAATACAGTCATACATCACTGTACAAATAAAAATAATACTGTTATAAAAATGTTTACATATCTATATACAAAAATATATTCTGCTATTCATTTATGTCTATATTGCAAGACAGTTTTCTTCAATGATAGTTGCAAGAAAGGCACTTTAACAGGTAATTACTGCCATCAAAGACAGAATATGAGTGAAAAAAATTAAACATTGTCTTGAAAGGGCACAAGGACAAAACACAAACATCACACAAACAAACAAATACAAAACCAAACAAATACAAAAGAAATACAGAACTTTCCTGTAGCACAAAGGCAGAAACTGTACATGAGGTTGGGCCATGATTTCTGACCAGAAGGACTGAATTAAAAAAAAAAAACAGGCATGCTCATCTATCAAGTCTCATTCTTTTTCCATCCATTCAGTTAAGTCTAGCAGTTATGTGCTAATTAAGAAAAACCTCAGGAAGTCTCCCTGGAATTCAGTCACATTACCCAGCAGTGTCTAGGCCAAAGCAGCCATGGACATGTATATAAGCACATAAGGAAGTTCCTGAGGATCTTCACAGGGACAATTTTTAGGCTTGTGCTAAACACCAATTCTACTTTGATACACTAACAACTCCAGAAAAGGCATGTACAGATAGCAGAGGAAAGCACAGGAGTCCTATGTGCTACTGCAAAAATTTGCTAAAGGCCTGACCTGTGAACCATACAAGTGAGTCTATCTCACAGGCTGCACTAAGGCTAAACACCAATTCTACTTTGATACACTAACAACTCCAGAAAAGGCATGTACAGATAGCAGAGGAAAGCACAGGAGTCCTATGTGCTACTGCAAAATCTGCTGTAAGCCTGACCTGTGAACCATACAAGTGAGTCCATCTCACAGGCTGCACTAACGTACTTAAGCAGATATCAGATTTGATGAACACAGTTCTTTTTAAGTTTTAAATGCAAAAATTCAGTAGGACTCAGCATCCTAAATGGTCTTCCTGGGTCAATAGTGTTTGACACAAAACTAAGTCTGCTGAGTTGAAAAACTCCAATCAACATCAAAGGACTTCAGATAATGCTGTTAGAGAACTGCCTCACAAGACACATAACAAATAAATGTCTTGACCATTTCTCTAGTATTTTAAAGCCTGGGCAGGAAGGAACGTAGCATAGTATTTTTATTTAATTAAAGGTATTTCTTACCTCCACTACCTTGGCGACTTGTATGGGACAGCAAGCTCAAGCGCTTTTCTAATTGCAAAGCTTCATGAGCCAATCTTTCTTCTGAATAGGCTGGGTTTGTACTTGGATCTTTAAAAAGAAACATAAAATAAATAAATAAATAAAGGAGGTAATGTGCAAAATAAATAAAAAATAAGGAAAGAGAAAATTACATTCTTATGCTTGAAGTGCTGATTGGGAAAATGTATGGGACAATCTGATTTAACACACATCCTGGGCACGTGCTACGCAGTAACTTAAAAGTGTCAAACATTTTCAGATTATATCCAGTGTCTGTAACAGCTACCACAAGGCAACACTGAAGAGCACAGCACCAAAGTCAATAGCTACAGAAAAAATTAGCATCCAACAAGTCTAGAGGACTTGAAAACTAATTTGACCCACATAAAATCTGTCCTGGATTCACTGGGAATTTTAACATTCAGAAAGACCAAATTTTTTATCCTAGAAATTTACAAATCTACATCATAAAGTCAGAATCAGAGGGATTAACTTGACATCTTCCAATCCAAATCATCCAAAAGACTTTGCTTTCAAGTAGGATGTTGAGACGGTCATTAAGTTCAGACGTCAGAGATAAAATAAGCAACCTGGTGGCTCTCTGTCTTCATGTTTAATACAAGACAAGTTAGGATGATATAACTTCTACAATGTACTGTTATGGATTTTCCCCATACATTTTAGTGAGCTTGCCATTCCAGCTGAGATTATTTCACTGAAGGCAGTTCATTACATTCAAAAAAAAGCAGAAAGACCGAAAGTTAAACAGAATGTGGAAGTCTCATCAGTAAAACAGGCCAGTTTCCTCTAATTTTATTTCCAGCAGGCATAACAATAAAACCAGATGTTGGAAGTAATTATAACCATTATCCCAAGAGAAACCTTAAGGATTCCTTCAAATAGCACTGATGAGTATGTCATGTTCAGCAGTTGCAAAGGATATGGTCTGCTAACTTGTTCACCATCAGAAACTTCAGTAATTCTTATTAATACACAAGGAAAGTAATTAATGACAGCAAAAACAGATTAGCTTCCTCACAACTGCTGCTCTTGTATATCTGATCAAATGGGCAGTAGAAGCACACCACAAAAACACTGAGTCATTTAATAAGAGAGGGAAAAGGGATAAGAAAGGCTATACAATGTTGTGATTGAGAGACAAAAAACAGTTGGAAAGGCAAAAGAAAATGTTTCATTTTCACCCCAGGTATTTTGGTGAATAAATAATAATAAATATAAAATACTCGCTTTTGATATTGTCAACACAGCAATCAAAGCAAGCGCATAATCAGGGGAAGGAGCACTGCCAGCTCAGCTAAAGCTCCATGAGAACACCCTACACTATCAACTGCCCCAAGAAACAAACTGCCACACCTCTCCTCCCTAATCAAATTCCCTTTCTGACCTGTCCTAGGTAGGAACAGAAATGACAATGTTGAACTTTCTAACTTTTCTTTCTCATGTCAAGGAGGTTTCCATCTTCGGCAGTCTGCAATCTGGGTAAGATGAGCAGAAAAACCAAGATATACACAATCCATCTATAACAACACACATTGGAACCCAAGGGTGTTCTAACAGGGACAAGGCAACAATCCCATGACAAACAGGGTCTGTGACCTCTGTGTGTCCCAGATCAGACAGAAAATAGGACTGTTTGATGCGGATTATTTTGCTAGGTGTCCATTCCTATTTACACTGCAAGGCAGTTCACATTAGACATTGACTAGTTCAAACCTGTGCAACTGCTTATTCAAATGAAACCCCCAGTGCTTCCAATGGACCTCTGCCAAAGGAAAACTCAACATTTGGCCACCAGCACCTATAGTGCAACCCAGACAGGTCCATGCAAAGATCTGCTCAGTAGCATAGAGTGTTACAAGCTGCTGCCTATTTTTCAATGTCCTCTCTTCCAGTTACTTTGCTGTATCCAGTTAAATGCCTTATGTCCAAAAAAGGTCCAAGATATTCTACAAGCACTTTGAGTACAAAGTTGTCATAACAGATCAGCAAACTGGTCAAAGATGGAAACAGACACTAACCCTTCCAGCACCAAAGAACTCTCAATAGGAATGGTCCTTTCACTTTCCTCAGAATATGACTACTTGACAAATACAGATTTTCAAAACATAACTAGGGCACCTACACAACAACTAGTTTTTTTGAGTAAATGATGTCCCTCTTACAGACAGAAAAATATATAATTTTTAAAAAATGGTCAAACAACTGATCTTGTAAAATTGGCTTATAATAAAATACAAGATGAGGTAGGAGGGAAGTCGAAGTCAAAAAGTTTGCACTTCATGTGTTCAACTTCAAAACCTGACAAACATACAAAGTCTAGGTTTTAGGTAATTACCTATCAGTCTTACCTAAGTCTTAGTTTCATCTTTAATCTTCTCTGCTAATAAGCCAGACTTCTATGGAAAACACACACAACATTAATCCCCAGAAGTAACAGATTCTTGTACCAGTATTTTGGTTGCAGATGACCAAGCTCTAATCAGGACATTTTCTGACAGGATCTGGCTGAAATCACTGGCAGCCACCTTTTAGGAATGAGTCCTCACTGGAGTGCATAACCTATGACTCCCATAAGTGCTGTTGTGATAACCCTTTTTTCAATACATTTTTTAGGCCATAATGCTACAAGTTGGATTTGCTGGCATAATCCTCTACCTTTTTCATGCCCCAATACACAACCTCTAAAGAACTGAGTGGCAATTTACCATGTTAGTAACTCAGGGGGACAGAAGCAGCCTGACCGGTACGGAGACAGCTGTCCAAGGAAGTTCCAACAGCTTCTGCCCACACAACATCCGAGAGCAGCTCCAAGAACAATTAGTATCTTCCTTTCCCAAACAGTTAACAAATGGATCCTGTCCTGTGATTCATTCAGGTCCTTCAATTAATACTTTTTTTTTTATAATTTTCCAATCAAACATGGATCCCTTGCTATGAAGAAAATCATCTTTTATGTGAGGCAGTCATCGAAATCTTCTTAAATGCTGCTTTGGGGCAAAGGGGAAGGATTACATCAAATTTAGCTGGACTAAAAATGCCTCTGCTGGAGATTTTATTTTTACATTACGTTGGTGGGTATTCATTAAAGCCACATCAGCTGCTCATCGTGGGAGATTTAGAATATTTTGGTAACATACGAATAAAGTGTCATAGTAATTCAAAGCTCCAGCATTGTTCAATAAGCACCTGTCAGGAAAAAATGTATTGTATCCAGTTTAGTCAGCAGCTACCTAATTGATTATATGCACCTTTAAAATGCAACACTGGTTAATTACTTTGTTAAACAAAATTAAATAAGATAGGCTGAAAATCTCTCTTTTCTTCCAGTGTAACTGTAGGCACATTTACAAATCAGGCCTGGACCCTCACTTTCTTGCTAACTTCTCCACACCTTGTAAGATATCTGGAGGAATGAAAAGATGTCCTAAAAGTTTGAGGAGGATCCATTTGGTAAAAATACTGCAGAAGGCAGCCACCGAGCTGTCTTGCAACAGCCAAAGGTGTATCAAGCTTCAACAAAAATAAAGAGCATCAGATGGATCCTCAGCAAGCAGCAAGTGTACGCTCTCCAGTCAGTCACAAAGCAGCCTGAAAAAGCTTCCAGAATTAAAAGAGATCATCCAGACTATCAACATTACACCTGGGCTCTTTCCAGACTGCAGGACTAGACTGTCACATAATCAGATATAGAGAGTACTGGTCTGCCCACTGATCAAAGATATCCCTGATGGGCTCTTGGGCCTTTGCTGTGTTCAGTTTTGGCATTCAACTGATGAATCTTGCTAGTGAAAAAAAGGAGTTCAACACAAACCTGATAAACCAACATCTCCCAAATAATAAGCACGCAATTTAGTATAGATTACAAACCTTGCAATCAGAGATTCATTACTAAGTCCATATCTAGACTTCTGTCAAGACAGAATGTAAATTCTCTGGACTGTTTTCTAAATATCTCCTCAAGGAAAAAAAAAAAAGAGATCATGCTAGGTGCCAGTTACAGCACTTCTCTTCCAACTAATAGCTAGGGAAAGCAAGCCATCCATAGCCACCACTCAAGTCCTGTATTTAAAATATTACACTTCCTAAAAATATCTAGATACCTATACCTACATGACCCTCACATTCCCATCTTCTGTCTCTGGGGGTTTTATGAGACCTGATCACACAGCTTTTAATAAATCAAAACCTCCAATTTGCTAATGGAGGTATCAATAGGACTACTGAGGTACAATTTTAAAAAGTTAATGGACTCCCAAAATAAGTACGACAAGTAAAAAACATAAAACATCCAATTTTCTTTTTCCTTTTCCAATTTATTTTGGGTGTACACAGAATTGTTTTTTTTTATTGTGAGAATAGTAATTTAATTTATTTCCAAAACATCACGGAACAATTCATTTTGGAGGGGATCTCAGGAGTTCTCTAGTCTGACTGGCTGCTCAAAGCTGGTCTGCTGAGAGATTAGACCAGATTGTGGAACCATGCACAGGCAAGTCAAGTTTATGAGTTCCACTGCACTGGATTTTCATTGCATATTTTACAGATTACATCATAAAATACATACAGCAGTCATACATCCGTGTGATAAGAACATCATGCTTTTAAGGAAATATAGTTTTTAAAACTACAATCCTGAAAAGAAGATGTGAATATTGTCCTTGAGCAAACACCCCCTGCACAGCCAGTTTGCAAATTTCCTTTGGATACTGGCTATTTTACATTTGTTTAAGAATCACTACAGCAAGTAAGAAAACTGGTCATTTTTCAGTCCTCTTCAAACCATTCTCTACCATCTCCTATTAATTTCATGCTAACACAAATATTTCAGCATCCTTTTTAACCACATTGTTGAGCTGCTCATACATGAAGCAACTGGCTTAATTAATTCATCTTTCCTACAAATACAAGGACAGACTACGTTGATTATATAACATCTATAGATTATATTTGTGCTGTGGGAGTTGGTGTCCAACACTGTCACTGTGACTGTTTTTACCATATTACATTCTTTCTCTGTACATCTGCCCTTTGTGAGTTTTCCTTGCTTGAAAATACCACAGTGCTTCAAGCATAGCTCATGTTTAAGTTGGAAAGGCACAGGCAAAGGCAAGATGCCAAATTCAAGTAGCAAACTGTGAAAAGAAGGTTTCTCTAAAAGCTTTTAAATTGCACAGAAGCAGAATATTGCATACATAAAGTACAGTTGAAGCTGTGTAGCATTCTGCACTGCAGTAAATATGAATTATATAGACAAGAGGTTTCTTGGTAGAATCCCCAGTTTGGAAGTTTTGATGTAGTTGCCTGAAGTGTGCAGATAATTAATCTGTTTACAAGCTGATGCTTTCAAAGGCTGAGTGAATTTCAATACCTGACACATGGTGTGTAGCTGGTAGACTCGACCTTTTCAAGCAATACAGTACATTCTGTGTAACAACACACTTGATAAGGAAAATTAGTTTATGGATGAATCACCAGAACTGTACATCTGTGTGTGCCTTAAACAGATCTGTACAAGCTTCTGCATGGGATAATAAATAAAGAGTATTATTTTTTTTTCCAAGGAACATGTACATAGGGAGAAACAACAAACTGGAAGAGAAAAGGGTAAAATACACAGGAATGAAAGTTAGAGGGCTCAAGGTAGCTTGGATAAATAAAGGCAAAGGAGTCTGCAAGTACACGAGCACAACTCTTGACAAAACACTTCTCCTAGCCAGGGAAATGAGACAAAATCAAGTGGATGAGATTTTAATGACAAGTACATCAAGCACAGAAGAGAAATTGAAAGACCTCAGGAAAAAGATCTTCTCTTACAAAAAACACCAAATACTCCCCAGGACATTCCATATCCACTTCAGGCACCTCAGTGAGGTCAGAGTTCCTGAAGGAGGGAAGAGATTGTGGTATGTGGCACAACAACCCACAAACACCAGAAGAGATAACTAACATGTGAAAGCAGATTTACTCCTGCATGCTTCTGAAAAATGAACCTTCAAAAATTGTGCTAAAATTAAAATTTAAAATAATAATAAAAAAAAACCAGCAGAATAGTTGTTTGTATGCTTAATTTTTCCAGATAGAAATTTTTGTTTGACAAAAATTTGTTTGACAAGACTTAGGGTTGTATATATATATTTACATACACACATAGTTTTAGATATGCAGAAAAATGTGTTCAATAGCAAAGCTTTAAGCATAAACACTGATTTTTGTGTTTCTGTTGTTGGGTTTTTTCTGTTTGCTTCTTTTTTTAAAACACTCCAGTTAACTGAATGCAAACATGTATCATCACACAAGAATGACTTTTGTCTACTATTCTGCTTGATTATTTAACTTACTTCTGCCTTACAATCATGAGAAAGACAACATGAACTGAGCCTTGTGTTTACTGCATTTACTAATTTTTAACTAATAACTATTTTTTTATAATTTATTTTCACAAGCTTCTCATCATCTAATGATCTCATAAGCTGAAGATCTAATCTTTTCCATCACATTTCCTTCCCGTAATTATCTATTTTTTCATAATTTATTTTCACAAGCTTCTCATCATCTAATGATCTAATAAGCTAAATCTTTTCCATCACATTTCCTTCCTGTAATTACCTTAACCTTATAACAGCAATAAAACCCTACTGAACACTAATTAACTGCCTAACACTTACACAAACTCTAAGTATTCCACAAATCCCAGGTCATCATTCACCATTCCTGCAATCTATTCCTACTGTATGCCACCACCAAATCACAGACAATTTTCTGCAATCTCGTTTCTACACTTTTGCCCTGTCTGACAGAGTCATTCTGACTCAATACTTTACTTCGTCTGCTGAAATCAAAAGGAAATAGGCTTTATTATGATGCCACCTTTAAACATTGCAGTACACGCAGCACTTACCACAAAATAGGAAAAGGAATTTAATCCTCAGACATCAGGAAAAAAGCTCAAGTTGAAAAATGTAAATGTGATGTGGAGGCTTGACAAGGTTTTCTAAGGCTCACAAGACTTAGAACTTAGTTTTGGAAAAACTCCAAATGCTCCAAAAGTTAGTTTTCCATTAAACTATCAAAATAGCAATGCAGACCTGGATCCAAGTTAAATGTGTAAGTTTAAAAACATTAGGATTCCTTTCAATTCAAATTGCCATCTTTCAGTACTGTTAAATAAGAGAAGGCTGGAGTTAACAATATAACCAGAAACATGAATGAACCAGAGCAGCAGGGGGAAACCAGGTACATCCAGCTTAAAAATCTGTACAGTGACATTTCAGAATGAAAACCACTTTGCACTCTGCACACCCTCAGTGCCTGAGAGCTGCTCTCACACCAGCAGCAGTGGGTGTGAGACATGACAAGCTCCTACTTCACTGGGTTACTCTGTACTTCCTGTATTAACCTGGGAGCACTGGACGCAGACCAAAGGGGCCCTTGGTCGGGGAGATGCCGCGGACGATGCAGTCAAACAGAAAGCTGATCTGCTCCCCTTCAGCACAAGAGAGGAAAAAAACACCAGCCCCTGCAAGAAAGCACAACATAAACATGTATGGTTTTCACCTGGAAACACTAAAAATATATTAAGCTGAAGCTATTTATAATATAGCAATCAAAAGAGTTTTAAGTGTAAGCCATGAAAAGAAGTCAACAAGATATTCTCCTGGGAAAAGAAATAAAAAATTCAGGTCAACACATACACACCATACCTCAAACATACATATAAATTCAACAGCTGTCTAATAATTCATGCTAATTTTATGACATTCAGGCAGTTAAAGTAGTGTCCTAGAACCATAGAACGGCTTGGGTTGGAAGGAACCTTAAGGATCATCTAGTTCCAATATCCCCTAAATGTCAAAACAGACACCTTATTCTCAACAGCTGTCTAGGTCTTTTGTTCTTATTTACCCCTAAAATTGTGTAGGTCAGACTTAACTATGCAGGAAGCGTCAGGAATACTTAAAGTGTCTTCAAAATAATGAACCAAGTTAATTCTACTTTTAACCACTTTTAAGCAAGAGGAGCTTTTTATATGCCAACAAATTAGAATTTGGTTATATTGCTGGATTATAGTATAAATTTTCCTAGACTAAGTCCTATGTGTCTATTATTAACAGAAAGTAACACAACTCCACAGGTTGTCATCAGATCTTTACCCTTTGCTCTATTCTGATATTTGCTTTCCATTCATTAAGAATAGCCCCAAGCAAAATTAGAATGAGATTCACTAAATAAACAAACAAGTTATGAGCTCCAAGACACATGACATATGAACAACACAAAAGACTAGAAGGGCTCCCCAGAATATTTCATAAACTGTCAGTCCAAATATAAATCTCATTGGAGGAAAAAAAAAATATTATCTTAAAACATCAGACAAAAGACCATCCCAGTAACCAGCAATTTCAGGGAAATAAAACTTCAATACCAGACAAAAAGGGAAATTAAATTAGTATACAGACCTTGAAGAAGTGCTACCACTTCACCACAGCTAAGCATACAAGAAAACTCCAATATCACATCTTAGACCTGCAGCAGGGTTTTGCACATTACCTTCCTTGTGACTCAGGCCCTAATCTGGACATATTTGGCTTCTGCATGTCTCTAGCTAATTCCAAGTTGCATCTGTATTTTTTCCAATTCTACTCAAAGAAGCAGAGCTGATCTTGACTAGTATGACTTCATTCCCATCACTTTCCAAACATATGCCCTGTCATATCCAACAGGATACTCACATTTCACCTAAGAAATTGATACACTTTTGACAGCTTGACAAAGGGCTGTGGGATTCAAACCAAATGATAATGGAGAGTGGACCACAAACCACAATACCTATTTGAGTTAATTAGGTATCACCAGCAAGCAGTAAACTAATCTCTCTAGGAAAAACATATTCTGGTCCACACTCATTTGTCATTCTCAATTTATGTCACATTTAGGTCTCTCCCAGTTCTGCTTAAATCTATCCAAGACAGCATTGTCAGAGGCATCTTCATAACTTGATTTGTCTCTCCACCACATTTGCATCTCTTCAGATCTTACCTACCAATAATTCTGCAGCCAAAGAAACATGAACACACCGTGGCTTCATGATCAGAGGCCATCTAGGAGATTACAACACTAATCACACAGCCTGACAGACAAGAAGGTTTCTGCTGGTGACTCACTTGCAGTCTTGCCCCATCTCCCCTCCCCAGGAGATGACAAAGTCAGAGTACATTGGATTAGGATAAAAAAAATTCCTGAGTGCAGTGCATTCAGGAATTATCTAAAAATCAGCTTTTTCTTTGAACTGACTTCTCCTCCCTGAACAGAGTACAGAGTCTACAGGAACAGGACCCTTGCATGCCATGCATCAAAAGCAAGCAGGATATAGACACAACATAGCAGAGGATATTCAGGTCTCAAGTACAGTGATACACTATGTGGCTTGATAATTCAGCAGAATCCTACACCTCCCTGTTGCCACTCAGGGCAAAGAAAAGATTCCTCAAATACTTCTGTACATAAGGAGTACATCTGGACCACTTCATTCTTTTATCACCTTTGTCAAGAGCTACTTAAACTCCTAAGAGGCTCTTCAAGCCTTTGACTTTAATGGAAACAAAGAAAGTAAATGTGTGCATGTGAGCTGGCTGCTTAACTCAAAGGATTTTTTCTGCAAATAACTATCAGTCATTTGGAAATCCCAAAACCAAATGTGATGACCTTTATATAACCACTGCAAAGAGTGTATGTCCACATGCACGCGGACACAAATCCAACAGAAAAAGACAGTAATCTCTTTGTAGGTTCTATTATTCATATGAGCACCTTAATTGCTGACTGACTTTCACAGGAAACATTTTCTTTCTAGTTGTGGTAGGTAGAACTAGATTGCAAGGGAAGGAAGAAGCCTGAAGATTCTTACAAAAAACATAAAGGGAGATGAATGAGTAGGTAGAGCTTAACTAAAGCATACATAAAAGCAAGTGTTTACATTTCTTTTCTCCTTTCTTGAGAAAATTGAGAAATTCACTACTGGAAATTACATATCTCAGTCATATGTTGGAACTGGTTTGGTGCACAGGCATTTAGAAGCCAAGGAATGTGTGATATGCACAGTGTAATACCATGCAGCTGTTCACCAGACAGAAGAGCTCACTCAGCTCTCTCCATGGGCTATGAGATTTGGTGAAAAGCAGCCTCCAACCACTTGCACAAGACTGAAACACTCAGCCAGTCCTCTCTGGCAGCATTGTACAGTCCCTCAAACACGCAGGACAAGTTGCCAGTTCCATAGAACTTCCAAGTACTACTTAATCTTGCTTATGTTGATTTTAACCCATCACATTAAAAAAGCAAATCCATGGCCAAAAACACTTTAAAAATGGACAATAGCCAAAAATTACTTCAATCTCTGTAGTGTGTGTGAAACTAGGGAGGAAGACTCAGTTCTTTCCCACTAATTATTACTCCTAACAGGTGCCAGACAATACTAGAGCCTGAAGCCTTTTAGCTGCAGGACAGGCAGGAAGCACAGCAGCTCATTCCATGGCAATCAGCATGTACATCCCAACCCTGGCCTTGAGCAGACCCCTTCAGAGGGGACCTCACACTGCTCCTCTCTGTGGGAAAATGACAGAGTATTCCTATTATTGCCAACTAAGATATGGGCATGACAACTAAAAATAGATAAATAGAGATAATGTTGGTTGCCTGCTGTAGGCCTAAGTAGGAGACAGCACAGAATATCTGCATATAAACAGAAGTTTTAATCTATGCAACCCAGGATTTTTACAAAAATTCCAGATCTTGCCCCAGTTTAACCACTCCAATTACTTCTAAATTTCAAATAAATGCAGAAGGGGAAACAAGAAAGGAAAGAAGGAAGAAATTACCAAATTTTATCAAAACACCAAAACAATCACAGAAATATTCCTGCTTAACCTGCAATTAGCATTTGTTCTTTCAAAGGGCACTAAGGGTCCCACAAGTTCCTTTCCTCAAGGAGATGCTGTCAGAAAATATCAGGCAGCTTTAAACCAGGCTCTGACAGCTAATCCTGAAGCACTTGAACATTGGAGAGCCTGAATTCTCATGGTGTTAATGTGCCCTTTTATTACCCTACTTGATTTTTTCACACTGACCTCCAAGTGAAGATTTTCCTGGCAACTGGTCATTTTAACTAGTGCCCACTAATTCAGCTGGGAACTTGGCAAAGTGAGAGGCTCCTTTTCTCCAGCCTGTTCCTCCATGTAAACCTCTCAACTGACTGCTAGGCCAAGACACCAGCTTTTTTGCAAACGGTGTGTGACTAAGCTTCAGCTACAGAGAGAACAAAATTTTGGCCCAGAAAATAAGTTATCTGCAGCTTTCAGAAGCAGAAAAAAATTTTAATCTCTAGCAGTACAATTGTGATTTTAAGAGCACGAGGAGTTCAGAATGTTAATGCTCTTCTTCCTATTTATGAATAAACTTGTGTGAACCATCTTAAAAATGCACCTAGATTTAATGTTTGAAATCTCAGCATTATCTCAGATGGTTTCCCTCTTCCTGGATTGAGTACCAAAGCCTTTGAAGTTAAACTAAACCTGTACTAAGCAACAGAACATAATGAAGTGTTTTATCTTTATACAAATTTTTGTGACGAAGCAAGAAACAGAAAACTAAAACAAATTCATATCCTTTTAAATCTCAGTTCTACCACAGATATACCCAAAAAAACTCTGCTTCAGTTTGAGACTTCATGTCTTTTATTATGGAGAGGCAACTGAACCACAAGATTATTGGTTCCTTTTAATTAGGTATCTATTACAGTGATATTTAAACCTTAAATTCACTAATCCTCTGCATTCAGAGCTCCACAGGATGAGTGTGAGCAAAGATATGGTTTAACCTGTAGGAAAGTAACATTAATAACAGAGTCTGCATAATATTATATTACACTTACATGACAGGGTAATGGAGAGTGCTTTTATTTAGGAATTAAAACAACTTCTGTAATAACATATCAGGTTTTTTTTTCCTCAACACTACTTGTTTGCCTCAAGAATTCCAGAGGACTGAGGTAAAAGATATCTGAACAAAGATGGTATTTCTCTTTAGCAACACACTTCTGTCTAGAATAACCAGAGTTATATTTTTCTTTAGGTTCTATTTTCAAAAAGCCTTTTCTTATAGTGGCAATATTAAATCAAGTGTTTAGACTAAACACATATTTAAATGTTGTTATGCCTGCGGATATGTTTGACTGCCTAGTTAGGGGCAACAACTCTTTTAACAAGATCAGCTTGAACTTGTAAAGAGTTTCCAACTGTGGCAGGCTATTTTGCACCAAATTGACTATGATTGACTATGCTGTTCTTCTCTGTGAAAGCATACATGCAGGGGGAAGACAAAAACCCTTTCATGGCAACTGAAAGGTCTCAGCTATCAACACACACACTTTTTAAGAATGATCCACAGGTAGTGGGACCTTTTCCAAAGCACTTTTCTAATTCGGTTCACTTGTAACCTTAAAAAATAATAATTTCATATTTTTAAAAGCACGTACACAGGAGAGCTATTGATGACCTCCTGTTTCTCACCAGAAACTAGCATAAGCTTATGGGAGGAAAAAACAGAAAAACCACCACAAATAATTCAGGTTCCATCACCTACAGTTCCTCATTTCACAGAATCACTGAGGCTGGAAAAGATCCTGACACAATCCAGCCTTTCACTAGACACCACCATGTCAACTAAGTGCCATGTCCAGTCATTTCTTAAACACCTTCAGGGATGCTGATTTCACCACCTCTCCAGGCATCTCATTTCAATGCTTGACAACCCTTCCTGTGTAGAAATTCCTCCCAAAGCCCAACCTAAACCTCCTCTGGCACAGCCTGGAGCCACTTCCTCTCATCATGTCCCTTGTTGCCTGGGAGAAGAGACCAATCCCCACCTGGCCACACCCTCCATCAGGTCAGAAAGAGGTCAGGAAGTTGGGTTTCCACTCCATAGAAGTAGAGCAACCAGAATTTACATGCAGAGCAACAGTATGCAAGTCCCAGGAGGAATATATTTGGAATTGGATCAACTCTGAAATCTAATTTTTCAGTTTGTTTATTGAAAAAAGTATGCAAGTCAAACAACTTCAGATCCAAACTGGCAATCTGCACATCCATCTGTGCTCACAGGCCATCAATTCAGCATGGCTTCAAATCCTGCTTATGAAATTAAAACCTTATTAATAAAAACCTAATTATATGTTATTATACTTGTGCATTTATTAACTATCCTTTTCAGATCTTGCATACATTTTATCTGAAGTGAAAATTTGAGAAGTCCTAAATTGGCCATGAGATTCATCTCCATATAATAGTGTATCTTATTTACTGGGCTATGGAAACTAGCCTCAGCTTGCTTGCTTTCATTTTGATGCCAAAAATCACATGGTTCCACCCCACAGTTACAAAGCTGCTAATAGGGAAGGGACCAGAAAGTTGTTCTAACTTTAAGGAGTAAAAAATCCTCTATGGGATTTAGAAATTAGCATTAACAAAATGAGAACATTGATGCTGCCTGTAACCTTAAAGTTCCACATCACTTTCCCCTCAGCAAACAACAAAATAATTAATCATAATTTAATAATCTGAACATTAAGCCATTTTACCTTATCTCTTCCATAACACAAGCCATAAAATTTCATTACCTTATTTTTGCCCTGTATTCAATAGCAGCTTTTGACTAAACATCTTCTGGAGAGCCACAGGGCAATTTTTAGCCAGGACTGCACACGGTGACATCTCTCATGAACACCGGGTTGAAGCCTGCAGAAATCTACTCAGAACAGACCCTCTGATAAGAGGCTGCCTGTTTGACAAAGTAGCACAGCTGGTTCTGCAGACTCCACTTGGAATGAGAGTGCATTTACATTTCTGCAAAAGGCACCAAGCAACATCTGGAGGACAGGTTCCATTTGTACTTACAGAAGCCGCACCTGGTGCCCCCTTCAAAGATGAATCCGTTCGGGACAGCCCCGTAGCGACGCAGATCCGAGAGCTTCCACTGCCCCATGACACTGGGAGGAACATCTTTCACCAGGACAAGGATGTCATTGCAGAAATGCAGGGTAGCAGGCCCACTCTCTAGCTTTGTGCCAGGGGCTACAAAGACTTGAAATCTATGAACTATCAAATAAGGACAAAAAGATTACTTCAGAATATACAAGAGTTATGTAAGTCATTCTGTTCAGCTGTGGTACTTGGACCAAACCCTGCCTGCACCATGAGACTCTGGCAAAAAGATCTACGTGGAGCAGAGACAGCCACATGTAAGTAGTTGTAAGGCCATTACCCTCTATTATGCCAGTTAAGGATTGGAAAAAATCCACCATATCTTGGCCTAATGCTACAAGTTATTAAAGTTGCAATGCTACATTAATTTATCCTGTCTTCCAGGCTAATCCCTATCTCAGATTAGTCAATCATGCAGCCCAGACTTCACTTACCTCTTCCATCTTTGCATCATTACATGGATTGCTCTCTGTCTGCTCCTCTAACCTGTGTCTCTCCTTTCCCACATGCATGCACAAAAATAAAATGGTGTTGAAGGAGCCCAAAAGCCAAGGCTCAAAGAACTTAACAAATCTATCACTGACTCATCTGCAACCTTTAATAAACTGCTTCGCTTCCTCCCCAGCAGTAAAATGAGGAAAATTACATTTTTCCACCTTGTGATTCTTTCATGACTTAGTGATGGTAGATGCCAGGACATTTTAAATTACTAGGAAACTAAGTGATTTATAAGTAACAAACACTTTTAGATGTCAGTTAATTTTTTCATATTTTACATCCTGAATTTTAAAAGAGTGGAGAAAGAAAAAGAAACACCTATCTCATTCAAGTTTACAAAATCCAGGTTCAAATCCCAGTTCCAGTATTGTCTAATTGCAGCATCCTTACCTAAAGTAGTTGTTCTAGGGTGGTCTCCCATTTTCTCTTCCAGAGCTATTGCATTCTCAGTAAGTTATTGGGATCACTTCAAAGGCTCAAATCTCAGTGTTTCAAAGGGAACAATTTACGTGAGCAACATATAATTCCCAAACAATTGTTTTGACCTCCACTATTGCTCTAGTTTCTTTCATATTGTGATTAGACACACAAAAAAAAATCAACCAACAAACAAAATAAAAACAAAAAACCCACAACAAATTGAAAAAAAAAAAACCAAACAACATCTGTCTTGGTAGAGAGAAGCATCCAGACTCTTAAATTTCCAGGAGGAGGTTTTTGGTGGTGTTTATCAAGAAGCAACATAGATTTAGGTTTTGGTTATGCATCAAAGATCACACAAACAGCTCCCTGCCTATGAAATCTACTGGGTAACTTCCAGGTACTCTCAGTTCTTGCATCAACTCTTCCCTGTTTCTTGCCCATGCCTCCTCAAGCATCACAAATTTCATCTGGGTCTGAGTCTTGCTTCTCATCTAACTGCTTGCTGTATTCTTAGTCACGATCCGAGCTGTAAGCCAACTCCTCATCTATGACATGCATTTGCTAAGTTCCCTGAGGCTCCAGCAGAATTAGCCACAAAGTCATTCGAGTGAAATGTGCAAGGAGACAGAGATAGATCTAACTAACCACAGCTCTGCTTACAGCTCTGCCAGTAGCACTGCTAGGGAGCAAATCAATAGTCACACCATGTCCCCTTTTGGGCACGAAGTTGTTACGCAACCTGCTTAAACATCAGCTATCAAAAAGACAGCAAAACCATCATGATCAATAATGCTCAGAAAGCAATCTTTAATGCCATTTGTACTCCTCCTGCCAGTTAACTCTGCCCAGTATTTTGCTGGCAATTGAATCATGGGAGAAGCAGCATCAGGATTCTTTCTCCTTCACAATAGAGGAATGAAGCCCATTCTTCACACAATCAGTTGCAAGTTACAACAGCTGCTGAAAACAAAGAGCTCCAGCACAAGTTCTAGACCACTGTTAAAATACAGCATACCCAAATCTGAATGAAGCCTAAGTAAAAGGAAAGGCATTTTTAAAAATAAAACCTTTTTCATACACTGCTTTCTTGGTAAATTGGAATTTTTTTCAAAATTCTCCGCAGCCTTTGACTTTTCTTACTCTATAAAAAAAATTGCAAAGACACATAGCTGAGTATATCTCTGAACAAAAACACTACTTCAATCCACCACTTGATTCAGCCCATTTTTTATTTTTCACAGCTATGCACTGACCTGCAGCATGCTAACTTCTCAAAATGAGTTATGAGCCCAAGCACATTCCAGGAATCATATCCACCTCATCTGCTAAAAACTGAGAGAAAACACTGGGAACTCCAGTATGAACACCTCCATTCTGCAGTCTTCATTCAAGAACACTGTCAGCTCCTTTCACTTTTTTTTTTTGCTTCCCAGACTCTGAGGTCATCTCTCCCTAGCCTATTTTTATCATCCAGCTACCTTATTTTCAAGGCACACAAAGGCACCCTTGCTACACTTTAAGAAAAAACACCAGTCACTGTCCTCTCTTCATCTACATCTTCTCTCTTTTCTATTCTTCTATACTCAAACTAGACTCCCTTTGACTTTGTTCTCCTAATTGAACATGCATTGAAAGACAAAATTCTGAAAAAAGTTTCAGTGCTTTGGTTTATTCTCCGCCCCCCCCCCAAGTTTTTTTTGCAATTAACTTTATACTAATTTATTGGCAGTTCAACCAATTACACTTGTTTTCTTAATTCTACATTTCTTCACTTCCACACACACTCCCACTTCACCTTTACTCCATGGTTGCACATATCATAATCCAGTATCTACTCCTACCTCATTCACAGCTTTCCTTAAAAAAACTCTTTGCAGCTTTTCCATGTCCTCCAATCCCAACCATAACCCTCTCACCCAGACTGAGATTACTCCAGCACTACATCAGTGCAAGATCATAAAAAAACAGACCTACTCTGTTATATTCAAGTACTCCTTCAGCTTTTAGGACAAGTCTATGCTATATATAGATTCCAAACCTAGTCAAAAAAACAAAACAAAAACCCAACAAACAAAACAAAAACCCCCCAGCAAAACAGCCCTGGAAGACAACAGAACTGTATCATCAAAGTGCAAAACCACTCCAGCTACTCATGCTCCTATTGTTCAGCAACCCCTCTAACCTTTCCTGTTATGCAAGGCTTCATATTTGATAGCCCTGAGAGGTACATCCACACATCTCACTTCTTATAGTTCTACATATTTTTACTGTAAAATTCCCAGGCCATCTTTCTACATATGTACTGCAAAGGAACGAGCCCACAAACCCAACAGATGGCAGAGCATATGTAACAAATGATAAAGATTGCTAATGTGTGTCTCCCACACACCTACCCTCCTTCCCTAGTTATGACTAAACAAACATAAGACAGATACTATGGATTACCAACATTATCACTCTTTGTTCACCACAGTACATTTTAGAGCTGCTAACCAAGAAAATATAATAGGAGGAAAGAGAAAGGTGAAGTTAGCTGGAAAGAAGGTGTATGATGACACACCTTAGTGCAAAAAAGTCTCTTTCTGAAATGGCACACTAGCAGCAATGAGAATTATCAATGCAACACCCAGTAGGCAGCTCAGCAAACTGGGCATGAACTGGCAAAGTTCTGCTCAGGACTTTGCATCTCTTATTTCAGCCTCCCCGAGTCCTTTGGCCAGAATCCCTGAGTCAGTTGTAGGACCACAATCAGAAGTTTGATCACTTTGTTTCAAGGCTACACACCATATCAAAACCCCAGGTTAAGAGATGTCACAGTTATCCAAGTACTGGGTGGTACTGTAGTCAAAACCTATTGGAAGGGATACCTGCTTTAACATGTAAGGGGGAAAACTGTTTGTCCACTCTCAAGTGAGTGACAATCCTGTCCTGAACTGTACAGTTTCGTTTGCATTTTAGCGTCACTTTTCTTTGGATTTTTACCCTGTGGGAGAAAAAAAAAAAAAAAAAACCAGAAAGAAACAGCATGAGAAGACAAAGGTTACCTTCCCCCAAACTGTAGCGTATTCGCACATCCCACGCGTACATGGTTTCCTTGTTCTCAAATCCCAGCATCACAACTTGGGACAGACAGATGATTGCGAGCGTGTGATTCAGGCCCTCATAGGGGAGCCCAGGATCCAAGCCACAGATGTCTTCTAAGGTCATGCTGCTCCTCTCCTTATGCCCTTTTGCTCGTTCAGATTTATCCTTGTACACCAGCATGAGCAAACAGTCTAAAAGGAGCAAAACTGTCAGAGATGATGATGCAGAGCACAGACCAGAACAAAATTCTCAGCACTCTGCTGCAATATAAAGGAGCTTTAGACAACTGCAGGATCAGCTTAACCAAGTCAATGTAAAACTCTGATTTCTTCTCCCAGCCCACCCCAGGTAGTTCATAGTCCTTGTTTCCAGGAAGCAAACACTGAAGGCATGTTCTAAGGGTTAAACTGCAGGCTCAAAAATAAGGAGGTCAGCAATAAATCTTCCCTATTTTATTCAAAGTCCAGTGGCATTTCGGATCCTCTCCTGAGTCCGGTGGGGACTGACTCATTAATTCAGAGCATTGGGAGCTATGCTAGGATAGCTGTCCACATTACAGACTCTAAAGACCGAGAGGCTATTGTTGTCTGTATTTTCATTAGAACATACTGAACCACAAATGAAATTCTTACAGTAGCTCATAGATTACCCAACCACTAAATGGCAAGCAGACTGCGCTGCGAGATCGCTCCTGTCAGCTCAGGTTTCCCGGTTAAATACTACACAGCAGCCATGGCTAAAAATCATTATGTGCCACACCTTCTTTTATTTATTTATTTTTTAGTGTTTGCTTGTGTCACCAGTTGTTACTGACCACTTCCCAGAGGTGTTTATTACACAGTAACTATGCAATGGCAGAAACTCATTCAAGTGCCACGGCCCCATGGGGAAAGCAAGCATTTCACAAGCAAACCCAAAAGGAAAGGGCAGTCACCTCTCCCACCTTTTGAATTTATGACAAAAGCAGCCTTCTTTCCCCCACATTCATTTCTATCACACAGCACTCAGATGTAGATGAAATTAATGGTCAATATCAAAGCTGCAACATGCACAGCTTAAGCTGAGCTACAAACCACAAAAGACCCCCACACACCATTTTATAAATACTGGGGGTGGTGCTCCCAGCCCCACTAAGGTGCCCTGCAACTCTCAGCTGGGTAAGGGACTGGCAAAATCTCCGTCCACAGAGATGAAAAATGACTGAAAGACCAAACTGTCTGCTAACTAATGCAGCTTTGCATGCATTCCCAATTGTCTTAGTGCACCTGTTGGCAAAAACAGCTGCAGCCATGGTATTTAAACATTCTGTGATACAGTTGTGTGTCTGAAGAACGGCTATGGTTTACATACCAAGAACAGCAAATCACCAGGGGCTTTTTTAGTAAACCTGGCTAATTTAGCTAGAATAAAAATCGTCAGGCTCCACCATCTACAGCCTTCAAAGCTGGCTTATTCACAATAGAAACTCAGGCCCATGTACACAGGTCTATGTACTAGCTCTTAGACCAACAGATGCCCTTTCACACACGGAAGTTTCACAGATTTAGATGAGATAAAGGTACTTAAAACACTTAAATATTACTGTAACAACTCAGGTAACAAAGAATTACTCAAAAGCCTTCAGTCTTCCTAGCAAGAGCCACGAAAGGCTGCCAAAATCCATCCTGCAGCAGTTCAGATTCACATTTTCCAAGTGTAAGCAACATTTAGCCCTGGAAAGATATACTTTTGGGCCCAAATGTTTTCCCTCTTGGGAACAGATGGGGTAACCTGAAGCCTACTTTTCCCTCTGCAGCAGTAAAACATCAGCTCTGTGTAAGGTTTTCAATTTCCCCTTCAGAAGCATGGAAACGATCTTTTTTTTTTTTTTTCCTCAATTCAAAATGTCATTTTATTTTTAAATCGAAGTGATAATTTCTGTCAAAACACTGATCGAAAATAACTACCAAGCTTACAATGTCAGGGGGGTTTTTTTGGTGGTTTTTTTTTTCCTGGTTTTGGTTTGTTTTTTGGGTTTTTTTTTTTTTTTTTTCACAGCCAGCAACCACCCTGAACAAATAAGTTCAACCATACAAAATTAAAAAAAAAAAAAAGAAGAAGAAAATTTAAAAAAATTAAAAATAAAAAATAAAAAAATAAAAAGAGAAAGAAAAGCCTTGGAAAGTCACTTTTCCCGTTGTTTTTAGTGAGCGCAGGAGCTCGCCCCCAGGCCGGACGCGGCCCCCGGGCAGCGCCGCTCTGGGGCGGCCCCGCCGAGGGCTCTGCGGGCACTGGCCCCGGGGAGCCAGGCAAGCTGCGGGGCCCCGAGCCCCGTCCCCACCGCCGGGCCCCGCTTACCTGCCACCGGGGAGGGCTTGCGCAGCACCAGCCACCTGCTCTTCCACTGCAACGAGAGGCAAAGGGACAGGGTTAGCCGGGGCCGCGCGGGGGAGAGCGGGCTCTCTCCCCTCGGGACAAGGGGACCCCCGCGGGCCGAAGGGGCGCCGGGAGCGGGGACCTTTTTTCCGTCTCTCAACTTGACGTGACCCTCCACCACCACGGAATCCGTCATCTTCAGTCATGATTCCGGACAGCTGCGCCGGCTCGCTGCGCCCGCCCCGCGCTCCGGCCGCCCGAGGGGTCACTTCCAAAATAGCTTTATCAGGGCCCCGCGCGGGCGGGCGGCCAGCGCGGCCCGGGCCGGCCCGGCCCCCGACCTGCCGCCTGGGGAAAGGGGTCTGCGGCCCGTCCCAATGAGTCTTTATTCACGTGTTTTACTTCTGGGTTGCGGGGGGATCTTGGATTTTATTTTTTTTTAATTTTTTTCTTTCCTCAGTGTTTCAGAGCCCGGGGCACCCGGAGCGCCGCGGATCCGCTCCGGGCGCGACCCCCGCCCCGATCCGGCTCCGGGCTTTGCCGCTGCCCGCAGGGCTGCCCCGCGCCCGGGCGGCCGCAAAGCCCGCACCGGATCCGCTTGGTGGAGCGGGATCCGCCTCTGGCCGGCCAAAACGCCCCCTTCCCGCACCTTCCTTACAATGGCCAATTTTCACTCTCCAAAAGTATAATTACAGCTCTCCTTGGCTCCCAGAAGACGCTGCCAACTACCCCAGATAAAAATACCCTTCTCACTTTTTTTTTCCTCTTTGCAATGCAACTGTCACGAGATAACAACCCGCTTACACCATACCAGCAGCAGCTACAATTAATAGAATAAGATGTGTTAATGATGTCCTCAGATTTATTTCCACGAGCAATGGACTAATTAGAGTCCATTATTCCAAAAATACTCCTGCTGCATCTTATTTGATGGTAATTAGTTCTTCAGCTTTTTTTAAATAGCACTACAGCACATTTTTCTTTCAGTAGCATAATAGAAGGGGTTTTTTTAGATGTTTGCATTTATTTCTTCCTTTTAAATCGGTCAGTTTGCATGGAATAACATACAATTTAACAAAACCATCTTTTAAGTGTGTTTCATAATGAATTAGGGAAGTGTTTGTTCCACTGACTTTGCATTCTAATTCAATTTCAATATAGAGATGGGAAAAATATCAGATAAAACTTCACTAATTGAGTTTGGTTTTCATTTTAACCAAGGCAATAATCACATGAAAAATATGGAGAATTAGTTTCCATGGGGTAATGCTCAACAGAAAGCCAGGGGGCGGGTGCTGGAGTGCCCCAAAGGAATGTGACTGATGGCAGGGTGTGAGAAGTCAGGACATCTCATAACCTGGACATCTCCTTGCCACCCCTATTTGTGCTTGTAACACTGTGCCAGTCACATCACAGCTGAGGATCAAATTATTTTAATTTAGTTCCACCAAGCCAGTGCAGTCACAGTGGATAAACAGGCTGCTTTGAAAGCCACAAATTAATTTTAATGCATTCAAAGTATTCAAATCAGTATCAGGTGGAGATTTGTCATTTAGACCTTTGAGGGCATAACACAGACCATTCAATATAGTTTTCAAAGTGTGTTATTTGTACTGGTGTTGCTGTGTACTGATACAAGTAGCATAGATTTTAAAAACAGGACAGCTAAAAAAACTCCACACAAATGGTCAGAAACACCAGTCTAACACCTTTTCTATCAAACAGCCACCTTCTGTACTTCAAGAGAAGACCAAGAGAGTATATACAACACGAAAGTGCAGGATCAAAACTGTGCACAATGTGGATAGATATTAATTTCAAAGTGAAACTAAAGTCACAGAACAGATACAGACATTCAGAATGGCTTCAACTTTGAGTGGAAACCTGTTCCTGATGAATCCCTTCCAAAGAAGAGCAAATAGTTCCTTCCAGCTGATGCAGTACTTGTCTCAGCAGCAGGTACAGTTAGTCCTGTCACATGTCATATTCATTTTAGGGCATTAAGTAAGCCAGACTCATACTGCAAATGGCCAGGGAGGCAGAGCCACACGAGAGTCTTCAGCTTGGTTTGAAATCAGGATCCCAGAGGTGGATCTCAGTTTTTCAAGCTAGTGTTTAGTGCCTCAGAAAAACAAACTGAAGGCTTTAATCCTGGGACTCACAGTATCAATAGCTGAGAAAGATACCAGGTGCTTACATCTGCCTACTGGAAATGTACATGACACTTGCATTAAACTGGGAGCACCACCAGCTGAAACTGACCCTTACAGAGAGATTTTCCAACGCCTTCCAGCGCAAAGTGTTATTTCATCTTTCTACCAGCTCTCAACCTCTAGAACAGCCTACAGAGGGATTCAAAGATCTTACCGTAACTTTATACATAACAGACTAAGTGCAAGAAACAGAGGGTAAATGTTTTTATTCAACAGTTTACATCATTTATCTACATTAGCATTGTTGTATATTTGCACTTACACAGATGCAGGTTTTGGTTATTTTTCTTTTAAAAAAATATCTTTTAACTGCAGATAACATTCACCACTACTAAGAAACCCATGAGGACACCGCAAACAAAAAACACATCTGAATATCTAGGCACTGCTTTAAAATTCTATTACTTTAAAAAACAACTTTGCTTGAAAAACTTAAGAGAGTCCATAAATGTTCACTACCAGGGGAGAAATACATTTCACAACACCTAAATGTACACATTTGACATGGCTAAAGGTAAAAAAGAATTTTCCGTTCTTTGTCAGACATTTTCTGTTGAATCATTTTCTGCCTGTTTTTGCTAATACAGCTGAGTCCACTGCCTCTAAACAGCTGTATATTGTATTAATTGCTTTGGTTGTTCCATAACAATTCCATATGACCATGACAGTAAAGCCTGTGGTTTATGATATCACCAAATCCCTAAGGAAAATGTCAAGCTGCACCCCAGCCATCCAGTTGAAAAATCTGTTACAAGAAACCTCCTTTCTGAATTATCTAAATAGTTGAACAACTTGTTAGTACAAAACCTAAGACATCTTCAAAACACTGTCAAATTAAAGAAACGTTTAGGGATTTATCAGCAAGGTGAAGTGTTTCCATTGCTGTCCTCAGGGCAAGGAGCAGATCACAGTCTGCAAAAGGTCCTGGCTGTATCAACCTAAATCAGCTGCTCCAACTTCCAACATTTTTCAGCAAAAGACTTTGAGCTCTCAGGAGGTGTTGTGTTAACCTTGCTGGAAAATTGCACACCAGATTCAGCAGAGCTCTGAGGCACGTTCCTGATTTTACGTCAGTGGAACACAGAAATAGGTTTATATGAAAATATGCTTATGTGTTTGGTTGAAAGAAAACCTAAACCCTCTGGATTCTTTCCCCAGGCCTGTTGTTGCAGTTAGCTGAGGAGCAGCTTTACCTACGTTGTTCTCTTGGTGTCTCTTGCCCTGAGCTTCAGGAGATCATTTCTCAGGGAGAGGGAATTTCATTTTTGATTCTCCTGTTTATTTCTTCATTTCAACTGAGCATACAAGGACAATATTGTTGCAGGTTGGTTTGGGGGATGACAGCTCCACCAGAAGCTGCAGAACACATCAAATCCCTTTTTAGGTAATCCACCAAGCAGACAGAGACTTGCAGATTTTTGTGCACTGTCTCGATATGTTTGAGATTTTTTTATTAATACAAATAAAGGCAGTCATGTGTGTTGAGCAATCCACAGCCCTTGAATGACAGATCATGGCTGCTGACATCAGATGGAGCAGGCCTGCTTTTGGTGGTCTGGCTTGGAACTGCTAAGAATTACCATGAGACTTTTCATACCAGCTTATAATAAAATATAAACGTCACCTTAATAAAGCCAAAAGACTCCTGAACCCTGCTTCAAATGTTAGTGTATTTAACTATTCAACTAGTTTTTCGAGGGGCTATTTTCTCATTAATCCACTTTACATAGTTTGTCACTCTTGTGTATACTCCAGGTTTGTTGACTCTGCCGCAGCCATCTCCCCAGCTGATAATTCCATAGAGGTAAGAGATGTTATTTTCCTCACAAGCCAGAGGTCCACCAGAATCTCCCTGCATCAAAAGTAAGCAAAGGTCATCGAATTTGATAGATCATAAGGGAAAATCCTAAAATAGGAATGTTTGCACGTGAGAATTAAACTAAAAAAAAAAAAAACCCCAAAGCAAAAAAAAAACCCCAACAACAACAACAACAGTTTACTGACGTTTCATTATAGAAAGCATTTTTAGTAACATTCAAATATAATGGTGGATTTCAAAATATCAGATTTTGTTTAAAAATATGACATTTTTAGATTCAGATACCTACTGAAAAGCATGGTTGATGTAGATAATTTTCAATGGAAGTGAACAAGCCTTTGGGGCTTGGTACTGTGTTGTAATGTCAGCACTGCATGGGGGGGTTACATGGGTGCATTTGAAGAATATCTCGATGCAGTTTATTGCAACTTTCAGAGAACATAAGAGTTTTCAAAGAAAGTTGTTGCTTACAGCCAGACTTTGTGATTGTGGGATACTGTAATTTTATGTGGCATATGGGATTTTCCATGTGTTTGAATTTGCTACTGAGTATTTATCTTGTCATTAAACCATAAATCAAAAAGCAGCCAAGACTGATGTTAATTTTGAACATTTCTACTTATTTTAAACCTTGAAAACATTCAAGACGGGTTTTTTATTATTATTAATGTTACTCTTAGACTGACTTTCTAGAGAAATTAAAATGTTAGAAATTAAAAATGTGACTTAGTAAATGGTACTGGTACTGGTGAAAGCAGCCATCACTCTAATTATTTGAGACCAAGGAGAAATATATTTTTTCCTATGTGAAAAGAAAATTCTTTGAGACCAAAATACATAGGAAATTGTGTTGCCTTTATACTGAAGATTTCTGTGATAAGTGAGGGGCATCAGATGAAGTCTTGCTTGTCTGCATATTTTTCACAATTAGTCTAATTGATTGCAGTTTTGGCATCAGTGCACTGATTAAATGACAAAAGTTTCCAAGAAAATCTTTTAAAACTAATCAAGGCAAACACATTGTCTGTTTGAAGTTTCTTGGTCTTGGAATATTTTTATACATTAAACAGATGGTTTACAGGTTAATATCCTAAGTGTACATTAAGAAAACCCAGAGGTCAGCTACATCTGTTGTTACATTAAGAGGTCTACATTATTTCTCCTCAGACCCCACCACAAGTCTGACAATAGGGAAAAATGAATTGTTGATTAACTAATAATGATTTCATGTCATGAGCACTGTTCTTCAGCAACATCTGTTGATTCAAAATCACTGTTTTTCTGACTTTGTCATTCTCTCCAGACCACTTGTCTTTGTGCAACTCCTTTCTCCTTCCCTCCTCTTTCTTTTCTCCTTCTCATTCCCGATTTCTGTTTTCCCAGGGCAGAGAGAGAGAATCAGCTGTGATGCTGTCTCTTGTATTTGCACTTCCTGGGAAAGGCAAGGGAGCTGGGCAGGCAGGGTAGTTTCCATCTCTCTGGCTCGTGTGACCCCTTGCAGCCTGAGTCTCAGCCCTGGCCTTGAGCCACTGCTGGCTGCTGCCATTTCACTCTTGCCACCTCTCTTTGGATATGTTTATGACCTCTGTGGGACTTCCAGCACACAGTATACATGACGTTCTTTCCTGCACTTACACTGCCAGCTATTAGCTATGTGCTGCCTTTTCACAAATTTATGTTAATAGAGCAAAACCCTCCTCCTTCAAAATGAGCTGTAGATGAAATCTGAAGTTTTATGTAAGGAATAATCTGATCCTTCATTTTAAGAAGTCTCATCTATCACCACAACAATTCTGCATCCTTATTCAGAGCCGAGGTGTGACATAACTGAAAGTAGTGAGAGCATGAGGTCATTCCATGAAAGACTGAGCTTACATAACACAGTTTCCAATTGAGTGACATTCTACACCATTCAGTCACATCCACTATAGAAACCTCAGCTCCTTCCTCCAAGCCTCATGGCTGCTCCTCACCTCCTACCCAGGTGTCCTCGTTTTCTCTCAGTCAAGAGGCAGGAGCTCTGGGATTTGTCCCCACTCAGGTTCATGCTGGTTTTCCTGCTGGCACATCCCTGCCAGCTGGGCAGAAATCCATTGCCACCACCTGCAGGCTCAGCCAGGACTAGAGCAACACACCCTCCAGTGCACAGCCACTGCCTTATGTGAAAATAGGAGGAATGTAATACCCTGGAGCCCTTCTGTAGAGCTTAATTGACATTGAACATGATAAAAAATGAAGGTGGAAGCAGTCACATAAGGTTCTTTTCTTTAGGAACACTATAAAATCAAAAGTAAGAATTGTAACACTGCAACATTTCTGACCAAAATACATTTCTATCACCTGCCTAGAGATGACCCAGCATTACCTGACAAGCATCTGATTTGCTGTCAAAGTAGCCAGCACAGAACATATTTTCTGTGAGTTCTCTTCCATAAATTTCAGGACTTCTGCACTTCTCCTCTGGAATAAGTGGAACCAGTGTTTCTTGCAGGACATCTGAATAACCAGATATATCTTTAAAAATTCCCAGAAAGGAAGAGAAAGTCATTTTTATAGAATGTCAAGAGCATAACAGGAAACCACAAAGGCACAATACAACATATTTACACATTTAACACATAATAAACACATTTAACACCTCTCAGTAGTATTTATGTTATAGACACCTTTAAAATAAAATAATTTTTATAGTGATCACTTTCTGATCCTCCAGTCAGACTCCATAACAGTATTGCAATGTCCAGCCATTAATCCATTTTAGCTTCTCTCATTTTCTAGACTAACAACTGTACCCCAGCACTCCTGTCCTCACCTCTTTCCAGACGTGATAATAAATCATCCATTTTTCAAAGGCTCCATTACTTCTTTTTGTCTTTAGACTACACATTTAGACTGGGATATTTTCTCATACTTCATCTGTCACCACAATGTGGCAGCCAGCTCCTCAATCCTCCTCATCTACCTGCATTGGTCTTTGCTAGCTCAACATTGAAGCAGCATGGTCCAGCCTCATAATCCTGAAATTCCTCCTCTAAAAGGATGGGATGATTTTTTCCGCCTTTCTCAAGCTGGGTGTAAGCACTTCTTAGCCCAAAGTCTACCTGGCCTTCTCCTATCAACATTTTCCAAGTTTCTTGATGGTGAAGTTAAAAATCTCTGTCTGGAGAAATCAGGGGAAGGATTCACTTTACTAGAATTCCAGGTGTTGGCACTCCAATGAGCTACTTTCTCCCCTCCCAGCGGACTGAGATCTAGCTAGCTCATAGCTCCTTCCATCCTGAAATTGGTGCAAGCATTTGGTCAAAGGAACCACACTCCAAATTCCAAGGCCTATAAATGAAGTTCGGGATGACTATTTCAGATGTAAATGTTGTAAACTCCAAAGGCAAGTAAAAAGAATCCCACCAGAAGTCCCTTGCAAAACATTTTACCAAACTCTCAGTTGTATAACATACCTGAGCATTATGTTTTTATTATCACCATTTTTTTCTACAAACACCAGCTCTCATTTTACTCACTCTCATGCTTGTGTCCCCATCCAGAAATCTGACATTTCAACTGGTCAGGGAAAACAGTGTCACTTTCTGGCAGGCAGATGGGCTGAACAAATTGGGATTTGACAGCACAACGTTGGCCATTCTTCTTCAGCTTAATCAAAGCTGCAGAACAGAAAATGCAGGAGGAAGAAAGTGACTGTTCCCTTTCTTTAATGGGATTGGCAGTAATGGGTCTCAGATACAAATTTAATTATCCCCTAAGCCTCTCTTAATTAAGATATTTCAATCAAAGACAGACAGACTCATCTCAACAGCACCTGATTTCACAGCAAATTGAAGGCTGAAACATTCAGCTACTCCCCTTGTGGGAATATTTATTTTATGCTATGCTCACTGAGCAGATTTTGCTTCACTGCCTCTGTAGAGAAGGGGGAAGATAGAAAATACATGTGTCTCCTCCCACCTTATAGTTAAATAACAGTGACATATCCCCAACTTTCAGCTGAAATAAGTGGGATGTGCAAATACTGCTTCTGAAAGCCTGGCCACTGGCCTAATTCCAATTCCATTTAAAAAATTAATTACTCCAAGAGCTGGTATGTTTTGTGTCCTGTTATCACTGAGTTCAGTGAAATTCAAGGTCTTTAAAATTAAGGAAGAAAACCTTTGGACATTTCAAAACCAAGTTTCTTGAAGCTACAAAATATTACATAACCTACACAATCTTTACTAACCAGTCACAGGGTTGAAAACAGTGTAAATACATAGCTATGCAGCATCATGAGATTGACACTGAAATATTTCAAAAATTGGTTCCCCTGTAGGAAATCTCTTTCAGTTGGCTATAAAGCAGCAAAGGGGGCTTTGTACTGGATGAAATAAGGGCTGCATGTTGGTTTGGCCACACCACTCAAAGAGAACAGAGTTGAGGTAATATGGACACACCTATAAAACCTTCTCACCAGGCCTTTTGGAAGCTCAAAATTTTGTGAGCACAGCCGTGTGGAAAGCCAGTGACCTCACTGAATAGTCTTATTTCTCTACCAGCTACAGTTTTTGGCCCTAGTGGAACATAGAAGCAGTATCTCACAGTCTGAGAAGCGCACACAAACCTTGCTCCCACACTTCCTCACCTTGCTTCTCTTCCCCACTAACTCTGTCTGCTTCTGAATCCCTCAAATTTCCTAGCAAACACTCATATGATAATTGTTTCCTTTAGAAAAGTATTTTCAGCAGGACAAAACTCTTCTGCATCAGTAAAAATCACTGACTGGACAGAACAAGCACCTACATCTTCCCCCCACAACACAGTTTCTGCTTTCTCAATTTTTTTTACAGTTGGGCTTGTCTTAGGTACTCCATGTTCAGCTCTCCCTAGATTTGGTCATAACACACTGGTGAGACATGCCTCCCTAATTTCAGAGTAATTTAAAAAGCTATGAGATACCAAAGCATCATGGTGGTTTTCACCAGGGGATTTCAGAGCAGAGTAATGTCTCAAATCCCATTTGTCTCCTTGTATGTTGTGACAGAGCTTCCACCAACACAGAACTTGAATGCTTTTTGCTATAGAGTAGAAAATGCTCACCATCTGTGAACCAAAAAAAAAAGCCCGTACATGCCTGACCTAAAATATTCCCAATCTCAGGATATTAAATAATCTCACAGACAAAGTGCTCACACAGCTTGATGCCCTGGGGTGACGTGACAACTTTCACAAGAGCAGATCAGAAAATAAGAAGTTGCTGCTCCATTGTCATTCTGACTAGTATTATAAGGTCAATCAGAAGGGCATTTAACTTCTGACTGATAAGACAGCTGATTTTTAAATCTATCTCAGTGTAAAAAATGATTCTTAGTACCACAGGTTTTCAGAGCAGATGGGGTTATTACATTCATCTAGTCAGATCCTTTATACAATACAGACAATAGAATTTTACCAAGTAATTCCTGCATCAAGCCTACAGCTTCTGGTTCAGTTGAAAAAATGCCTAATCTCACAAAGACTTGAAGTGATGATGAATCTGCCACACATCTAGGTAAATTGCTCCAAAGGCTAATTATCATAATTATTTAAAATTTGCAATTTATTTTTCATCTGAATTTGTCTAGCCTTCAGATGCTGTTATAACTCTGGTAGAACTAAGAACCCTCTGCATTCAAAAGCCTCTCCTAGTATCTATGATTTTTCCACTCTAAAGGCAGTTTTCAACAGACAATCTAAACTTGAAACTAGATCAAGTAAATGGAAAATAAATCTGTCTGAAGAAAAATACTCACCAATATCATGTTCAGTAGGATTGAACACGGAATACTGAGGATGCAAGATGTATTTCTCTATTTCAAATGTCTGTGTTACATCAGTTGTTTTATTAAATATTTGTTGACCCAGAACTACCCGAATGGTGGATTTTAGTGGACTGTAATGCAAAAGAGAGACAAGCAGTTCTGTGATTAGCAGCACAAATGCAGCTGATTTTCCAGTGGCTGGGTATCCTATGAACCATTATAACCTCAGCCTCCCACCATGTTCATTGTTTACCCTCTCATAATGCCTTTACCTGTTTCACAGACTTCCTTCCTACAGAGGGCAAGGAAAAAGATGTTACAGTGAGACCCAGGGCCTGGTTAGCCTAATTAAAGACTGCTACTTCTTGAGGGAAGGAAAAGGCCAGCACAGGCACTGCTGCCCAGCTGCTGCTTGGCTAACAAACATCTCTGGGGGATGCAAACACCTCTTCTAGAAACTTAACTGAGTCAACTTAAACACGACTTTACCAATGATTACCAAAACTGCTCAGAAAGAAAGGAGGGATCAAAAGATGAGTCAGTGGTGGATATCTTGTTTCTCTGGGAAAACAGTCTCCTGAAAAAAATTACAGGCATGGGCCAACATTTAAGGTGCTGGCACATTGACAATTCGGGAACATCTGGGAAGCTTCCACCAGAAAGATACCACCAGTTCTCAGATTTGCTTATCTATGTTAAATCTGTTGTCCAGAATCAAAATCCCAAAAGCACATGGATTTAATAGGAAAATTCACAGCCAGAGGAGAACACAGTATTTTCAATTCACACCATCTTTTCCAACTATCAGTTTTTCACTCTAAGAAGACCACAGTCCTCTGATATCCAGTGTCCTAGGAAAGAAAACTAATAAGAACAAGTACAGCAGCTGGGAAATAAGGGACATTTGGGAATCATCAGGAAGTGTTTAGGAAAGGCAATATATTCTCTGGCTTTGAAAGCAACTGAATTCACATTTCACTCTTGTTCTAAAACCAATTCAAACTGCATAAGTCTACAATGAGTTTAGTTAGCAGTTTCTTCAACATTGGAGCACTCCTGTGTTCTGTTACCCAGTGCAGGAGAAGGAAATATCTGGTGTCACACATTATGCACAGACACAGAGTTGTTTGCATCATTGCAGTTTCCCTGGTTATATTTCAGTGCTCATCAGGTATGAAAGCACCAAAGAACCTCCCCCAGAACTACTGTACTGAGTGCACAGCAATGACCAGCAGCCATGGACTCAGAGAAGAGTGATTCTGGGCAATTGCAATGCAGAGACACAGCCACAACCCTGCTACAAGAGCTGTGCTTGAGGTTAACAAAGGAAAGGACAAAGTGTATTCTGTACTACCAAAATACAAGAAGACAATAAAATGTTGTTCAATCAATATGTAAGGCCATATTTTCTCAGTATTTTTGCAGTAGTAAATCAACCTTCTTGAAAATCAAATTTTGGGCCTGTAAAACAGTGCAAGTTCACTTTCTGGAACAGTATTTAGAATAATTTCAGAAGCACTGAATGGTTCTACTAGGACTTACAGATGGTTCATTCAGGAAAAGAAATAAAACAGGAGGGATTACAGAAAAGAAAAAAGAAGTAATTGAGCTGCACAGGTATCTATTGTCGCCTAGTGGAAAACAGTTGGAATTGTGACTACCAGAGGTACTAAACAAACAGAAGAGCACAAATTACAATGCAGTAATTATGGAAAATCTGTACGTACCAAACCACCAGCTGGAAGTGGGTGGAAATGTCCTGAACAGCTGCCAAAGTTAGTAGCTATTTCACAACATTTGAAAAACAAATGCATTGTGGCTTGAGCTCCAAATGCTTCAGTACAGCATTCACAGTGGTATTATTAGCTCTACAAGCTATCAGTGTCTATATGCTGGCAAAAGGTTTTCTGTTTCTCTTGGCTTCTTTACTATGCAAAGGAACAATGGGTATCAAATGATGTAATATTTTTCCCTTCAACGTGATCAAACTGAAATCAGGGAAAGTGTTGAACATTTGTAGAAAATTAAGTATTTAGAATAAAGTAAGAGCATCCTATAATCAATATTTTCTCTAGTGTCCCACAGGAGAAAAAAAAAATCTCACAAGAAAATCAGCTTCAGAAGTTTGACAGTTTAGTTCTTCCATGTGGCTTTTTGTGAAGCTCAGCCCACTCTATTTGTGTCGACCAACATTAATTTATCGTCTCCAATAAATCATTGCTTGGCTGTCTCAGCCTTTCTGAACAAAACACAGCAGTGAGCATAGTCATCTCTGTTATATCTCAAAACAGGCATAAACATTCAGAAAGGTAACCAAAAAGAAGATAAATACTTCTGTTCCCCTGCAGGTTCTTGCACATGTGATGCCCCATTCTACGTGCTGCTTCGTCCTACCTTATTCCTTTAGCCAGGGTGTTTAGATTCTTTGAGACTCCTTAAGGAACAAGATATGGGCTTATGAGATTATAGTAGTCCAAATCACTTTTTAGATCACGAAGAGTATTCAAATTGCCAGAAATTCCTTTTAACACATTGGTCTTTAATAAGCTCATCTTTCTTGTTTCAGTTCAGCTTTGTTGTGAGGACCCACTGTCCCACCAAGGGTGAGCTTACCTGTTAGCAAAGCAGTGTGCTGCTGACACAACCCAGCAGGTCTGAACCAGGCTTCCACCACAGAAACTCTCTCCAATATATATAGCTGCTGTCCAGGGGTGAGATCCAGGCAGAGACGAAGATCCCCCAACAATCCTAGGTCTCACAAAATTTCTTTTTTTATGTCTTCTTCCACATGGTCTTTTGGTGCTTGCAGAACTATCTACTTTGTCTGGAACTAGGGGCCTCCTTTCCCTGCTTGCTGAGGTAAAAAGGGATATGACATCAGTCTACCAGAATCTTTATGTTTTGGAATTAAACATTGTGTCTCATACATCTTCAGGATGTAGACCTCTTATTGCTCACAGAGGCCCACTCCCTTTTCTGGGCCTGTAATTCCCAGGATGATGAAAATTTTTACCAAAACATCAGTCATTTCTGGCACCTTGCATGTTCTAGCAGAAAATCTGGGAATATTGGGATGGTTGTGACCAAAATAGTAGTATGACACTGCTGCTATTTCAGGACAAGAATCACAGATTGTATCACAACTCCAAAAAATGCAAAAGAAGCCTGTTGTTTACTGGAAACAGTAAAATATTCAACACTTCTGGGAACAGTAGAACATTCAAAATTACACAGTGAAACCTTGTTGTAGTATCAATAAATCTTCATTCATTAATTCATTCATAATATGGATTTTAAGAAAGCCTTTACATACCACAAGATGGAATGTCACAATACTCCCAAGACAAACTGTTGTCCTTCATGATGTAACACCAGGGTTTATCATCATCATCTGGATTTCTGGTTAATTCAGGGGAAGAGGGAGTTACAAGCATTAACCACAGAGTTTTTCCAAGCTTCCCAAAGGTTTTCTGCTTTTTCCTCTTGCACCATCTGACAAAGTACTCACCTACAAGGGTGAGCAGCCTTTCAATATAATCCTTCTTCTTAAAACTAACCAAGACTAAGGTTTGCTAGGACCTGAAATAGTGACATGACTGAACACCTGTAAAACTTGCCTGCAAGTATTTGGATGCATGAGCACGTTCACAGCGTTTAACTACAGCCCACACTGAAGTGCTTTCACAGGTATCATCTCAGCTATTTTCAGAACTAAATCCCATAGGAGAGATTCCTGTTTTAGGTTATTTTTCAGGAGAGGAGATTCCAACACAGGTAGAATCATAGAAAATCCATTACAAGAATAGCTAGCAAAAATGAATTTGCAAATCTCAGATTCATATTCCCTGGAGAGTCTGAGGAAATGAAAGACTATTTCAATATATTACAAATATATTAGAAATACAATTACAAAATATTGTATTCCTCAAAACGGTTGGGGATAAAAAAGAGTAATGGAAACCGTTTTGCCCTTTATTACCTTGGTGTTAAACACATTTTGGTTTGATTCCATTAGGGTTTCTCTGGTAGAACCTGTCTTTATCAGTGCATTATAAGTAACCAGAAATCTGCCCAGTTTACACCTCCAAGAATATAGGGAGGCTTATTAGACCAAGAAGAATAGATAAGGTAGTTCAGAGCTCCAGATAAGCAGTAATTCTAATTTCAGTTGGATTTATCACAAGCACTATCTGTTATTGTAAGGTTCTTCGATTATTTTCTTTTTCAATCTGACTGCTCTTCAGAAGAAGATTAGAGCACTTTCAAATTCTCAGAACTGAAGAAGCAACACAGGTTGAGTCATCTTCCGCCAACAATGTTTCTAAATTAGACTATTTGAAGAAGAAGATATCTGCAGGATTATATAGTACAGCAGAGATATCCCCAGAAATTGTAACAAGCTGACAAAAAAGTGAAAAGCTTTTTTCTCAGCTTTACGGAACATGAACACATCAGCTCCTACACCATTTTGTTCTCTGCATTTCAAATCTGAAAGTGAATATTGGGCATAAATGATGTAAATCAAAGGGCTCAAATTTCATCAAAGCACAAAATATGTGCCAGATCAGTTGCCACACTGTGCTGGGACACCATAAATCAAATACTGAAGTGTTTGCATGAGGAGCAAGCCTTGGAAATCAAGGTGGGAAGGTTTAAAGGACGGGGTAGGAATTGTTTATTGTTAGTTTGTGTTAGATAGAGAAGGGCTACTTTCAGCATGCATGCATGCTTTTTATCACCAAACAAATTAGGAAGTGCAGTACATTCTGATTGTCCTGAACTACTGGTCTAAGTTACATTAAAAGAAAAAAAAACAAACACACACACACACAAATAAGCAATCAAGCAAACAAAATCTTCAATCAAGCAGTCAAGCAAACAAACAAAAGGCATCAACCAGTAATTTATGGAGAATTATCTACAGTTTGGCAGGTTTAGCATTTGCTCATCTCCAGGATGAGAAATATTCTGTCTAAATAAAAACATTTGTGGATATCCATTGAGCTCATGGATACCTCAGAAACAGGGGGAACATAAGGTGACTGAGGAGAAGGCACAAACCTATATAGCACAAGCTATTTTCATTATAGCTTAACAGAAAACTTCAGCAGAAATGTATTTTATCACTATGTGGTGCAATCAAAATTGAAACACTGGGAAATCTTCTTTGGCAATAGTTTTCCTTTGTAAGAAATCCAAAAAAATAAATGTGGCATCCCATTTCAACCTTATTTAAATATAGTGCTTTGATTTTTCATTTTCAAATAACTTTTCTCTTTTGAAAATATTTCTTTATGGTATGTCTTTCACAAGCAAAGAATAAAAAGTTAAATTTAGCCATTTCAATTTAGCTAGTGCATTGATTTCTCCTTTTGGATAAACATTAATGAACAATGTCAAAAGTTTTGCATTACAGTCTCATTTGGGTAAGAACTCATTACCCAGGGGAAAAGAAAAGGACCAGGAATTTCCAACATTATTTTGTGTCTGAGCTTCTCTCAGCAGACCCAGGTATTGATTGAGCCTATCTACCAGATCTTGTCTTCTGTACAATCACTCTTGTCAGGCTGATTACTGAGGTCAGTCTAGCTTTCCTCAGAGAGGGGTAACCCCTGCTTTGAGATCCCTGGCCCTTCTCATTTCCACAGCTCATCCATCTCTTGATGTACAATTGCAGGACAAACAAGAACTTTCCTCACCTGCAGTAAGGGAAGGGCCCCAGGCCAAGCTGCACTGCTTTCCCAATGCTGTCAACATGAAGCTCTTGGTAAAGCAGGTCTGAATCCCAAGGCAAGCAGCTGTGTCCAGAAATGGTTGTCTTGGCTGTCCCTCTGTAATCTGTGCCATTGCCGATGTAGCACCGTTGGCTTGGGACTGGCAGAGGAAGAGACTGGTCAGGAATCAATGCTAATTTCATGTTAAATACTCACTTCACAGCTGAAGTTTTAAATGAGAGTCCAACTCTGTAGTGCCTTTCACAGGACCTGAATGCACCAAACAGGAATTTTTTTAATAAAGAAAAAAGGAACCCAAGAAGTTAAAACCTCTGCTTAAAATTAGTAGTAAGTTAACCTCGTTTTACACAGCAGCAAGTAACTAATCAAGAGACAGAATAGCAGAAAATTAGACCAAAAAGTTGTACTGTGTATGGAAGATTTCAGTCAGCAATCTGCAGCAAAGTCAGCAATATGGCTGGGATTCCTCTGGTCCAATTTTAGACACAGCTGAGCTCATTTCTGGAGGCTCCCTTTTTAGTTAATTAAGACAAACAGAGATTTCTAGTGCCAAACTTATGCAGCCTGTTTGAGGTAACTTTTTTAAGATGAGGTAGACCCCATAGACTCCTGTCCACATTGACTGAATCTCCATTGAAAATATAGGGTGCTTAAGGCAACCAGCTCAAACAGAGACATAGTTATGAAAATAATCCTGCTCTGCAAGTGCTTCAAGGGCCTGATTTTTGAAAATGCTTATTTTAATGGCCTCATATGTACCCATATATATATATATATATATATATATATATACACACACACTATACTCATTATATTACAAATATGTAGCTACATGTTGCAGATACATCAATTTTGCAAAATTTAACTAATAGGTTGAATTTTCTTATTCGAAACCCACGTCTTTGTCACCTGCATAAGGGCTATTTCTTCAGATAGGTCTGACACATAAATATTCTATGACCTGTATACTCAGCTGCCAAGATCTATCAACAGCACATACCAGCATTATGGCTGAAAAACATATGGGGATGCATTTATATACAAATAGCTGCACTGAGCAGAAAGCCTACACCTCAAAACACAGCTAAGAGTATCCCAAAGGAAACACAAAACCATCCAATGCACAAAAAGGATTAATTGTGACCGAGCCTTAGAGGGTTTCTTGTCCCAGCCATGTCAACATGACATGTCCTTGACATGTCACAAGACTGGTGGAATCTTCTTCTAAACTTATAGGCATACTTAAAGATATAACATCATTGACCAACTGTTGAAAAACACCCTCTGAGGATAATCCATCACACAACACAGTGCAGACAGCTATTGCCAAAGACCTGTTTATTTTGACAGAATAAGGTGACACATGAACCAGGGCACATAACCAGGTCTGAAATAATGAACCACAGTACTGAACTGCCGCTGTTAATTACCCTGCCAAGTCATCAGTGCAGTGACAGACCTCAAAACCACAAGCAAGCATATGGCATAAATCTGGGAGATGAAAGTCAAGAAGTTTGGTGGAAGAACACTAGTTAGTGTGGAAACACTTAGCTAAATCCACTTTCTGGATTGTCCTGGCAGGCACTTCTGACATGCTGAGATCACATTTTCTCCCACCTGCAACCTGAATCAAATTCCCTTTATTCAATGACTATAAAAATAAAATTAAATCAAACTCATATTTGAAAAACCATAATCTAAGACCTCACAGAAAATAACTTGTCTATCATTTGTACTGTTAGCAAGGGTAACCATGTCTTAGCAAACCTGCCATTTAGTTTTTGAGCAAGTTGCAAGTTACACTGCTCTGTTTGCCTGAAACAGTGTCATGAAAACACCACAATCATGCTGTATGCTGTTTTTTCATTTATGCAGGGAAGTACCAGGTGCTGTGTCTACTTGTGCTGTATTTATTGCATTCAGAAACAATTTAGAGTGGCTACTTTTATGAGAATGAAACAAGGAATTGTATTTCAGTACATACCCAGGGCCATATTCTGCAATACCTGTGGTTTAGATGTCTTGCAGATGGTGTTTACAATTTGTGCTTATCCTTGTCAGGCTTAAAATCCAACATATCTCTGTTTCATCAGGTCTGCCAGTCATTGCTAAAGCTGCCAGCATATTTTAACTGGAAGAATTTGGCCTCTTTCTATATCATCCCTCACGTTCTCCTTCTGTAGCTAAGAAGTTTAGATTACATCTTCCACTTGTTGAGGGGAACAGTAGTATCTCTCAAGAAGTTTTTTATTTCGTTTTTTTTTATGAGGAGAATTTTGGACACGCATAACTTGAGTTAATTTGCTATCTTGTAGAAAGGCTTCTGAGGTGAAACATTAACATTCATAGTAGCTTTCTTTTGGTCCAGAAATTTTTATGTGACTGGTTGGCAGCAGCACCATGGTATCCACTAAGGCCATGAGAAGTACATGCAATGCTTTATGTATTTTATCACCTATAATTCAGGAAAAATAGTTTTAAAAAATATCTCTGTAATTACTGCAGTCATATAGACCTTTTTGCCTCTAATTCTCTTTTTTTGAACTGTTACAGCACTGAAAAACTCTCTTTTTCCCTCTCTGTCAGAAAAAGTGTGTAGGTGGTCTGCTTTCAGGAGTTCTTAATGGATTGCTCTGACTGGGAAGTGTTCAGTCCCAAATCCACATAGCTTCCACAATGTCTCATAACTCTGAAACATATTTATTTTCTCATGTGAAAGAAAGTCATGGAGGATGTAATATGTGCTTTCTTGTTCATTCACTTCCCTGTACTACCACCAATCACTGCTAAGAGTAGAAATGGCCTAAATTTTCAGATTATGACAGTTTTGATGCAAATGCAGATTCAACTTACTCTGCAGTCCTATGCCACTATCATCCCTGTTAGCTCCTTTTCAGAAAAAATATTATTAAAATTATTAAAAATTTCTTGTTGTGTTTCATTTTTTCAATCCAAGGTAATTCAATAACTCATGTGTTAAGATTTTGTATTTTATAAGCAAGTCACAGCAAATCTCTGCCTTTTCCAATAAAACAGTTTTGGGTCTTAAAATTAAGCAAGCTGAAATAGCAGTTATCCAACCAGTTGTAATTGCTAACTTTCTGAAAGCATTTCACAAGATTTTTTTGTCTCCATATCTTGTTCCAAGTCCTGTACTTACATATCTGAACATTTTTAGGAGTTTCTTTTGAAAGTCTCTCTGCAGAAAACAATGAGTCTTTTACATTTTCTTTTCCTCAAAACACCTCACCATCAATTTTCCTGATGCTTTTGAGCTTGGAATGCATTTTCTTTTCCAGATACATATAAGCCATTTCATTCTATTTATAAAAATATGTTTTTCCACCAATGGTTCTGATTCTGGGACAGGATGGTTTAAAGTAACCCTTTCATTCAGCAATGCTTTGATTTATCCCTTACCAATGTGTAATGCTTTTATGAAATACAATGTTGGATTTTTTATATTTTTTTTGTACTGCTCTATATAAGCTGATGGCAGGAACAGAGAGGAAGGAAGAGGAAAAGGACATATCCAACCTAAACCTCCCCTGACTCAGCTTGATGCTGTTTCTTTGAGATGAACAGCTCTAAACAATGATGTTTTATGCCTCTGCATTAATTTGTTGCTTACACAACCTCAGCATTACAGGATGTGTTGCCCTTCAAGCCCTCCTTTACAAGGGTATAAGCCAAGTTTCCTTTCTACATGAGTTCAGACTCATGGGCTGCCTGCAGAAAGGTTTGTCTTTTCTTCATTCAGCCAGAAGTTCCCTGATCTCCCTTCCTGGGTAGCTGTGAGATGTCCTCAGAGATGGAAGGTGTGAAAGCCTTTGATTCCAGGGGGCTGCATTTCCCCTGCTGCACAGGCAGACCATGACTACTCTGGGCTGGCAGTAAATGTGTGAGAGAAAGGAGTCTGGTACTCATGGGGATTGCTCTTACAGGCATCTCATTCCATCAAATTATGCACTGAAACACAGCACACACAGACACACACACCCTGCCAGGTGTTCTGAGAGCAACAAGGCAAATATTCCTGTGCTAAATGAAACAAACACCTTGAAGAGAGCTTTGAAAGGCATCCACGTGAACCCAGTACTGCTTCCAAAGAAAGATCTGACTTATCTTCCAGTGTGTCCCTGTGCCACCAAAAATGTCTGTCAATATCTAGGGAGCAGACTCCATTGAAGAAACCAGTTACCATTTTTTCCACTCATTAATGATAAGAATGTGAAGTCTGATGACATGAGGTAGAGGATTGCATGGCAGCAGCACCAGGACTGGACTGTTCCTGGCTTGAAGAAAATTGCTTCACATTTTCCTGCCTGTCTGTGAATGTGAGCAGCAGTAGCACCCACTATGGCTTTCAGAGTTTAGAAGTTAATAAACACATACCACAAGTGAATCTGTGCATCTGTGCATCTGTATTTCAATGTAATTCAATCATACTGTTATAATACTTACCTAGATTTTCATATTTCTGTTTGGGGTCATGAACAGCAGATTACACATATATCTAATAACTGATTCAAATAATTGTGCAACTTTCTAGTTTGTTGAATAGCAGTAAAACCTCTGAACTCACAGTACCCAACACTGCAATGAATGCCTGCTGAAACTGCAGCCTCATTATGACACAACCAATCTGAGCTAAAAGCTAGGCAGAAATGTGGAAAACTGGCATCTTTTTGTAATCAATAAATCTAGCAGAAAATTAACATGTCAAACAAGGATGGATTTAAGACTGTGGGGGGGAAAAAAGTGATTTACATGCACAAAAACTCTTAAAGTTGTATCCTGACATAAGGATGGCACACTGCATTTACTGAAACTAGACTTATTTTTCAATGTTTCTTCTTTAAAGTGTCCTCATACCTTCATACTTGCCAATGCTTAGATCATGAGGTAAAATTGAAGAGATTTATATCTGTTATAAAAGCTAATGTACAAAGCCACCTTCTGAATAAGCTGGATTCTTTAATACAAAAGTTTAAATCCAGAAACCTATAAACTCTGCCAGTACTTTCTTATAGCTTAGAAAAGTAATATCCTAGATAAGAGGAAGGAGTGGCTCTTTTTCCATTTCATTTTTCTATTTATTATCTTCAATTCTAGCCCAATAGTTACGATTTACAGAGTCATAAATGCAATCCAATAGGTAGGTATGTAAAGATAATAGGAGCAATATATTTAGGAAAAAGGCTGTCAAGAGCTAGGGGAAAGAAATTCTAGCAACAAGAAGCCAATATCAGTGCTATATTACTTTGACAGTTGCACAGACTACCATACAGGATTTTCAAGAATATCTGAATGCCTAATTCATAGTGAAAGCTTTCATTCTTTTCAATATACCTGTAGTCCTGATGTGCTTAGAGAATGAGCCAAAATGACTCTCTGGGCAGGAAAAGGAGCAAACTGTGTAACAGTAAATGATGGTCAGCAGAGGAGCAGCTGCTCTGTGGAGAGATTTGAATGAGAGGTGGGGATCTCTTGAGCCCCCAAATTATCCAGAGTGGGCTGAGAGGAGAAAGCAGGAGCTGGGAGAAGCAAACAATACAGTAATCCAATGAGCTGCATCACATCTTCCACAGCTTCCCTTCAACCACCTTCCTGACAATTACACAGGACAACAGATTTCATGGATTAAGAGATGTCAGTCCCCTTGGACTTTAGGAGAAGATGTGCCCTCTGTAGCATAATGAACTGAAACCACTGTCACGTCTCAAATAAATCAAAAATAGGATTAAAAACACCCAAATGGTTTTCAATTAACCAGCACCCAGTAACACTTCTGCCAAGTCAGGCACTCTCACAAGACTAAGGATTAAGGAGCTGCTCCATATTAGCAGCTTCTAATATTAGTCATATTAGTTTATACTAGGATTACAACAAAGACTTGTCATCTAGAAAGGTAACACTGTAGGAAGAGAGAGCAAAACACAGAAAGCTTAGTGTCCACCAGCATCTGGAAAATGCATATCTATGTAAAAATAAAGATGTCATTTGTGGATCTTGAAACCTACTCCTATCTCTGACCAGAGAAATTTTTTCCTCTTCTTTGGTATCTGCCTTATCTCCCAATCCTTACATAGGTAGTTCTTGCTGCATGCCATGCTGCTACCAGCACAGCTCATTAGCTCTCCTCTCCAGCCCACATTTGCCAAGGTGTCAAACATAAATTACTAATCCATAACCTCCATGCAAACAGTACTTCCTTCTTCGTTTTTGTTTTTCTCTGTATTAGACAAAAGCTTTGTTGTGGTCCTAAAATTATAAAGAAGTCTGGGAGATAAGAAGAGTCTGTCTATCATTGTTCACATCTGCCACCTCCATAAATGACATGGAATGTTGTTTTGAAAGCCACAGCTGTCTCTGCTCTCCTGCTCACCATCCCCTAGAGTGGCACTGTGTCAGTGCAATGAATCACAGGTGGGCACTTAGTGGGCAATGCCATGCTCACCCATTTCTTCATCTTCCAGTGCCTCCTATATTGTTCATTGCAGGCAACACACTACTGGGCATAGTTTTTAACCATGTAACTCTAGCATTGTAGAATTTTCTTTTAATTCAAAGTCTGATAAAAGTCCAACCCACCATTATTATTTCTGCAGTGGTGCTCTAAGCTTTCTCTTCATTATCCTTGCATTATTAACCCATGCCTTCCCCTCATTCAAATTCCATGGTGACCTACAAAACTTGTCCTGTGAAAATACCATAATCATCTCTCCAAGCCAAATTGATACATAGTGTTGCTTTTTTATCTGCTGTGCCTTCTATTTTCCCACAACTGTGAAAAAATAATTACTTTATTCTTTTCCAGCCAAGTTTCATTACTAAGGCCAGTGCTTCACTTGCAAGCAACAAGCATCTTCTCAGTCTCACTTAGAAACCCTTTTGAAGTCTTACTTACAGACCTCCTTGTCCAAGTGCAGTGGGGGACTGACTGACCAGTTAAAAGCCCATTTATCATTGTCAGACAAGTGACCTTGTTATTATACTTCACCCTTTTCCCCTCTGCATTTCTAGAAAGTAAAAAATTAAATACTAATCCAAAAGCATTTTAGTACAGGGTAAATATAAACCAGAAAGTTAAACTTCATTATGCCTTCTTCAGAAAATAAAAAATATTTAAAACTTTCCTTCCAGCCTCCAGAGCTGAATTTCCTTTACTGAAGTAGCTTTTTTAGTAGAAAACTGCCAACACAGTTTCAGTAAATGAACCACTAAAAAGGTGGGTTTGCTGTCATTTTTTGCTAATTCTATTACCTCAAACTCCTCCAGTTTAACCCCTAAAGATGTGGCCAAGAAGAGGTTTTTTTTCCTGTATGTCATTATATATTCAGCTATTCTATCATCTTCCTTTTCTGAAAATCCTCAGCCTGCTTCTGACATGCACCACATCTCCTTACATAACCAAAAACCTTCCACAATTAGCATTCCAACTCATGCTTTCTTTAAAGATATGGTACCCCTCTAATTCCATTATCCATGGCCTAATGAGCTAAATACCCCAAACACTACAAAGCAGAGTTTTCAAAAATACCTTCTTCACATTTCATCATGACCAAAATATTATCAAAACCATTATGACTACCTAAACCTTAATCCAAAGAAAACTCAAAATGTTTAATCCTCTGTGCACTGCTCCCAATGCACTCAAATCCAGTGCAACCCACAACCACAGTGAGCAAATGCTTCAGGAAAAGACTTGGTGACTAAATAACAGAATAAATATACCCCACTAACATATCAGAATATAAATAAAGCATAAATAAGAATACATCAGGAATAAATTTAAAATACAAGTAAGTACCCCAAATTTACTAACAACTGACATCCAACCAACAGTAACAAAGCTGTGGTAAGAAAAACAAAGTGCTTTTACATGGAAATCTGGCAAAATATATATTTATTTCCATTCACATTCCATTCAACTAAAGCAAAAACTGTGAATGCAATGGTGGGGCTTCAACCACAGAAACTTAAAGGCACTAACCCCCTGAAAAAAAATTCTACATCTCCTTTCTTTATGCTTTAACCTCCTTTAACTTCTCCCTAAATGCATATTATAATGAATTATCTGTCCTCTGCCCAGAGAGCCTCTCCTCTGTCTTTAGCTGTGTATCCAACATCTCCACCATAGCTCCTATCGGTTCAAAGAAACATCAAATGTCAAAGAAATTTTACAATTACATATATATAAATGTTTGTCATCAATTATCACCTCCAGTGAAGCTAAATATTTATGAAGTTAATTATCTACCAAATAAATTCGCTCTCCATTTTCTCTGCCAAGCTGGGCTAGAGATAAAATATTCCACTCACATCTTTCTCAGGTTTCACGTCTTGGCCACATTTACCACTGCTAAAGTCGCTGGATTTGGGCCCTTTTGATAACTTTCTGTGTTCAATGAGACAATTGCTACACATGACTGGACAATTGATTCTGAATCTTCACCTAGAGCCTGGATTCAGAGCTGTCCCAGCAAGAGCTGTTTCCAAAGAGAATGCAACTACTCTTTTAGCACAAAATCCTTATTTCTGAAAATAAGTGCATATTTAAGGGTAATTAGTATGAATTGAACTTAATTAAACATGGGTCCTTGAACAATTTTAAACAGCATCTCTTTGGGGAGAGATTTGTTGATGATGCATCTAATTTCTTTCAAAATTAAACTTCACTGAAATCCTATGCATATAAACTGTCTCAGAGCACTTTTTAAATGGCAGGTCTTTCTTTAGTACTGCAAGTTTCTTCTTTAAGAAAATAATGTATTACCACAAAGAATAGAAATCTATATTAAAAACTGTCTTTTGTATATCAATTTCCATTGTGATGGATATCTCCTCTGTTACTTTTATCATCTCTCTTTTTTTTTAAGTCAGCTCATAATTTTCCAGTAGCTATATGGTCATTTATGATAATGGCCAAGAAATATATGTATATATACACTCACATACACACACACACACACACACACACACACACATATATAATGATTGTTTGCAAGAGAATTTTAAGATCAAAGATGAGTTTTGAGTACTGGCAGGGACACTGTAGTCCAAAAAGTAATGGACAGATAAATAGGTATCTTTAAAATCACAAAAGTTATGATTATTCTGTTACTCATTGTTCAAATGGGAAGAATAAAATTACCAGGCAGTAGGTTTTTTGTTAAAAATAGAAAATACTTCTTTTCATCACATCTATTTATATTCAGGGACATCTTGACATGGAATGCTGTGAAAGGGAAAAGCATAAAGGAGCACTAAAGAGTTTAGAAAAATACATGGAAAACAGGTAAAAGTCTGACAGATATGATGGTTCAAGCATCTGCTAAGTAAGTCCTCAAGTAAGAGAAGTGTTTTCAGTACTTTTTTCCTGTTTTTGCTCCTCATTCTACTGTACCAATGCTTGAGGCACAGCAGTACTTAGGCTTGTGATCTGCTGGATGAAGGATGGTACTTCATTTATTAATATTTTTGAGTATAATTTTAAGATAAATTTGCTGGTTTTCCATTAGACACATATGAAGGCTGGTTATTCTTTGTGTAAGGCAAGGGCAGAGGATACCTCAAACACATGACAGCTCAATAACAGCCTGGGAGACTTCCTGTTTATTAAATTTATTAAATTTATTGATTTCTCTTTTTAAAAAAATCTAAGAAGATATTTTTACATCACACCTTGGCTTTAAGGTTGCCTCTTTAACTGATAATTCAGAATAAAGTACAGTTTGGACAGGAAATACTGTTACACTTTCTCTGAATCAAGCACTAGAGCCACCAGCATTCCACCTAAAGGGTAACCTCACAAGTACATCCTGTTAGACAAGGAAACTATACAAGACAGTAAAAAGGAAACAAAGAAAAAAAGCCATTTCTGTTCGCTGCATCAAAGAAAAAATTAATCCAACAAATACTTAAAAATCATTTCTGAGTGCTCTGAGAATACAAGGCTGTAGCACTTTCACCAGAATGCCATTGCCCTGCTGTGATGACAGTACCAGGTCTATAGACCTGAAGACTCATTTATTTGCGTTAATTTAGAATTACTAAATCTTGACAAAGAGTTTTTCTTTTTTAAGACTCTTTGCAAGGCCCTGACACACAAACACAATCCTTCAGCTCCCATTCTGTGTAGGGGTGTTAGGCAGCTGAGTGCAGATGGATTGTAAGCATCCAAAGCCACTTGTTTAGCAAATCAAATGTTTGCTTTATTATTTTCAAGTAATCAAAGAGCACCTGCTTATTTCTAGTTCTAAGTTAGTCAGAAACCGGTATGACAGCTGTAACTCTGCCATCCTGATATTTATGATCCAGGCCCTGCTGGGTGGATGTCTCTGTGCACCATTGCTGCTTGGGGCAGGGGAAGCTGCTAATAAAACAGGAATAGGAAAAGCAGTTTAATGTGAAAATGAGCTGCCCCGAGCTCCAGGTCACACGTGTGCTGTGCAGTCCCTCACCCAGATCCCTGCAGCAGCATTCCCAAAGCCTGGAACAATCTCTCCAGGGTAACTAAAGGACAGAACAATTGAGCTAACATAGCACTCCTTATGAAGGACTTGAAAGAGTCACAAACCCATTTCTCATGGTTCATCAGGTCCCTGGTGAGGGAATGTTCAGGATCAGCTCATACACTGTCCAATTTACCCACTCACTCCTGCTATTTGCCATTCCAGCTGTACTGCTGGTCTCCCAGAAGGATTATTTTTTCCCCAGCTAGAATAGTTGGCTACCCCATTTGTTAACTATCAGAGTAACAAAGAGTGTAAGATATAAATTGCTGTGATCATTAATGGGTTTTTGTACCCCACCACCCATTCAGATTAAGAAAGTGCCCACCAGAGCTATTGGGAGCCATGTTCTCAGTTTTGATGAGCCATGGGATTTATGCACTCAGAAAGACACAGCAGTGAATTGATGGGGTCACAGGATGGTGTGGCTGAAAGTCTATTAAAATTTATGCTTAAAATGTGCATTTATTTTAAAAGTAGACACTGGCATATCTTGCAGATACAGCATGCAAGCAAGATTTAACCCCTGCAGGGATAAATGTGAAGCCTTCTGGAGGAAACTTGTATTAAAACTATGTAGCATTTAAAATGCAAAACAGGACTTACACATAGATACCAAAAAGCAGATTTCTCTGCCCTGACCAACCAGAGAAGGGAAGGGGTTTTGTACAACCTGTACTGGGCTAAACATGCTATTAACTTAAAGTGCACAGTAACCCAAAGGGTGGGCATTTTCTTTGTCCCACAGTCATTTAGTGCTACCAAAAAATGGCTGCTAGATTTTGTCAGATGTAAATCCCAGCTCTATAAGGGGATGTGTGGATCTGTAGGGAGACAGTAGCTCTAGAGTAACTCTGTGACTGATTCCGCAAAATGGAAGCATGCACTTATTTTATAGGCATGTGTAATTGGATTTAAATTTCTGTTTGGTTTTCTATAAAGTGAAGGGCATGAAAAAAATATTTTTAGAACCAGAGTGTCAGTGGTGAAGTGTGTGTTATGTTTTACACTGGAGGAATACATTAAACCCTTCTATGTGACTCTCCATTTGGTACCAGAAATGTTCTCAAAGACTGAATACAACAGAGGCAAACACACCAGCCTTACAAACAGATGAAAACTCCTAATTCTGGTTGCCTGTAGGCTTTTGTACTTACCAATATTGCAATACTTCCCTGCATAATTTTCTTTGCAATCACATACTATTTTCCCAGTGGAGGCAACCATCTTGCACTCTCCACCATTCATGCAAGGATCATGAACACAACCTACAAGAAAACACAACCAATGATCAAGCCAAAGGTACAAATTATTCAAGAGAATCAGTCCATTTTAACTTACTCTAGGGCATCTCCTCTGTGCATATGCATTTGGGGGAAGTTTTTATTCTTTGTTTATGTCAGACCTACACTTATGATAAATTAAAGAAAAGGCAACTCGATTGATTTCTGCCCACTAAGGTCTGTCTCAATGTTTTCACTGCTATTGGATAATGTCAGCTACAGAAAGATATTATCCATGAACAATAGGTAAAATGGGGGTGGTGATTATTATTACTAGTGGAGATGGTATTAACATTTCTTCTTCTACGGAGTGTTCTGCAGTTCCAGACTTACCACTGAGCTCTATCAGAATTTATTATAACATATCTAGTAGGGAGCTCAGTTAAATATTTAAGATCTGTAATTGGGAAGTATTCAGTCCTGTCAAATTTCCCAACTCTCACAATGGACTCTCAATGTCCTAGAGAGCCACTGACTCTCCACACTTTAACTTCCAGTTACATAAGGTGGGAATAAAGCACGTACATATTTCAAAGGGTTTTTAGGAAACTAATTTGTACTGTGTCTTACTTGTGAATCTGAGCAGGGTAAAAGTTATCCAGACTGAGTAACAGAATAGCCACAGAAGAGCACATGTGTAGGTGAGGCACATGGTTTGCTTCCCAACATCCCTCCTCCAAATGAAAGGTGCTGTGCTGGCTCTTCAGATGGGTGACAACCCAAAGGGCATATCCTGTGCTGGCTGGCCAGGGTGTTGGGTTCCTGGCAGCCTCTTAAAAAAGGAGGAGGGTTCATAATGTAAGCATCACCCCTGCCAGGAATGGGCCAAAAATCACAGGGCCTCTGGAGCCAATGCAGGCCTTATGGGATCTTTGAGGCGAGTAAAATTTACATGCTGGTAATTCAAGAGTGGGATGGACTTGGGAAGAAACACAGAGGTGAAACAACAATATGAAGTGATTGTTGGTGTGCAGGGTGTGCCTCTCAGGCAAGTTATAGTTTTGGAGAAAAAATGTTACCACTTCTACTATATAACCTGTATATTCTTACCTGCTGCATGTCAGGGTTCCATCCCTCTCTAAGAAAACACTGTGTGTCCCTAAAATTCCTCATAATGCATATAGTTGCTTCTTCGAATGAGGATGGACACATTGAAGGGATTTCCTGGGTCAGTGTAACGGCTCACTCTTGGAAAGGAAAGCTAAAATATTCTCTTTCAGAGAGGGTACATGAGCTGCAAGGGCAGCATTAGGGTGGGCAACACCACTCAAGCTTTGATACCCTCACTGTCCTTCATCCACACTCCATGCAGACCTCCAGCTGTGGTACAAAACAGTGCCTTACTTTGGTGTTCCACACGCGCACACTCCATCTGGCCGTGCACACACGTGCACTGCTCCACTGCTCCTTGTTGGACTCTTGACCATCTCATACCCACATCAAAGAATTCGTAGAGGCTGTTGTCAAAACATTTCTCTGAAATGAAGTTTTACAAACAACACAAGCTTTCAGATGTTATTTCTTGCAATAAATGGCACCAAATCTCTACTATCATTCCCTGCTCATCCCTTTTTTTCCTGTTGAGCAGATCCATGTTTGTTGGCAGTTCTTCTCAAGCTAGGCAGCCTCCACAGTGTGGAGGCACTGAGCCAGTAGAGCAGCAGCTCCAGGAACCTCAGGACAGAGGTGGCTTTCCCCTAAAGCCCTGTAGGGTAGGCAGGACAGCATCACTGTACCCAGCATGTGCTTGTACTTAAGGGATAAGGCATCACCTGAAATTGTGCTGCTTTTTCACATCTCTGTGCATTGCCTACCAGATATTATATTAATTTCCAAACATGTAAGGGATATTTAAATCTTTAAAACAGCAAAGGAAGGGGAAGAGGCTTTTTGTGTTTCCCATGCTCAGAGCATACTTGGATTTATAATTGCACAGTCAAGCTATTTTCAGTTGTCCTGTCAGGAATGGATTGTCTGTCATAACCATTTGGAAATCCACCTACACAAACATTCATGCTGCAGTGGTCTCTCCCATCACAACAGCACTACCTTTTCATTAAGCAAACATTAATGAGCTCTACTTACTATTCATATTTCGTGTTGCAACACTCATGGTAGAAGATACTTACTCAGCTGACAGTCCTCGCCTGTGAATTCCTCAGGACAGGTACAGTGGTACATCCTGTGGCTGTGAGTGAGAGAACAGCTCCCTCCATTCTGGCAGGGGTTGTCTGCACAGTGATCTGGAGGGGCTACATAAGAAGTTGTTGTTAATAAGTATGATATAAGTCGTGCTTTGTCCTTTTGGCTCCATGAACCATTTTGGTTCAACATTCAGTGGGTTTAATACCATCTACTAATGTAAAACTAAGTTTGTCAGACCAATTGTGGGGTTGTTTCCAGCTGTAAAACAGCTGGAAACTTATTTATCCAGCTTTTAAAAACCATGTGGTAGATCACTGAGCTGAGCCTTCACCCCCCAGACTAAGCTGTCTGAAGGGGGTAGGTCCAGGCACACCTGGAGTCCCCAGAGCTGGCTCTGTGGTGAGGAAAAGACGGGACAGGTGCCCACAAGATGGAGCTGTGCCTTTACAGTGGGGAGGGAGGAAGGCTGCAGCGCTGCCCGGCCCCTGCCCTGCAGCCTTTGCATCGCGACACCACCACCGGGACCGCGCATCTCTTCTAAACTGAGAGCACAAACTCCGACACGCATCTCTTTCAAACCGCACAAAGGACAACCCCCGACAGAAGAATTTGCTATGGGATTTTGGATTATGTCTAAAACTAATGGACAGCTGGAACCAAGGGAAAAATTATAAAGCAAACCACAAAGCACATTGTCCTGGGGTGATGTTATGATGCTTGTATCCCCATTTTTACATCCAAGTAAATCACACCAAGAAAGTCGAAAACTGGACCAGTCCAGAATATCTCCATTTACTGGGGAATTTTCTGAATGATGGGAAAACGTGGTGGGAGAGGAGATAGATGCCAGGACAACTCATGCAATAGAAGCTTTACTTGGCAATGTGCAATGTAAGAGTAGTAAGAGTCTTGCTGGTCAGGCAGTGTTTCTGATTTCAGGCAGTGCCAAGGGATGTATATCCCCTGAAGTTAACCAACAGCATGTTTACACCTACTCCAGAGCTGGCCCAACAGCTTGTCTGCATTCAGATCTTCCTTTTTAATGCTAGTCAAACTCTGCTACACCATCTCCACGGTTGCTCAATCCAGGTGTGTCCTGAGCATGAGATGCAACACAGAGAGGCACAGGTACACAAGAACAGGGCTGAGGTGAAGCACAAAGGCTGCATCCTGAAGTTTGCTACAGCAGGGTAAATCTGAGGTTCCCCTGCAGGATCAAAATATTTACTCCAGAAGAGAGTGATGTAATTCCTATCAGATAGCAGGTCTTATTCACTGGTAGTTTCCATCCAGGATAACATCAAGGGAAAGCAAGTGAAGTCAGTGACATTCTTACTCTTCCTGCTGTTGATAGTTATGAAACTTCTAATGCTGTAATGTTTCCTCAAAGGAAAATTGTGTATTTCCTATTCCCACTACATCCAAACCATGACCTGATCTCCAAGCCATCCTCTGCTGAAACAAATGTTCAAGAAATTTTTTTGTACCCTTGTTAAATCTGCAAAAAACACTTCCACTCATTTCTTTCTTTCTCAATCTGTTTCTCACTATATCCCACCCACCACTCCAGTCTGACCTTCCAGGCATGTTCTGTGTTGCTCCACATCTTTCCTGGAGTCCAGGAACAACTTCTGTTCATAAGCAGATGGACACATCTCAGTTCCCAGTGGGGAATCCTGCCCACAGTTAACTATCCATTAACTGGGGAGTGCCAAGTCCACGCTTTCTCAGCACTGTCTAAAGCACCCTCATGGATAAAACACTCCATGCTTGCTGGCTCTCATCTTGACTGCAGCTTCACCTCTCTGAGTCTCTGCTGATTGAGCAGTAGCCTTGTCTCACCTTTCTGCCCATACTTCCCAACAAAAACTTTCTGTTTATGCCACCTACCTTCCTCAGAGCTCCTCCTGGGATGATGCTTCTTCCTCTTGCCTGCACAGCCCACACCACTGTACTACTTCTTTCCACATCAGTCCAGAGGGATCTTAAAAATATTGTCTGGCAATTTTCTCTCCCATGTTTGGGTCTCCCTGGGGTTTTGGCCACTTGTCCAAGATTTCCAGACATTCAGAGAAGTAGTCCTATCAGACTGCCCGAAATCTGGAAATGCCACCTATAGGAGCATTTCACATTGATGGATATTTGTACATCCATGGGAGCTATGCCTGCACAGCCCAGCTGGCCCACGTGTGTGCAGTACCAAGAGCAGAAACTTCCTACCCAGGCTTCACTTCATCCTAGAGCTAAAGGCCTCTTGGTTAAACTTCCCCTTGAATTTGGCAGATGTATTTTTCTGAATCAAAGCTTCCAGTGCTTGCTTAACATTGATTTCTAAGCACCTCCAATGTTTTGAGTTTGACTTCCCACAAACATGATATTCTTGGCCTGGAGAGAGCTTGTGCTTCAACCTTTGCTCTAAAGAAGCTCCTTCTCCATGCCAATGGATACACTGCTCACCAGCCTTTTATGGCCAAAGGATACTCTTTCCCTGAAATTCCATTTTCCTTGTTTTTCAAGAAAAAACACCCAAAGATTTAATACTTCAGTGGATTTTTTTAAAAAAGGTATTATTTTACACATTTTAAAGATCAGCAGTGTTCAGTTTGACTGCTTATTTCTTCCACAGCAGGGAAACTTTCCTTCTTTTGCTTCAAATTCCCTTCATCCTTTATGTTACTTTTCCTTTCAACCTCATCACAGGCCTGTTCACTTTAAGGTATGGTTAAAGATCTGTTAAATATTTCCCAAATCCAAAAACTGTGCTTGTTGCTTTAAAAAAACGTAAGTAGAGTTATGTTTATAAATGAAATAACAGCCAAAAACCTTTTATTTCTTTTTTCAAATTCTAAAAGCTTCCAGAAATAAAGGGGTTATGTTTTATTTTGCAACAGCTAGTGGTGAACCCTTTCAGCTACCCCATCCTTTTCTCCCTTTCCTTTCTTTTTTTTTTTTTTAATTTTTAATTTTAAGCTCTGGGAAGCCACTGATGAATAACTAAGTGCAGCACTCATAACTCATAAGTCTTGTAAGCATGAACTGCCCATAAAGTCTATGTTCATGTCTGGCACACTTGCATTACAAAGTTGATGCTTGCTTTGGGGCTGGGTCACTGGCCTCTGATCTACTGTTAATCTGTTTTAAAGCCAGGCTGGAAAATAATTTTAACTAGTTATGTTTAAAAAGGTGATGCTGTGCACTGCTTAATTTTAGACTGTCAGTGTGATTCAGCTAATTTGGCTTTTCAAGTGCTCTGGTAGATTGCAATCAGTTTGGCAATAAGACTCCTGACACTGTGGAGAACTCCTTGAAAGGGGTTGGTGGAAAAAGCCCTTCATTTGAAAGTGGGAAGTGAATATCTGAGGCTTCTGGTCATATCCTGCAGACTAAATATGTCTCATTTGAAAATAGTGAGAGGGCAAAAAGAGGAACATCAACAGAATTAGACACAGATCCAAAAAAAGCCTCAGGGGCATCAAGCTGGACCAGTTCAGTACCTGAATTTTCAAGCTGGTCTGTGCCTATATGAAATGAGAATTAAAAAAAAAAATAAATATGTATATACATCCATGTATATATACAAATATATACAGACACACACACACACACACATATATATATATATATATTCTTTATAAAATGGCATTCCCCAGCATCCAGCTCACAGAGCCCTCATTTGAAAATAGTGAGAGGGCAAAAAGAGGAACATCAACAGAATTAGACACAGATCCAAAAAAAGCCTCAGGGGCATCAAGCTGGACCAGTTCAGTACCTGAATTTTCAAGCTGGTCTGTGCCTGTATGAAATGAGAATTAAAAAAAAAAATAAATATGTATATACATCCATGTATATATACAAATATATACAGACACACGCACACACACACACACATATATATATATATATATATTCTTTATAAAATGGCATTCCCCAGCATCCAGCTCACAGAGCCAGGAATACAGAGATAAGCAAGGCCAGTCACTGAGGGACTGCTGAGGACAGGGATGCATATTCCCAGGTTAACTTTCACCCAGGGTGTCAATTAAAGTGACTTTATATATAAAGGTGACTTTGCCACAGAGCTTGACTTCCCCTTTTGGACAGACTTTCGCAATGAGGTAATTGCAGCACTGGAGTGTGGTGACCACATGAAGCCACAGAGCTGTTCAGCCAAGTAATCCTTTCATTATCCCTCAGGACTCCTACAATGAACATGTCTAGCCTCTTGTCTTCTCTGACACAGCCCAAAGCTCAAGGAAGTCTGGGTTTGAGATTTGCTCTTTCCCTTGAGATCTCAAGAAAGGAAAGCTGGAAGTGATGGCTGTATGTTATAGAGGGTGTCAAATGTTTCTGTGCCTTCTAAAAAAATTAACTGGTCAAACAGACAGAAAATGCAGCTGTGTAAATTAAGGGAAAGCTGAAAGGCACATCCAAGCCATGAGGGAGGAGAAGATGATCACCTTTGTGTTTGGCTCCAGCAGGAGTTTAGATTTCCATGCTGGCATTACCATAATTTCTCTCCATGGCTTCGAGTGAGTCAACACAGAGTGAATTAAAGACTGTGTGATATTCACAGTCTAATGCTATGGCTGTGCAGCGTCACAAAGAGATTATGGAAACATAATCTGATGTGAAGGCTTGCTTCAAAATAAGTACACAAGTAAAAGTTGCACTGAAGGCACTGTCCCTCCTTCCTGCAGGTGGCAAAGTAGGGGCCAGGTACCTGGAGCAACTCAGCCACGGCTTGCCTTACCTGAGTGGTCTCTGGGCAACAAATCACAGTGTCCCCACCTCCTGTCCCGGTCAAAGTTATGTGTTGTTGAACACCTGAAAAGAATCAAAGGTGCAGCTTAGTGCATCTTTAAATAACCTGGATGTCTGCACTGAAACTGCAGGGCCTTCACACTCTGGCAACCTGGAAATTCATGCTTGGTTTTTTTTCTAATTAGCATCAGTTTCGTTCAAATTCTCTTAAGAGCAGAGGAAAAATATCCTTTCTTTTGTTAAAGTTGCTGTGCTCCACTTGTCTCATATTAAAAACAAATTAAAAATAAGATGCAAATGCAGGACCTAGGATTTTCAATAAATCCGTCAGAAAAACCCAACATTCTTCCTGTTTCTGGGATTAGAAAATGAAAGACAGAAATAAAAACCAAAACCAAAGCAAATAAATTGTGTCTTCTTTACTTATTACAAAACAAGCAAAACAGGACCCAGGCCATTTTTGATGCCTGACATTACTGTAATAATCTGTGGAGGCAGCAGACTGTCCACAAAGGGACTTTTCCCTGACTTTCAGTGACAAGCATATTTCACCCTTTTCAGACTCAGTTCCTTTAAAGCATTCTTATTTTGGAGCTTGCAAGATGAAATGAGGAAATAACTGACTGGTGGTGATTTCCATTTTTATTTTCCAGATAAAACCTCTCCTTTTTTTGAGAGCAGGGGACTCAGTCCTGCACACCCTGACTGGTGGTCTGTTATGTCAGTCTGCTGTCTCAGGCTCAGAGCAATCCAAGGGACATGGAGCTGCTATTCCTCTTTTGCAGGAGTAGATTTGGAGGCTTCCCTGAGGACACACAAGGAGCACATGACTGAACTGAGGCTGCACCTTGGAGGTCCATGCCACCAAAACATCCTCCCTAGCCAGTTATAATGCAGAATAATAGATATCAGCTACATGACATTAGAGGACACTGGAGTTTGTTTAATGTGCCTGATGATCTATTTCCATTATGCCTGGTTTTATCATTCCTTGAGCAGCTGTGTGATCAAATTTTTCACCCTAGGATGTCACAAGTTAGGTTGAAATTTTATTGTGGCACATGTCTACATTTTAACTGCCCTATTTTCCTTTTTAATTAGATGCTATATGGTATTTAAAATGCATAATTCCTATGGAGCATCTGAATAGGCCACATATATTGATGGTGACCTCAATTATATAAGGTGCACTAAAAGAGGTGCTTGGTAGTCTGGTGCAAATTAATGTGGCACATACTTAAAGGGGCTGCTCTCTCACAGGAATTAAGCCTGATGCAACTGCTGGGAGCTGATGGAAATTCCTCAAAGATCCTTCAGCTGGAAGTGGATTGTGCTCTTCTTTAAAGGGTGGTCAAGCGTGCACAAGCATGAAGGTGAGAAATGAGTTAAAAGTGTCCTCAGAAGTGCTGGTGTCACTGCCCAGCAGCAGCCAAGTTCTAAGCAAAGTGGAATCTCAAATGTTTCATCTTAAAAAATCTTTTGATGTCAGAGACTCTGACAGAGGCTTCTTCTACCAGCTCTCCACAAACCACTGGTCCTCCCCTTGATGCTCTCGACAGCCAGTCCTTCCTTATTGCCTTGCAGTGACTGCAGTGAGATTGATCCTCCCTTGTGATGCCAAGCTGCCTCCTCAGTGCCAAGCTTCTTGCACAGTGACGTAATCCTTTTATATTTCCCACCACAGATCTCACTCTCTGTGAGAATCTCAGCTCATCCTCAAAGCCATTTCACTTGTCTCCCTCTTTTTCTTTTAAAAATTGGGATTTTGTCTGATTGGAGGCTTACCAAAAATGAAATGGTGACATTTCAGTCTTCTGGAATGTTGCCTCCAGCAGCCAAACCAACCCAGTGGCCTTATTATATCTTCATGCTATTTGCAAATGCACCCACACTCAAAATTTATGGGATAGCAAATATCTTTACATCAGCTTGTCATATAAAATTGCTAATATGAAAGTGAAAACATATGGACAGAGATACTGAATTAATGATATCAGAAAAGTCCACAACAAGGAATTGATTTAAATAACATTTTAAATCCATAGATGGTAAACAGCATGGGAATGGACAAACAAAAGATGAGGCCTAACTGGCAGGCAGGATCAATGAAAGTAGGCTGGTTTTCCCACCAGGAGCATAGGGAGCACTAACAATAGGATGTTTGGAGAACAAGCAAAGCCTCAGACCCGAGGCAGACAAGTGTAAGGAAAGAGCTTTGCCATCACACCTGGTGCTGTCACTATGTTTGAGACTTGGAGGCTCCCAGAGACTTTATTGGGTGTTGTCCTGACCATGAGACACAGCCAGACTTTGCCTGACAACACCAGACCAACCACTACCAGCTCCAGGAAAATTCAGAGCCTGATGTTTGACATCTCCAGCTCAGCCTACGGGTACTTCTCCTTTCTAGGAATGTCATAAACTCCCCATCCTGTAATCCAGCTGGCCAAAAAGCTGTCCTCTACAGTGTTTTCAGTCTGTGGCCAACATATCAAAAGTTATCTTCTTGTTTCCAAGGAAGATGATAAGATCACGTCCTTCCTCCACAGACCTAAGCTCACCCTGGCACAGGGGCCCTGCCCATCCAGAACTCAAGCACAGGATAAGGCTTCTGCAGGGCATGAGCCAACACCTTCCCATTTATAGCCAAAATCTCAGGCCAGGTCTGCTCCTGCCATTCCTCTGGGACACAGGGACAGGGCTGGCAGCTTCCCTGCAGCCACAGCTTGGTCCAGTTCAGACCACCCTCCTCTTTTGCTCTCACCATTGTTCACTGCACCCCCATTCTCTCTGTCCCTACACTCCTTTGTCTTTCTGGAGGTACCAGTGAAACTCAGTAGCAATTCCAGCTATTTTTTTTTCTCCTCAGCACAAAAGGAAAATTTACAGTATATCTTTAGCAAGATATCATGTAAGACTTGGTAATAGGCCACTAAATGGAAATTTATCTGTGAAAACAGATTATAATTAAGGGGAAAAGCAATACAGAATGCTGTTAAAGGAAGTCTGTTATTTAAATAGTGCAATTATTTTGTCTTCTTTCCTGTATTTTCAATAAATATTTATAAACATACAGCTTGTTTGTTGCTCTCAAAGTAGGGAGAGCTTTCTGTGGCCAGGAGCAGATTTATGCTGCAACACAGTGTCTGTATCATATGCAGTGTGAGAAAACATAAATCTCAAGCCAATTTGGGTGGGGTTTAGCCTGCACTGTAAAGTCCTGACTGCAGTCCTGACCCAAAGTATGACTTAAGGACTAAGGACATGAGCTTAAACACATAAGTCAGTACTCTCCTGGTCAGGTTTCCTGGAATTTATCCCTGAAAAATCAGCTTGGACCCAGCCTCCCATCATCTCTTCCTAGCAGCTTGCAGGAGACAGGAGCAGGAAGGGCACCAGCCTTGCCCTCACCTGGAGCCTACCAGGTCCCCTGGGATCAGTTACTCAGTGCAAGTCCAGCCTGGGTTGGTGCCAAGTCACACAGAAAGTGCACAGAGCAGGTTTCCCAACTGCTACTCAGGGCTCTTTTCCTGGCATCTCTGTGCCTGAAGTCACACATTAAGTTGCTTTTAGCTTATTAGTGATGAGCAAACACTGGTCAGAAGGTCACCCATAGGGTGAAATGATCTGTCAAATCCAAATAACTCCAGCTGTCCTCCTCCTTGTCTCCCTGCTTGTAAATGGCTTTTAAAAAGTCAGAAGCATAAGAGCGAGTTGTTCAAGGTCAGCTCTAAAGTGTGCTCTAACCTTGGACCCCATCCATCGACAGGTTTTTCCATTTCTGTGGCCTAACTGGCTAAAAACAAATACACAGTGTCATGTATTAACAGGATCCCTCTTAAGCATTGCATGAAATTAAGTGGGTACTAAGGTCAAACTCTTTGTGGCTAAAGTTCATCAAAGACAGGATTCAAATTGGTAAATTATTCCAGTTCCCTTTCTTTACTTAAGATAGTCTCAAATTCTTGTTTCCTGGAGGCTTTTATTAGCTGGGTTGTATCAGTGGATATTGGGGAAATTCTGAAGTGGTTTCCTAGCCTGAAGCTTGGTGTCTATTTGTTTTGTGTTGTTTACATTACACCAGCACTTACACTTGAAACAGATGTGTCATCAGAAAGACACCAACAGATCATGAAAAAATTAGACAGTTCAGTATAAAAAATGAGAGTTCTACCCTGCCTGGGCAAGTAAAACAAACTCTAAAATATTATCTCTGCCCTGAAAATAGGCAAGTGTTTGCCTTTCACATGGCTCATCTGGGCATAATTTTCACATTACTGGTACCCATATATTCTCTGCTTTGTTGCCTTTGATTTTAGTTAATATATGCCCATCATATGAGTTTGTCTGCAAAGTTTATCTTTTTTATTCAGTGCTTTAATTTAGTAGGGTTCCCACCTGATTGCTCCTACCCCAAAAATGGATCATGAATACTTCTAACAGCTTCTGCAAAAGTAAAAGAGTAACCTTTGCCCAAAAGAAGGCAAATTGGCCTTAAACATACTAATAGAATAAATCATTAACCAACAAACAGGAGTAATACCTCTCTTCTTAGTACTGCACTGTCCAAAGGGGTTCTGGTGCCAATCTGGATAGAAATTAGAGACATGGGGGTGGGGAGAAAACAACTTTCCTCAAAAATCAGATGGTCTCTGCTGCAGTACAAGCACAGCCTGCACAAATCAAATAGTCCCCTAACCAAGTGTCCCCTCCTGCAGGTGTCTGTGTCTGTCCTTTCTCCCCCAGCAGAGGGTCTCTCCAGGGTCATTCTATCAGTCCTGCTTTTTCTGTACAAGCTCTTATCACTCATGTAAATCGCAGTTCCAATAGGCAGGGCAGCAGGGAAACATTTCTGCAGTTCCTGAGCCTCCTGTGGCCATGGAAACCCAGAGCCAGGGCTCCCTTCCCCCTGAGCACATCCTGACCCGAGGGCCACGGCCACCAGCAGCAGAACTGCACCTTGGGCACAACATCCAGCTCATGGTAATGACTCCAAAAGCAAGATTAAAGCACTAAAAGAATGACATTTCATTTGAATGCTGTTTTCATTTATGAGCAATGTCAACTCACCATTTCTTTCTGGAAAATAAATTGGATAAACACGTGTGATAAAACCTTCCGCCAAACCGGAAAGGAAATTTGCATAAATGTCCATCCTCTGTAAACACTGAAATACAAGCATAAAAAACTCATAATGCAGCTGAAAACCAACCCACAAATTATATTATATACTATTATATGAAATTATGAAGATAGGTATCTGCAAATTTTTCAGCTGTAATCTGGACTCTGTGTCTCTGCAATGTCTAGTGCATAAGAAGAAGCTTAAAATCTTACATAATGACAGAATCAACAAAGATTAATGGACTCTGCAATGGAACAAAGATCTCAGATCATTTCAGGTCAAAATATACTGCCATTTCTGGTACAGCAAATGCCAATTATATTCATTAATTGCAATTATAATTTCTAATTATATAGTATTGTAATTTCATATTAAAAGAATTTCTGAAGTTTTATCCTTTCAGGCTCTATATCACATTGTAATATCTGTTTAAAATAATTAAGGAACCAGACAGTACAAACTGAAATAGAAACAGTCAGGAGGAAGAAGGTTTAAAGGTTGGGGGTAGAGAGAGAATTTTGATCATAACACCTTCCCTTTGGGATAAGCAGATTCCTTACTAGTGGGGAGAAACTGATGGGACCAGTGTCTAAAAAGGGCAAGTTTTATATTTGCCACATCAGCGATGGCAGTCTAAGGAAGGGTGGTGGGAGTTTAAGGAAGGCTAGTGGGAGTCTATCAGGAAAAAATTCTTCAAGATGAGTCTTGATAATGAGAGAGGCTGAAGACAAAAAAGACAATGAAAAACTGTCAGAGCTTATTTAACCATTAAACTAAAAGTAATCTGTTTTGAAATCCCAAAGTCTGAATGGGGAGCCAACCACAGCCGTAAAAGAGAAATGGGGCATTCAACCAAGCTGGCAGCACAGCACATTTCCATTTCTCAGAGACAATGTGTGACTGCTCCTTGTACTGAGCTTACCCCCTCCATGATGGCTGGGGCTCCTGCACATCTTACAATATCTGTTAACTCCCATGAGCCCAGACACCTCAAAGAGCTGCTGAGGTCAGTTATTGGCATTACAGAAAAAATAACTTAGCCCTATGGTCCAACCCCCTCTTAATCATTTAGGGTTGTGGTCACTCCATCTGCCCTAACTGCCTCCTTCTCTATCAATGTGAAATAGCCACTGCCATTCCCTCTGCCATCCCCTTGTCAACCCCAGTTTTCATTCTCTGAACTAATTAAGCAAATGTTCCAATATCAGCTTTCTCTGTCTGATACCTCCCAGTACAAACAGGCAGGAGAGTTGTGAAAATACATCCCCCTTCAGAAGATATATTGCATCCCAAAGGCCACTGAAGACTGTTATAACCTATAAAGCCCAATGGCCCAATGCATGTAATCTTCAACAACAAAAGCACAGGACAATAAAAGCTTCAAAAATGGAAACTGCAGTACTCTCCCACAGCCAGGATGCCTGATCATTGGGGTGCCACTAGAACAAATGCAGCCCAGAAAGCTACATGGAATTCAAACCCTTCTCCCAAAGAGAGATCAAGGGCCAGGGTAGAAACGGAACTTGTACAAACAAAGAGTTAATGTGCTTGAAAGTTACAGGGCAGCTGCAGCTCTGATTAAAGGTTGTTGCACATCTTCAGCCACACCACCTTGTGAAATAATATAAAGTCATGCCAGCTCAGACAACCAAAATCCCATCAGCACCTTCCCATTAATCTGCACCTGAAGGAAAATTACCTGAGATTCCTGAGCTAATCTCAAATTCCCCTTTAAACAGAAATTAATATTGGCATAACCCTTCTATAATCCTTATTCATGTTGAAACAAAGACAGGCTTCCTACCAGCTTGCACAGCATGGATACAGACAGGCAGACCATTCTTACTGTCATGAAACCTATTGGATTTGTCTTGGTACCTTGTGGGCGAGTGAACCCATGCCTTGAGCCTCTTCCTGCCTCAGATTTGTAGTGCTACAAAGAGAAAAAGAGAATGTGGATTGGAGACACAAATTCACTCTGGGAACCATACTACTGGTAAAAATCTACTTTCCAGGCTGCCCTGAACTTGTGTTTTCTCCCAATGCTTCTGAGAAAATCTTATTATTTGTTTTTGATTTTTGGTGGGGCACAGTCTGGTGAAAGAGAATAGATACATGTTGACTCTCAAAAATGCCAGCTAAATTAGGGAAACCCAGCACAACACAACAAAGGCCAAAGCTCTGCTCCATTTTATCTTTCTATTGCCAAGGGACACATCTCCTATTTCTCTCAGCAGGAAGAATACATGCATTCTGGGGCTGGTTCACAGTTACAAATAATATCCCAACATTTGCCTTTTCCTGCTACTTAACTGTATCCCCCCAGGGCATTAGTTACAAAAGCAACTTCTAACTGTATTTGGGTTTGCCAATCAGCACGTAAAGAACACTAGGCTGAGCTGATTTTAAGCCACAGGAAATAATAAAAAGAGAATACACATAAAAGTGCCACGGCCACCAAAGGTGCTGGAATTGAACTATAGCAAAAAAAATATCACAGAAGCAGTCAAAGAAGCACACATCATGAACATAGAACTGGACAGGGAACATAAAAAATGAGGGCTAAGTAAAAGATGTTGCTAAGATACATAGGGAAGGCTTGAAAAGTTCTGAGGAAATAAAAGTTTTTTCCCTCTACACAAACTCTGCCACCACCAAGCAAGGGCTCCAGCCAGGGATGATCTTTACCATGAACATGAGCATTCCTCTCTGCTCCCTCATGTAATGTCTGAGGACAAACTTTTGTAATTCGTTGATATAATTAGGATTATAACACCATCTAAGTATATCTGAGCTAGTTTTTACCCAGCTAGAGAAATAAGGCTGATCTTAAGGCCACAATGCTGAGCATAAGGCAGCAGTGAATTAACTACCCTGCTAGTCCATGGTAGATACCAGGCTGTGGTGGGGTTTAAGCAAACTGGCAAATTCAGACCATCACAGCCTGCTCAGCAGTGCTTCAGGTGCTTGGCAGACATACCCCCCCAAAAAGACACAGGACACATGATGCAAAAACACTGAGGGGCTTGGCATGGAAACAAGGAGAAGGCTGAAAAGAAGATAGCCAGCTAAGCTGGCCTGTTCAGTTACCAGGCAGCAGTAGTGTCTGGCAGTGGAGCACTCTCCCTCCATGCTACTGCAGGTACCTGCTTGTGTCAACACATTTTTGAGATACATTTTTAAAGGATTTCCATTTTTGTGGTTCTTCCTCCCTTCCCATTCCCCCTCCATAGCAAGGCATGGATGTAAGCAAATGCTTCAAACAGAGAAAGGTGTAGTAGCAGCTATCCCAAAGTGCCCCCACTAAGTGAGCACTGCTGTCAGCCTTCTGAACAAAAGGCTAATCCCTTTTGTTCCCTTTGAATCTCCCTTTCTCTGGGTCTGTTCAGTGGCTTCACTCATCCAACCCCAAGGCAGCCTGGTCCTGCCAGGTATCCCACAGCTGATCCATCATTCAGAAAGAGAAGAATCACTTACCATCCTTGCACAGCCACTGCTCAGACTCAGAGCCAAGACAACAGTGAGAGGAGCACAGACTTTCATCCTTGCTCTCCTCTCATGAAGGTTTTGCCTGGCAGAGGAAAACTTCCAGGTCTGGGCTGAAGCAGGAGGGTGAATCAGGAACAAGCTTTCACAAGGGACTGTGATTTACTTGACTTTAAGGTATTTTAGCTTTCTAAGTAAGCGGAGCTGTTATCGTTGTTAATCATTAATGACTTTGTGAGTAGAAGGGAATGCCCCATGGGGAGAGACTCTCCCTCAACCACTAGGAGTGAAGAGTTTACAAAGTGCCTGACCCTTGGAGATGGTCCCTGGTGTAATCAGCAAGCACTGAAGGGCAACTCCAGAGAAGCTGATCCAATGTTGCTTGTAGCTAGAGCTGATTTATCATCTGGATATTTCCCTTCTCCTTCTCTTCAGGAGCTAATTAAAAGCATGGTAAAGCAACAACAAGGAGCTCCAAGCAAGCCTGCTCAGGAGATGGCATCACATTGCAAAATATGGACCAGATCAATGCCAACACCAAGGATTACTCATTAACAGATGGTTACCTGCCCAGCTGAGACTTGGAACAGCAGCCATCCAGCAACAGACTGGGAAAGTTAAAACGAAAGAAAATACATATTACTCTGATAACACATTTTGTGTACCAAAAAGCTCCCTTCTGCCACCAGCTGAGCAAAGCCATCTCTGTCTTGTGAGTGTCTGTCTGAGCTGCACTGCAGAATCATTTCTCCTACAGATGCAGAGGGTATTGCTAAAACTGAAATTGCACCAGAGCAGTGTATTTCAGCCCCACCTTGCCCCACAACCAAAATCCACAGGTTTGGCTGGTACAACAGTGTCTGTGCTCGAGGCTTTTGCCATGTCCTGTCAATCAGGGACCACACCTCCTCACACCCAAAATCCCCAGAGCCACAGCAACAGAAAGAATACCACAGTCCTTACTTAAGTTGTGTGCTGCCCTTTGAAGTTTCACCAGCACAGCTATGGAAGGGATATGATTATTTTTTAATTTTTTTGACCCAATAAAGCCATGAGAGTAGGGCCCAGTGTTGAAGCAGAGCTATCCCTGCACAATTTTGACATAGGGTTTATCATGGTGCAGGGAATTGACACACTGCTCTTTCATCACAGTAATAACTCCAGTTAATTCAACTAGGCCTATATAGGTTTATTTACTAAACTTTGCTACTGTGAGCAAGGCTTGGAACAGCAGGAAGCAGGCAAAGCTGGAATTTCCTTCCCAAGATCTAGCAAACAGGCAGAAGAAAAATCTTTGCCTCTGTGCAAAGAATTTCTGAGAAATTCTTTTCCATGTTTGCAGTGAAAGACTTGAAATAAATAAAGCTTCAGAATAGATCTGTCTTATTTTCACTCATTTTAAACCTGGAAATAGGATGTACAGAGAGTCTTGATCTGCCTGAGGACATCTAGCAAAGCTGAAACATAGATTTCCACTTCTTCTCCTCATTCTTCAGCCTGGCCATCAGGTTTCAAATCAATAATGCCTGTTCAATGGTTGGTAGATATCTGTTTATCATCCAGGTTACTGAAATTTTGCAAAGAAAGGGGGGGGGAAAGCCATTACCTGCTATTGCACTCAGGAGTTCCCAAAAGCTTTGTAGGAAAAGGAGGAGCAGGGGAGTGAGGAGAGAAGGAAGATACTTCTTTAAGGCTGTGGAAATACCTTCTTCCACTCATTTCCAGAAAAAAATCATCCACTTCCAGGACCAGAAACACTGTATTTATGTGGTGACCAATGTGTACTCTAGGAAAGCATTTTTCCATGCCTAAAAGTAACAGAGAAGAAAAGCAAGAATGCAATCTATTGTTGGTGTTGTCTACTCCCAGTTGTTGCAATTCATGTTGTAGATCTCCACCAAGAGCTGCAGTGTGTCCTTCTGGGGAGTCACAACTCCAAACTTTTAGTCAAACTGATTCCTTAACATGACAAAAGGAATAAACACAACACCAGGAGCCACTTCAGCTGATAGGATGGGGCTGGCACAAAGTAAAAGGAAAAGTCATCAAAGCCAGGAGTTGCAACAGCTGCCAGAGAAGCCCCACCATAAAATAGGAATTATCCCTGAGTAAGGTCTAAAGAGTGATTTCAGGGTTCAGATGGATCTGAATCACTAAAATCCCCAAGTGCTCCATGTAGTGCCTGCCTTTGTTCAGCAGAGAGGTGTCTGAACAGGTCTTACAGCCATAGCAAAAAAGGCAGGATTTGAGGTGTGGTTTTTTGGTAAATTATGTTAAATGATCAGTGAATCTTTCAGCTATTTGTAAACAGAAAAAACTCTGTCTGCCTCTTTCAAGCATTTTGTAGAATTGTTAAAATGTTTGGGGTTTGTTTTTTTTTTGACAAACATTTTTGCTTATTGGCAGGAAACTGCTCAGAAAACTAGACTCAGTTTTGACAGTGAATTCTTATAAACTTCACAGGGCTTTGGGAGTTTGAGAGTTCATAGGTGCAAAGAGTATCATCTGTGCCAAAACCATTGTCCCATGGGTCAGGCTGACGAGCCTGCAGAGCTCTCCACCACCTTCTCCTAAGTCTATTCATCTGTGACTCACTATTTCCAGCCTCGTGATGGAAACTGTGTACAAGGAAATAAGAATCAGGTGTCTATGGAGCTAATAACAACAACGAGAAAAATAACAAAACTATGGAAAAAATCCATATGGAATTCAAGATAAATTCCCTGACATTAGGTTTTAGACTTCATCTAGTCCCCATTTCAAATGAGGCTCTGTAAAATACTAAATGGATATAAATATATGTCTGTATACCTATACATAAACATAAATAAGAGAGAGAAAATCTGTACAAATGAGCTAGAGGAAAACCTGGCTTTGGAATGATAGAATATTTGGCAGCTGTAAGGCCTGGAGCATTGCAACTCATCCCACCAGTGAAATTCCAACTAGAGTCTGGCTCTTGTTTTCAAAGAAAATTCCATTTTCTTTTTAAGAAAGGCACATTCTGATTCTTAATTTTGCTGTACATAATTTTGAACATTTCCTGCAGAACACAGAACCCAAGAGTATTTGAAGCCATATTCTGCTACTGCTAAAGACAATGAAAAATCTCAAAATAAGTTGAGAAATTCTTTTCCAAGTTTGCAGTGTAATCCTTCTCTATGAAAGGCTGAAATCCATTCATTTTAGCAGTCATTTTCCTCTTTATACTGGCATCATGGGAAAAAGAAAAGGCAAATAAACACGTAGTAAATGAGGAGAAAGAGACAGAAGTCTTGCTGTGGCTGTATAATAGATACTGATAACTCTGCCTCAAACATTCGCCTTTCCCACACTGCAATGTTTTTTATTACTTTAAATTTAAAAATAATTAATAAAACTCAAGCTGAACCCAGCCTTTGAACTACTTAATAATAATGAAACAATATTAACAACTATCCTAAATCATTAAATATCTGCAAAACGTAAATTAACTGAGTCAGCCATCAATATGAAATAATAAAATTGCAGAGGGTTTTTTTAATCAATTAGTTGACTAGACATAAGTGGAAAAGACAAGCCTAGACACACACACATCCATTTGCATTCATTCCTCTGTGCCAACTACCAGGGTAGTGAGAGGGCTGTGGTGGCTGCACATTCATGTGTTCTCAATTTTTATATTATTTTCTGACCATTGCAAATGTTTCTGAGAAAACTTCCACTCAGCTACTGCAAAACTGAAAAAAATCAACAAACTTTTCTCATGACTGATTCCCCCTGTATTTTTTGCAAATTTCTAAGCTTTTTCATAGTGATAAAGTAACCCAAACTAATGGGGTAGTGTTGTCCCCTGCGATGATCTGATTTTGTGGCTTTATTTGGCATCATTATCTGGGCTATAAAGCCCAGACCCAGCTTCCCAGATAAGGAGACAGTTGCAGGAGCATTGTTGGCACAAGGAACAAGTGCAGGATCTAAAGCCTCTGCAAGTGTGCTCTGTCCAAGACCTTTGTACAACGTGATGAGTACATGTGAACAGGAAGTAATTAGAACTATTTCTGGCATTAGAAATACAGCTTTTGATTTATCTTTCGGGAATGTGTAGGATGCAAGCAATCACATGTGGCAGTTCTGTTCCTGGTGTACTAACAAGGGATTCAGTGCTAACATGAGACTGATGTACAAATCCAACCAACTCCCTTCTTTTTTCCCCTGGGGGAATCTGCAAACCACATTGGAGACCTTGCTGTCCCTGCCAGATGGGATTTCCTTCAGCTCTGCTGCTTGATATCATTCCCATCATCCTGGGAGCCATTACCAAAACTCATAATAATAGAGTTTGAGTCTCTGAAAATTAGTGAATATTCAAATCACCAGAACTGAGGTGAACACTCATGGGCTAAAAGCATAGTGACTTTTTTTTTTATAAATAAGGCAACACAGCAGCACTGTGAGTGCATGAGGAACCCTTCCTCTTCTATTCCTTCAGACTCCTCAGCTGTCCCAACACAGCAGGGCACAGGTCACACCTGTCTCAGCAAATGGTGCAACCTCAATCTTGCCACTCACACCCAAAACTAGCATCTCCATCACTGGGTGACAAGTGAGCCTCCACCTTCTCTTATGTCTTTTGGAGTTGTTCCTTGAGAAAAACCATTGTGTTGCTTTTGCTAAAGCAAAGACAGAAAGCTGAAGTATTTTTGCTTGTTTCCTTATCTCAGCAAGGAACAAGAAATCAAACCAGACAATTGAGATATTTACATGGGCCTTAAACAGTGTAAAATCCAGCTACATTGCAACCATGAACATCTCTGTGTGTCATCCCTCTTGTTTCCCTGGGAGCTTCAGAAATCCAAAGAGGAAAAAATGACACAGTTTTGGCTCTCAGTAAGAACTGGTGTCCCAGTCTGTCCTCTCCTGCACCAGAATTTGCTGTCCCCAAGCTGGGGATAATCTCTGCCAAACAAACTCTCTTACAAATGCCCCTCCCCACTCCTCGAGGCAGCAAGGCTGCAAGAAGCACAGCTGCCAGAGTGCTGGCTGCTGAGCATCTGGGATCCAGCAAGCATGAATTGGGTGCTGCAGCACTCAGCAGATAATCCTGGGACAGAAAAATATGACTTCAGCCAAATGTTTACTCCTCCTCACTCCTCTCACCTCCCACGCTCCCCCAGAATCTCTAGCAGCTCTCCTGGCTTCCCTCACCCACGAGCTCACAGCTCTGGGGTTTTCTGCACTGATTTTCCTTTCTCTTCTCTTCTCTCCAGGGACTGAAGCAGTTCTCAGATCTAGCATGTTATTTCTTCCATCTCGCTCACTCCTCACTCCCTCCCCTCTGCCATGCTGGCTGTGGATGTCCCATCCTGGCCCATGAGCTTTGCCAGCAGCTTCCATCACCTCCGAGAGCACAGCAGCAGAGGGAATGTCATCCCTCTGTGCACAAGATGGTCTCAGGGTGTTATTGGGTATTCCTCTGCCACGGCCTTCTGCAGGGCTTGGGACCTCCTCTGGCAGCTCTGCAGGCCTTCACCTTTCCATCACAACGGAGATGGATCTGCTCCTGGGTGTTCTCCACGTGGTTCCTCCAGCTGGCCTCGGCATGTTTCTGTTTAAACCCCACACCCTGGTGTTTGTCTGACACTGCTGCCCCCTTATCTCACTGCTGCCCCTCAGCCATCACCTCTTTGGCCTGGCTCTGCACTAGCACCTTCTCTTCCCACACCTCTGGACCTGAGCTGTGCCACCCCTCAGCCAAAAGCACCAGACCTTGTGAGTCCCTCTCCAGGCAGAGGGTGCTGTACCCAGCTCCTCCCCAGTCCAGTGCTGCACAGCCTGTGCTCATTGCCTGCAGCCCAAGAACAGGAGCAGGCACAGGAGCCTCCACAGCCCAGCAGCCTGGGCCGTTTTTGTAATGGCCTCATGTGTACTTCTCTGTGAAATCTCAGTTTTGGCCAGATACAGCCACTGCAGTTGTATCTATATATTGCAGGTACATCTCTTTAATGCCTTTACCTGCAGCTGTGCTTATGGGTGTTTTTTGATGCATCCAAAAAAATTTTAGTTCTGCTATGAAAAAACAAACCATATCAATATAGCAATGGAAGAACTGGGCTTCAGCTGCAGAAACAAAACCAAGCTGTGCTTTTACACTCCTAATCACACAAATCTGTGAGTGATTTAAAGCCCTGCTACAATCCACAATATGCAGAACCTTAATTTGTACATCCCAGACCCAAATCTAAACAAGCTTTTAGAAGTCCATTTCAGGATAACACTTCGTTCTGTTACACCCAGATGTCATGATTTTTCTAAAATTCCATGCCTGCAGCCAGCCTAGGGTGCGTTTGCATGAAGAAACTCTTCCTCCTACTGTGTGAATAAGAGTGGAAGGCAGGTAACTGTATTTTTCAAGGACTTTGGTACAAACCTTTGCTGATAACCCTGGCTGAAACAGTAGGCCCATATACAGAGGCGTGTGGGGTTTTTTTTAGCTGTGTACTCACTGAAAACTGACAAGAAGAGGTGTGGAGGCACCCACCTTCCACCAATGCCAACACATTTAGGTAACTTGAGCACAGGCTGATTTGCAATTGTTAGGCATGTACATTTTTAGCTGTGCTCAAATTCCTGCAATTCCACCCACTTTCTTCATTAGCATATTAGACGCCCCCATGGCATACTTTAAAATGGTCTATAAGTCAGGCATGTGTGAGGGAAGTGGCTCCACTTGTGCAGCTGAAGGCAGCTGAAGTCTTCCCTTTTGAAGGGGAAAGAGCACTAACAAGGAAGGGACAGCCTCATGGGAAGGATGCCAGCCCCACAGCCTGCCTTGACTTTGGGCTGATCTCCTATGGTAGGATGGAGAGCAGAGTTCACAAATAATGCTCCAATTATTCTGTTTGCAGGCCTAATAGTATCCTATATGGAAACCTGTGTACGTATATATGTGTATATAGTTTTATCTGCATATTCTGTATGCTTTTGATGTGTGTGTATGTATATATATAATGTATCTCTGTGTGTGTATGTATTTGTGTGTGTATAAACCAGATGTTTTTTCTGCTCTGCAAGTAGCTCCTGTGCCAAGGGCTGAAGAGCCAGCTGACACCAGCTGATCAGCCTTTTGGCCATGGTGACCAGGGTAAGCCAAACAAAGAGGTGCCCTCTGCTAAACCTGTGCAGGGAGTGCTCCCATCCCTCAGGGTCACTGAGGCAGCTGCCCAGGGCCAGCAGGGCTGCTTGGACACTGCATTTCTCAATATCATTGTAAGGATACTCATCCTACATTTGTCCATTTGTTGATCTAGTGTTTGCCTCGGATTTCCCTGGGGTTTTTGCATCCCAAATCTAGTGACAAACCTGTAAGGGACTCTTCAGGTTTATCCCTTCAGTCTCCCTAATGCCAAGGTCTTGTTCCTATGCAGGAAAAGGACCCTTGGATCTCAGTCCCATGCCCTGGGGTATATTTGGGAGAGCTGGTGATGTAGCAGGTGGGCAGAGAGACAAGGCTGCCTCCTGGAAGGAGGGACACAGTGTTCCTTAGCAGGGCTGCCCTCTCACTGCATGAAAAAACCCCACTACTGATGCCTCTGTTATCTCCCTCTGCCCTTGCCAGTCCATGGTCTCATCCTGCTGGGGACTGATGCACACTTTTTTTCACCAAATCAATAGGGATTCTGTCCCTGGCAAAACTCCAGGGCCATTTTTCCTGCACTCCCAAAGGTAAGGCAGGCAGAGATGCCCCAGGAAGAACCTGGTTTCCCTTCTGGTGAGCAGCCCCCTTCCCCACTGCACAAATCCTGACTTCAGAAGTGACTGTGTACAACTCACAGACTCGTGAACAGGCTTAGGCTAAAGATTTCACAACATGGTCAATATCCCTGCTGTATTTCCTTCTCTCTCTTTTTTCCCCCTCATTTTCCTGTACTTCCAGTGCCACTCCTTGTAATTGCTGCAGAAATGTAATTGCTGCTCTGTGTAATTGCTGCTGAAACAATCTGAGCTGTCATTGACTTACATTGTTCACAGATCAGGAGGAACTGGCAGATGAGAGTCACCCCACCTAGCTTCAGGGGCCTCCTGCATATGCATTTACATCTGAGGAAGGTATCAGGGCTCACAGATTAAGCAATGGAGACCTTGAAAATATAGAAGTGTTAAATTTAAGGTATGAGTCACCTGTGCAAAAGCATGTTTCAGCTCAAGGATGAAACAAATCATTCTTTATATACATGGAAGGTATTAAACAAACAATTGTTTATATCCACAGACAGTATTAATTACATCCCTAATAAATACATAAAGTAACACCTGTATTTAGGATACAAAGGCAGTTTTGGAGTAGACACCTAAAGTTAGGCATGATTCCAACTGAGTTTTGCTAAAAGAGCAATCATTCCTTTCATATCAGCTCTGCTAAGTGTACTTTGAACTAAACTGGACTTTCTTTTGCAAACAGGAGGCCAAATCCTGTTGACTACAGTGTCAAGCTAGCAAAATTACCTCTTATGACATCACAGAGTGGGTGTTTTAATGGTACAAGCTGATGTCATTGCAGTGAATGGCAGCAGAATCTCATACACCTGCATCAGTCCTTTCTCACAAGAGCATTAAAAAAAAAAAAAAAAGCAAGATGCAATGGGAGAAGCAGCTTTTTCCAGCAGATGGAGGCGGTGCAAGACCAGCAGAGCCTCACCATCCAGCACCTTCCCACAGGAGATGAACATCTGCCTCCCTTCACAATCTCACCAGGGAAAAAAATTGCAGCATGTGTTGCTCTGGATTTTCTAACACACAAACTTTAGTCAACACTCCGATGAGCAAGGTCAAGATCAGAGATATGCTCCCACCACCACGGATTATCTCCTGCTTGCAAACAGGTTTCAGCTAACTGCTCTGCATACAGAGGGCTGATCTCAGCCAGGCATTGCTTCATCCTCACACAGCACTGGCTCTGGAAATGTTTTAATCATGGAAGAAGTTGAGGTTATGTAGCTGGTTGGTGGTGAGGGAGTCGATGCTCTTGGTATGCAATGGCAAATAGCTACTGAAAAGGATGCATGTGCAAATCTATAAATGAGGGAGAATAATAACTAAAGTAATAGTAATTAAATTTCTCCTCATCACATGGTTTCATCTTTCCAGAAAATACTCAAATCATTATCCAGTTATCTCTTTCAGATATGGAAAGATTGGGGAGAAGATATTAATTTCATTTTCATGCCCTGGCCTAAGAATGTGCCACTCCAAGAGGGATTAGCTTTATTCAGATTAACTTCTAGCTGGCCTTTTTTTGTTTATTAGCCTGCTCTGGAACTGAGGTGTGAATCTGCACAATAACTGATTTCAAGACTATTTTGAGATTGTGAGCAAATCTTTGCAAGCAAAGAATGCAAATGAGGAACAGGTTGGTGCTCCCTGGCATGGCAGGCACAAGGTATTTAAGAATACACTTCCCAAACTTGGACCCCAGGACCTTCTCCAGGGAGGTGGGTGAATGCCCTTACACCCACCCTGACACTTGCTACAGGCTCTGGGCACCCATGGACATGCTCCAGTGGCTTTGCAGCTCTGTGGACCTGCAGGGGTGGGATTGACATTTACCACTGGAAACTGGGATGAGATTATCACAGACAGCAATACAGTGTTAGCATGGACCTGGAAGACAGGTTTCATCCCACTCCCATCAGTCATTATTTTGCACTGTTGGTACTTAAATTTCTGTATTCCTCTTGCTCTGGCATAGATTGTTCCAAGCACAGAGAGGGATGTGGATGAGAAGAGACATATTAAAAGATTGAAGCACCACTGTGTAACTGGTACAGCTTAGTTTACATCCATCCATCCATCTCTGGCACACAGAGCATCTGTATATTTTAGCAGTGCTGGCAGCAAGGACAGAGCAGTTCTGGTGCACTGGACCCCTCAAATCACCACTCAAAGCCAGAAAACACACCAAGACTAGGCAGACAAGAAGCCAGAGAAGGATTACACTGTACCTGGAAAACATTTGGCTATTCAGGCTTGCAATCCCTTTGTATTGCTAGAATAGAGCAAAAGGAAATAATTAAAGGCTAAAAACATACCCTACTATTATTAAATTCCAGAGGGTGAGCTATTTTTAAGGTATATAAATATTTGGCAAGAATTCTTAATGATCCTCTTTTAAAGGAATTTCTTTATGTAGGCTAGGGTTAAGAAGATATCTTTGCAGAATCCAATAAAATGCATGTGAGTTTTATGTTGCCTCATACTTCCATTTAAACTGCAATGTCTAAATGGCAGCAGGTCCCAGAATAACTGAAAAATATTTTTCACATCTTTTCTCTATATTGAAATTAAATATCAATTAAACATTATCTGCTCTAGTGATATAAATTATTTACTTACTACATACACAATTAACATTTTAATGAGTTTGATACACTTGAGATTCTATAAACATTATTGTGCAGTACAGAATTCCTTAATACTTTGGGAAGATAAGGGATGAGGAAGAAAACCAATGTGCATTTTCATATTAGAAACTGATCATATAGATATTTAAAGACAAAACCACAAATAAAAAAAGGATAAATAAAAATTCTGTACAGCAGCATTTTAGACTGTTCAATAGATTTATCAATTGGGACCAAAAATATAAACAATTTTCTTGTCTTTCACACAAACAGTTCATAAAGTTGGTTCATGTGCAACATCTTGGATCTGCTAATATTTTGAGTAATGCAGGGAAGGTTTGCAGATGTGATCATCCAGCACTTCTCAACAGTTTTTTGGGTTTTTTCTGAAAAAATCAAGAGTAACCTGGCTAAAAGCGACAGTTGGTCTACAGAAAGGAAGTATTTCTGTAAGATCAATGAAATAATTTCCTGTATTTTAACTGGCAGTGGATTAGGGGTCACAAATCTCACAGTTCATCACTCCACAATGCTAAACTTGGATGCTATTCCAAGAGCACAGAGAGAAGCATTTGGATGTGCCACTTGTGTTGCTGCAGGGTGGGTAAACACCCACACTATCCACAGAGCAACTCTGTTGTCACACAGGTTTGCCACAATCCCACAAAGCTTGGAAATCTGCCTGTTCATGCAGAAAATAGGGACATTTCTACACACAAGTCACCCAGCTGTGGTTGGGAGCTGGGAGGTGCCTCAGACCTGTTCTGGCTTCTCACAGCCCTCGATAAGGACCTGCTGCTGTCTGACTGAGCCTCTGGAAACTTTTCAAAATCTTGGAGAAATTGTGAAAAGATGCCTCCAGGTGTTTGCATCACACCACCACACGCACTCTCCCTGTCTCCCAGCTACCAAGTGCCTTAGGAGAGACCATTTTAAATGACAGGATTTGCAGTATTTGCTGTTGAGTCTGTGTTGGAGAGGGCTGGGGTGAGCAGCAGCGCTGCTGCTGAGAGACAACTACTGGCAAGGATTTCAGTTTTGTGGGGAAAAATCAAGCTACTTCCAAAAAATACAAAAATGCTCATAAGTCCTGGTTATCTCTGCTACAATGAGACAAGGAGGCTGCCAGCTGAGCCACATCTAGAAGTTTTCTGTTAAGAACATTAAATTCCAGCATCAGAAGAGAAGCAGGAAAAATGCAATTCAGGCTACAGCAAAGGCACAAAGAAAGAAAAACTTGCAGGCAGAGAAGTAGTGCCAGGACACAGCATCTTGAAGGACATTAAATAGCCCCCAGAAGATTTCTAGGGGCATGAGAAAGGACAATACAGGCAGGTATTGGCTCCTTCCCACGGAGCAGTAAAGCTCTTGCAAAGTCTCTTTGCAAAGCCTGTTTGTGTGTCTTCATAATCCCTCAGTTCTTTGTCACACAGCTCCCCAGAGCTAAACTGTGCAGTGATTTATTTTGCATGTGTGTTATATCACAAACCTGTTGACAAGGCACAAAACTACAGTAATCCTGTGGGGGAAGTCTCTTTGCAAGTTTGCCTAGATGTGTATTTTCTATTCTTCACAAAGCCTTTAAAATTAAACCACAACAAAACTGTGACTTGTGGAACCAATGAGACTGAAACAACTACAATTGAAAATCAGATACCATGACAACAAGTGAAACATAAGACAACTGCTACATTAAACAAGATTTGGAATGCTGCAGGATTTTCTGAGTTTAGGGATTGGAGTTTTTTTATATTGTTGGTTGTTACAGTTTTGCGTTTGAGTCCTGACACAGGTCAGCAGACCTCCCTCTTCCACCTAAAAGGATGGAAAGACCCTTTTTATTTATCATCATGGGATTAGGATGAGAAAAGGGTAACTCTGTATGAGTGGAGTTTCCACACAGAAAAAATGGGAAAACTAGAAGAGAAATAAAGCCAGATAGAATTCAATTATCTTCAGGAACAAGCTGGCAAGATAAAGGATCAAGTTATCAAGCAGGGCTTTCAATTAGGCTGATTTTTAACTGTAAGTAGATTTGATTAGTAGTGTAAATCACAGTATGAGGAGGCAACTTCAAATCACATTATAATGCTGAAGTCACACAGTAATAAAAACTAGACCACATCCCTAGTAAAATATTGGAAACCATCAGCCAGAGACAGGCTGCCCACATTCCTTTTTATTAACTCCTGATTCCAACTGGTTTAGCTTTTATATTCTGCCAGATATTGAAAGGAAAGCTAATATTATTAATGACTTCTAGGTCTAAGGAAGTAATTTCTATTAGTTCTAGCTAAGAAGTCATTCTTTTAAACAATCTGCTATTGACTGGCATGACAGTGTAGCATGGGGAGAAACAGCTTTTCCCATGTCCCTTTGTTTACAGGATTTCCAGGCATTATGCCAAGGCTTTTCTCCATGTTAAAGAAAACTCCATTCTTCCACATCCTTCATTTTCCTGCACACAGCTTGACTCCCATGCTGCCAAATTCCCTTTGAATCCTTGATACAGTCAAATCCATTTTGTTGCACTCAGAATTTATGAACAGCACTTCCATTTGCTTGTTTTGGGGACAGAAAACAGGAGAGGGTGGAGAAACAGCTTTTTGATTTACACCTGGATTCTCTTAGTTTCATCTGATGGCTCCTAATCCTTGCATTAGAAAGGAGTGTGAAAGTCAATCTCCCTCTCCATGGCACTCAAAGTTTTTCAGCTGTTCTTGCATCTCCCCTCAGCTGTCTCTTTTTCAAAATGAAGAATTCTGCATTGCTCACTCCCAGTCACTTGAGTGCCCTTGCACAATTTAAGATAAGCAACCTTGTTTCATCTAATATATTGATCAAGACTGCAATGACTGCATCTGAATTTCAGTGCCCTTGCACAATTTAAGATAAGCAACCTTGTTTCATTAATATATTGATCAGAGATTAATAAAGACTGCAATGACTGCATCTGAATTTCAAGTTTTTATCTGTCAGATGCTAGGATTTTATTTTACAAGACACAAAACCAGTGCAAAGAATATCCCATGTGAAAAAGCTTTCTCTTGAGTTCGACAGCTGTAATTTTAGTTTTGATTAGAACAAAGCTATTAATTTTCCAGAAAACAGGAAAATAGTATGGCCATTTATACATTTATCTGTGCAAAGAGATATCTGCTCAAGGGCAACTATTAGCAAAATACTATTAAAAAAATAAGAAGGAGAAATAAACTCTTTAAAAATACATAAATATTGAAGTATTTTCACATCACTGGGCTATGTTCTGCCTGCTGTGTTTCCCAAATCTCTAGTATCGCTACACCACCACGATTTTATCATGTCTCTAAAATTAGTTTAAAGCTTAAAAGTTTTAAAAAGTACAGCTATTTTCACAGCCTTTCATTCGGACCCACACTGAGTTGAGTCTAATGTCAACAAGGATTTTTCCTGAATATCAAAAGCAAAATCACTTACCAGTAGAAAAAAAATAAAGTATAAAAGCTAATGGGTGTTGTATCCCTTAATCTCACTGGAGTATTTAACATTAAACATTAAGCTTTAGGAATCTTAATTTATTATTACAAAATCATACATACCTTCTTTCTCACCTTAGACATTTGAGTTTAAGAAATTGAGTGATAGCATCCAGTACTCTCAGTTGTTAAAAAAATTCATTATTCTTGGTATACTTTAGGAGCAGAGAAAGAGGAATTAATCAGTATTTACCTTGATGCTTTAAACCTGCTGCCTGTGTGGATCTGCAGTCCATGAGATATGCAGCATTACTTTTTAATTCTTGCAATAATTTCAAACCAGTGAACCCCCAGAAGTTTCTCTATATCCACTCAATATGATGAGCAGATTTCCAGCACTCAATTCTTCATGCACCCTTCTGCATGTCCAGGCTTATAACCTCCCCTGAAGAAATGGTAACGGAGGAAAAGGAGAGGGTGGCAAAACCAACATGTTCAGCATCTTAAATATCTTTTCCTTCTCAGAACTCCACCTAAGGCTAGAAAATTAACTGAAATTAAAATGAACAACAAGAAGAATGAGAAGCACTGAACCCTTATTGAAAGAGCAATAACCAAATTGCCTTTCCCCAAAGTTAAAAGGCACTGAGAGCAGTGGTGAGGAGGGACCCAATGACCGTCACACCACTGTGTAATTAGGTACATATCTCTGGTATGGAAACATCACCAGTGTTGGCTACGAAACCAGCTACTATTCCCAGGAAATTCACAATTTTGGGGTTTTTTTGGTTGTTGTTGAGTGGATGGTTTGGGGTTTTTTTTTTATTTTTTGTTGGTTTGTTGTTGTTTCCTTCTTGCTGCTTGTAAAACAAAGGTCTTATTGCATATATCCAGGCAATGCATTAGACAAGAATTCCACTTGGACCTCTTCCCAAATATTATGAGACAGACAGGAAGACATTAAGAAAATATTCTTAATATTTTTTACACAATTAACTGATTTTACTTACACTACAAAAATCTGCTAAAACACAGGGAATCCTGAAGACAAGGGAATACCATTAGAAGATAAAACTGAAATTATCCTAAATAAAACAGGGAAATTTAAAGTAAGTTTTTCTTGAATAAAGACAAGAAGAGTAAGGGTCAAAATCATTATTTTAATTGCACTGTTCATTGGAATCATCCCAGGGAAAATAATACAGAAATGGAAAAAAAAAAGCAAAACCAAATAGCTCAGTACTTTCATTGGAATATTTTTTTTTCATTCTAGGACTTCCAACTCATATCAGAAGTGATGGTCTCTAGCCAGCTCTTTGAAGGCAAGTGGATATTGAAAACCACTTACATCTTGCAGAAACATGTCTCTAATACATATCTCCATTGCTGCTGATGCCAAGCAAAATACCAGAAAATTTAATTAAAAGCAGAGATTTAAACAAAAGTAGCTTTGTACTGATTCTCAGTGGCCTTATTCTTCTCGCTCTTGACAGCTATCAGCGATGGAAGGTCTGAAGTCCTGTAAACTCCAGTCCTCATCCTGCCTTGGCAAGACCTCAGCTCAGAGATGTAACCTTCAAAGCTGAGGTTCCCCTCAGAATTGTCACAGGAGCGTGTCCCAGGGTCCTCCAGCTTGACCCCATCCACATCAATTATCCTGTTCACAGGGAGCTCCATTCCCGGGTTCCCTCTCACACCAGGAGGATTAAAGCTTCTGCTGGCCTTTGCTTTGTGAGAGGTCTGCTCATAGGAGTTTCCTGAAGTCCCTTGTGAATCATTTTTCTTTTTGTTTGCACCTAACAGAAGAATTAAAAACAAAAAAAAAACACAAAACAAGAGAATTATGTATCTTCTGGTTTTAGCAGTTTTCAATATTGCAACCTTCTTGGAGGCCCCAAAGGTACTGGGATATTCATCCACCAAAGAGAGTTACTGTGTAGGTAACTACACACTAAATCTCAAAGATAAATGTGAAATACTAATATGTATCTGCCTTAATGTAGCATTTTTCAGAGTTTTTAAAAAGACTCCATTAAAAATAACTAATTAGTGTAATTTTGTGTACCTCTAGAACAAAAAAAAATTCTCACCGCAGCAAACCTAAAGGTGAAGGAGAATATAGACTTTCCACTGGGGCAGAATGGGAGATGTTCCTTCAGTTGAACTGGTCTTCAAGACCCTGCTGAGATAGCATTTTTACTTGGCTAGGGTTTAATTCTTTAGCAGACTAGTAAGGGATGCAGTTCACTGTCCTGAACTGCAACACAGCAATTATGCACCACAGTTTACAGGACAAGAATAAAAGAAACAACTTTGCAGAATCACAGGATGGTTCAGGTTGGAAGGAACCCAGTGGGGCATCTGGTCCCACCTCCCTGCTGAAGCAGGGTCATCCCAGAGCACATGGCACAGGATTGTGTCCTGATGGTTCTAGAATATTTCCAGTGAGGGAGACCCCACCCACCCTCTCTGTGCAGTCTGTTCCAGTGCTCAGACCAGTAAAGAAGTTCTTCCTCATATTCACGGAGTGGAACTACCTGTGCATCAGTTTCTGCCCATTTCCTCATGTTCTGTAGCTCAGCACCACTGAGCAGAGCCTGACTCCATCCTCTGTCACCCTCTCTGCAGATATTTATAAACACTGCTGAGGTCTCCTCCCAGTTGTTTCTTCTTGAGGCTGAACAGGCTCAGCTCCCTGATTCTTTCCTTACATGAGCGATTCTCCAGACCCTTGACCAACGTAGTAGTTCTTTGCTGGACCTGCTCTAGCAGTTCCTTGTCCTGAGGAGCCCAGAACTGGACCCAGCACTCCAGACGTGTCTCTCCAGGGCTGGGCAGAGGGGCAGGGTCTCCTCCCCTGACCTGCTGGCACTGCTCCTCCTAACTCACCCCAGGACTCCATCGGCCTTCTTAGCCACAAGGACACACTGCTGGCCCATGGACAGCCTGTGTCCACCAGGACCCCAGGCCCTTCTCTGCAGAGCTGCCTTCCAGCAGGTCAGCCCCCAGCCTGGGCTGCTCCATGGGATTGTTCTTCCCCAGGTGCAGCACCCTGCATTTGCCTTGCTGAATTTCAGAAGGTTCCTCTGCCCATCTCTCCAGCCCACTGAGGTCCTTCTGAAGGGCTGCACAACCCTCTGAGGGCTTTAAACACTCAAGAAACACCTGAGTTACATCTAAAGTCACAGTTGCCAGGATTCAGGCCTATTCTCTAGACTACACACACATCACTATCCCAAGACAGCTGTAGTTCAAACCCTTGAGCTCCCAAAACACCTTGTGTTTGGTGTGACCCTCCAAAGTACAAGGAGCTTCTCAAAATAAATGTACAGAAGCTGATTTGCCTGTGTCAACAGCAGCAAGAAGGGAAGGATGAAGGAGTTGATTTCAGGATTCACAGTACAGTTAGCAACATGGTTTCTGCAGCTGAGGTTCCCCCCATAATGATCTAAAGGGCAACATTTTCAGAGACTGAGAACTGCTTTCATTAGATCAAACTGAGAGCCAAGGAAAAAAAAAGAGGAACTTTCAAGGCACAAAAGCAGGCCTGAGTAGGGACTTGCATTTCATATTTTATTCCCTTTTTCCATATATCTTCTTATCCATCTTTTAAAAGATACTATCTTATCTGACATTCTTTACCCAAAGCATTCTAAAATTTTGTGCCACAATACATACAAGTGCCTGACCAGCATGTTAAACCACACAAATCCCATGAGACTGGTGTGGTTAAATCCCATAGCTGTCTTTCAAATATTTTATGTGTGTTTCTTCCATTAAGTGATTGGTACAGTTTTATACAAGAAAAAGAAATTTCCATGTATAATCACCGTAATCAAGACTTTTTTGTATGGAGAATGGAGGAAATGCAAATGAAAAATACAAAAAAATCATTTTCACACATTCAATCAAATCACTGCAGGGTCTTCTTGAGGCTTAAAGCTTTCTATTTAAGGAAAATAAGTTAAAATCCTCAGTAGTGCAATGCTTAGTTTTAGCTGCAGTGAAGCCCCACATGAATAATGTGGGTACTTTGCATCAGTAATGCTTGCTGTGTTTTCAGAGGAATTAGATCAAACTCCAAACAAATCAGCTGAGCAGAGAGAGGCAGAAAGCTCCCAGCCCTGCTAGCCCAGCAGGACTTCAGCCTACTAAATTGCAGCTAACATTTAATGGGACTATATTACACTTTGTGTTTAAATCTCCCTACTGAAACTGAACATTGCCTTAATTTTAACTGCTGCCTGCATGGCTGTGCTGCAAAATGCTATTCTTCTGTTCTGGAACGTTTATCTTAACATGAGTGTACTGAATTGTTCTCTTATCTCTTTAATCTACTATTCTATGCCCTTTGAGGAAGACCTGTGACTCTCCTTTCAAGTTGCTTTAAAAGAGCTACAAATTGCTGAAATGCCTACTAATGACAAATTACCACAAATACATGGCATTGACAGAGCATGAGTCACCCAGCTGTCCTAGCACTGAGAATACATCCTCCTGTGAAATGTCATGTAAAGGAACATCTTTGATCGGGGTGGAAGGTCTTACATCTGTTGACTTGGACTAGGTTGAAACACTTTCCACAGCCAAAAGACACAGCCTGCATTAACAGGGTACAAGAGATGAAAGAGCTGGAAACTCCTGCTGAGGAACACTATGGAAGGTGCAAGTATTTCTGTATTTATTTGGGTGCTAAGCCCTTCTACAGTTAAATATAAGAAATGCCATTAGGTCTTGGAATTATGGTGCCACTGAGTCACCACACAAAGCAACTGGGTATGCAAGTTGCCCAATACGAACAGAGCAAAAATAAGGTCAATGTTTGCTCTCAGGCTTCACAAGACAAAAGCTCATCTGAACAAGAACATATCCGCATTATAGATATATTTTTCTATTAATGTCCTTTTTAGGAGTAATCTCTCTGCAGCATCAAATAAATTACTACTAGAGGCAGGGCATTAATAGAGAACATCTTGTCTAAAATACCAGTTCAAAAGAAAATGGAATTAACTAAGGGATGATACTGTGAAGATGATTTCACTTTTCCTGTCAGGGTAGAAAATATCTTAGCTCATCTTCACCAAATATGAAGATGATTTCAAGGGTAGCACTACACAGAAAAAATATTTCAATGTAAACTTTTCCTCATTTTTTTAAGAAAAAGCTTTTACGGAGCAAGGCTATTTAACACAAACAGTAGGTGAGATTTGCCAAACCAGCTTGTGTATAAATGTATCACACAAGTTTTTAAGTAGATTCAAGATTTGCATGTTCTTAGTGGAGCTTTATAATGAGGTTTCAATGAAGTTTGTAGCACTCTTACACTGGTCTCCTTCTCATGTTTTCTTTTTGAGTAACAAATAGCTGAAGACACTTAGCTGTGCAGGGCACCATCTAAGGTGCAGAGGGCCTTCACAGGTAAAATTTCTCTTCATATGTTCTTGACTGAAGTGATGAATACCTCCATGGAGAGCTCTGCAGATGCTTTGCCATGTGTGAAGCATGTCAGGAATGTTATTACATTTCCCCAAACCTAATCTCCCAGATGTCCTACCTAACTTCAGTAGAGAAAGGGAGACACTGCTTATGGCAGCAGTCACACAGGTGAATTTCCAGCCTGGAATTCCACATTCACACCTATTGCTAATCTCCCCCTTGCTAAGCATTCCACACAGTTCTTGGGGAATTTTCTTGTGCATCTGATCCTGTTAATACATTCCACCTGGTTTAAAGATGGGACGATGCAGGCCATCTTTTGTCCTTAAACCAGAAATCTGCTGTGTTACAGACTCACAGCCAAATGATTGCTTAGAAGGCTTAACTGCACCCATCATTTTTCCAAAGGTGACCACAAGCAAGCACTGTTTTGGCTGATCTCCTGATTTCTGTTACCAGTGTTTCTCTTTTTGTGATATTTGGATTTTGTGTATTACTCTCAAGCACTCTAATATTATCATTGTGGAGAACTACCTTTGTAAAGACAAAGGGAAATCATCTCCTTCTGTAATAAATAATCCTCAAACTTTAAGATCTAAGCAAAAGATCACAAGACATTGTCTTACAGGTAGTTTAGGAATAAGGGAGTATTTGACTAAATTCCACACAGAGACAAGGCCACAAAAAACCTGGAAATTTCAGGAGCAGCATTAATTGCCAAATGTAGACAATAGGATCATATAACCCTAAGTCTAATGCAGATCCTTGGGGATTTAAAGACCTGCTTGCAATACCTTGCAATTATATGGTTTCTATACCATAATGAATAAATGCATTTATCTTCAATGTGCTAAATTTTAGTTACGATTTTTAATAAAATTTCTTTCATGTAAATGGAGTGTTTCACTCATCATTCTACCTTTGCTAAAATCCTACTGTTCTTGTCAAAGTCATTAACTATTTAGATGGCTCTAAGTTCTACTGAAAGATAACAAGAATATCCTACTGATTTTCCTACCTTGATCCCAGGCATTTGACTTCTAATGTGAGAGAGGATCTGATCTCAGTTAAAGGGAATGAGCTCCAGATTAATGATTTTGTACTGACTTACAGCTGATAAAAATCTGTTTGAAGTATTTCATAAAACATAGAATATAATTCTTGTGAAAAGAAGCCCGAAGTTTTCAGGGGCAGTTCCTGGAATTGGTGATTTACAGACATACACCATCCCCAAAGGTAACCAGTTTCCCAAGCAGCAAGGCTCTGGGCTGTGCTGTAACACGGGAGTCTGGGCAGGCACTGTTCCAGTCTCTGACTCCATGGAGCCTGTCCCAAGGTGGTACCACACTGCCTGAGAGAGCATTTCCTTACATGAGACTAAAAAAAGGAGCCCTTTGATGGTCACTTCCATAGTGAGTGAATAGTCACTTCTATTTCAGGGTTCTGGAAAAAAATCAATATAAATAACTTCTCCTTAGCATGGACGTAATCTGGCAGTTTCACTCTCAGAAAGACACTTATCCCTTTCTGTCCTAAACTGTTAGGAAATGCTACTTCTACATATTAGCCCTCCCACACATGGATTCTTTTAAGTGGTGGATGAGTAACTTCCACACTGGCTGACATACTGTTACTACTACAAGAATTTTTTTTTTAAGTTTGTACAGTGATTTATGCTTCTGAAGGGAAAAGGATACTTCACATCAAAGTTTTAGAATACCAGAGGTTAAATTTTCTTTGGCAGTTTCCTTCTTTTTATCTCTTAATTGATACAGCACCAAGGAGAAAGCAGACTTAATAAAAGATTCCTACCTACAGTTTATGCTAAATCTTTTCAAAGGAAATTTGACTTTATATGCTGAATTTCACTTGCATGATGAAACAGCAATAGCAGCATATGCTCAGTGCCTTGAAATCTGACTCAGTAAAATGAAGGCATCGAGCCAGGAAATGGGTTATGCTACAAAGCAGCAATATTCCACATTACCAGTTTATTTACTTTTTTCCTGGAAATTTTGGAAATACATTTGCAGCATTAAGTTTAGAAATGGGCAGATGGAAATCCTTTCATTGCACTCATCTCCAAAGCATCCACAAGAAGAACAAAGCACCAAACATTATTTGGATAGACAAATTTGGAATATCACATGGAAGAGGGAGCTCACCAGTGGCATACAGACGCAAAAGAGGGAGCCCTGCAACCTGTGTGTGCTGAGGGCAGGGACCCTTCATGAACATGGCTACAACAGCAGCTGAAGGGAACTGCACACAACGTCATTTAAAAGCCAGGAACACTCCACGAATAAATCAAATGAGAAGTTCTGAATTTTGATCCAGGCAGACATGTGTGCCCTCAATAACACTGTCCAATTTGCTTGAACTTTCTGTTTCTCCACTGCTAAAACTGAAACAATTTTTGATTCCTTTCCAAGCAGTACACATGATAAAACAACTCTGCAGCAGCCTACACATACTCAGCCCTCAGTGTGATCTTCCAGCATTGCCCTTCATTTTGGTTTCCATCAGTGGTTGGTAACAGCAGGTATAATTATTGCAGAGTCCTATGTTGGGAGATAGTGGATTGAATTACTTGAATCAATTTTAATTTAATCTGCCATTCATTGGGTTATTTTTTAATTATGAATGTCTAAAATGTGGTTTTGCTGGGCTACCGGTTACATTTCACCAATAATTCAGCAAAGTTCATTTCATCATCCAAATGCTGCCACGGGTTTGCATAGATCTGGGTTTAGCCCAAGTGCATTTGGTTCAAAAGGCAGCTGTCATTTTTCTAACATTTCATCCAGTCACTGATAAAATTTGCAATTCTTTCTAAAATGTTTATCTTGTTGCTTGATCAAAAGAAGTTTACATTTCAAATAATCATCCCCCAAGGTCTTCCTTGCTTCCCATCTGTCTTCTCTAAACTCTCCTTCTCCTCTGTTTGTTGTGGATCACAGTTATGTACTACATGTAATTCTCCCATTTAATTGTGCTCTGATTAAAAGAGGATTAACACATCCCAGCCTTCGTATTTCTGGATTCTCATGGGTGCTTCTTTGTATTGATCCACAATCCAATTATCTTCTATAAATTTACACACAACCAGTAAAGGATATAAGTTACCACATGAAAACAGCCTTTTTTTAGAATAATTATTTACATTATTCTTATATCTTTTATGTCATAATTACCTACTTTTCTTGAATTTTTATGTTTTCATTCATGTGGTTATCTTGATTTACACAGGGAACACCACTGGACAGTCTCTAAAATATGCCACATGAATTAAGAGATTATATAAGATATTAGTTATATAAAATATCGTATCATTTATTACCAAAAAAATGTTTATTTTCAAGTTTTGAAGATAAACATGTGATTGCTCTTAATCTCCTGTTAATCTCCTTAACTACCACAAACTTTTTTCCACTTGGAATGCATTACCATTAGAATTGGAAAATTTAGTAGCCAAAAAAGAGTACAGAAATACCACTGATCTCTGTTCTAATTATCTGATCTCTATTCTTCATTCTTCAGCTGTGGGGTACTGCATCCTTTCTGTGAATAATAAAAAAAGATCAGTTGGGGATTTTATTTTTTTGGGGGGCTTTGGGAACAATAGCCTATACCAGACTCTGAGAGACCACCCTGCATCTTATTTCTGCATATTTTATCTTGCACAACAAAAACATCCTACTATTCCATTTCTGAAAGATTTCTTTCCAATAAGTAAACAAGTTTATTTTGAGGGTACAAATCTATTTTAGAAAAAAAAAGCGGTTTCTTTTTAAAAAGCTATATAACTTTAGACTGTCTAAATTAATTCTTTAACTTCCATAGACATTCTACTATGCATAATTATAGAGAGTTCACCATGCTATTATTTCCCCTAGCTGGCTCTCTATCTTAACCAATGACATCAAATACTTCCTAAATGGTAGTTTTGAATAAACTTTTCAATTGCATTGCTGGATCTAGTCTATATATCTCCTTAAAAAAAAGACCTTCGTACTTGGTAGACAATTCCATTGACTATAACTCTAGTGTCATTTTGAGAATAATTCTCATCCCAGCTGAAAAACAAAGCCCCAAAAACAACAGGTTTTTTTTAAGAGAAAGAAGAACAATTTGATGGACTCCAACCTACAGTCGGTGCACTTCAATCTGGATTGCAGCAAATTGTGCTATCTCAGGCTGAAATGGTATTCCTTGAAACAGCCCAATTGCTATCATGACAAAATGCCCACCCTACTTTTAGTAGAGGCAAAAACCATCATGAACAACTCAGGCCAGTGAAATATTGCTGAATAAACAATCCAGTGCAAGGCCTGTGCCTTAATACTCACAGCTCTTGAGGAGACTAAAGGTTTGGGAGGCTGCCCTTCCCCATGGGTAACATATGTGCCCAGCCTCTTGGGAAAAACTGGACAACATTCAAAGTAACCAGCATACCAGGCAATTAAAAAAAAGAAAAATAAAACAAAACAAAACCAAAAAGAGCCAAGGAGATCAAATCAGCATTTTAACACTTTCAAAAGTGAATGCATCGCTTCAAGCCAATCACACCACACAATAATTACTTCTTCCACAGATGGGACCACCATTATATGCAGAGACATGAAAGAATGTCTTCAGATTCCAGAAACCTCTGATTTTTAAAGTGGGAAATGTGCCAGAACTAGCAGGCTTATTCAAAATAAAGACATTTTCTCTTGATGAGTAACGCAACTAGAATCAGTAATGATTCTTGTGTTGCTAACTGATTTGCTATTTACTTCATAGCTAAGTATTAATACAGTATAAAAACATTTCACTTATTTCAGAAAATTAAGAACTGACTTTGAAAATGTGTTCTCGATAGCTCAGAGTGAGGCAAACCTTATTTTTCTGCCTTCCATTGTTCATATTTTGCTTTCTAGATCATCTGGTGAAAAAAACCTCAAGCATTACCCATTAGAGGGATGGACATTGGCCTGGCTTTGCTACATCAGCAAATTGCCCCCTGCAGAACATGAGGGACCCCTTCACTCCTCCCAGTCCTTTTACCAGAATTTATAAGCCCAAAATGTGCAGGGTAAGCACACACATCGTTTGTCTTTAGGCCAATTTGGAACCAAGACTAGAGACCTCTTCAAATTATGTAGTCATTATTTGTCTTTATATCCCAACATTTTAATTGAATAAACCAATCAGAAATGCAATTTCCATTGATGGAGGTTATGAATGAAGAACCATTAAAGCACTTAAAAAAGCAACCATTATTAATGATTTAGTCCTTCGAGATTTCAATTCTTGACTGGAGAGAGTTTCCAGAAATCTTTATTATAATTATGTACATCAAACAGCCTTTCCATGCAAACTCCAATCATGAAAATAGAAAAGTTTTGATTCAGCCCACATTTTTTCCATAAAATCACCGGTTTTTTATAGAATACAGTTCCCATTAAATAGTAGTGTGTTGTGAGAGGAGCGTAGAATACAGCTAATATATGCAGTAAGATTGTAGCAAAAAAAAAAGGAAGGTTTTTGTTTTGTTTTGTTTTGTTTTAATTTTTGTTAGTCCTTTTTTTTTTTTTTTTTTTTTTTTTTTTTTTTAATTTTTGTTAGTCCTAAAAAAAAATAATTCTGGTTTGTCAGAAAGCTAAAAGAAATTTTGATTTTTAGTTTTGCAAAATTAGTTTGATTACTTACTCTCATGGGTGACTATGACAGAATAATAAGACAATCACCACTGAAAGTAGAGAACACTAGTTGGAATACATGCTAATTAAAATCCATTTTTTAAAAATTAAATTCAATATGGAGAGTATTAGCTATTTGTTGTGAAGAAGTCTGAATAATTTTAGAAGGGGAACTGCTACGGGACTTTCGACTGCTTTATTTTCTTTCATGGAAGCCCACAAATATGTGAGAACACAGTGACTTTTGGAAAAACTGGATTTTCATTCCCCAGAACACAATGAGACCTAGTTAACAGCACGACACGCCTCTCTGCAGAATTATTCTTTTTTAATTAGGCTTCACAGTGCTGTTATGTAGGACCCATCTCAAAGAGTGAAAAGAGTAGTGTGGTCTCCATCACCCAACCAACCCCTCATTTCTTACTCAAGTCTACCAAATAAAGAGGTGGTTACATTGGTTACTCCACATCAAATGAGCTGAGATCTCCAGCTCGCTTCTTAAAGACCAGGAAGAGCTGCTTTAGTTTAAAATAAGAAGGAAAGTAATGAATATAAAGTTTAGCCCAAGAACCCAAAGACAGAAGAAATTCTCCTTTCAGGAGTTCCTGTTATGACTAATTCCAAAGATATCTCCTGTCTTATCTGCTTTCTGGAGCACATGCCAATGCTATGAATTTCACATGTGACCCATCAGCAATCTCAAGACAGCATTTGCCCTTTGGTGTCTAAATTATTAATAAATCTAATGTTTGTCAGCTTTGTCTCATGGTAATTGCTAGATCATATCTATTTATCTGTTTGTCATAAGAAGGTAATTTCAATCAGAATTCTTAATCCAGGACTGAAAGAATTTTTAAAATAATGAATAAAATGAAAGCTTAAAACCAGTTTGCGTAACTAGAGCTAGAATTTATTACTCCTGAGAGAACAAGGATACAAAATACATGTGAAAACTACACAAAGATTTCTACAAAGTAAAAAGTAGAAAGTGGGAAAAGGGAAAGCTACAGCTCAGTGGTTACACAGAAACTTATGGCATGCATTAAAATATTGTAAATTCATGAAGTTTTTTTTAAGTGCAAATGGTTTTTTTAACAGTTCTCACTGAAAAATATGCAAATTGATACCTATGTTGTACACTTGACATATTATCAGAAAGACACCAACACAAATCTATGCATATATACATCAATATGTCTGAAGTACATTTTGTGGTTCTGTTATTCATAGGCACTGGTTACAAGTCCGTCTAATACTCAGTTTCAGAAATTAAGTGGTAGCGCTAATAGAACATTTCTCAGATACTACTAATAAAGGAATTGGCTTTTAAAATGCCATGAGGATGAAGTAATTTGCATTGCCATTTATAAGCATCCAACAACCAAAGAAGTATTTACAAATCATCAACCATACAGATAAAGAACAGTATCAAATACTCTGTGTAAAAAGATAAATAATTAAAATGTATATTCCCACATCACAAAGAAATGTGATCATACAAATATGGCACCATATGTTTGTGAAACATCAAAAATAAATGTAGCACATAGATACCTCTTCTTATATTTTACATTAAAATGCACAGTACAATGACTGTAAATGTCAATGTCACGACACCCATTGTCTTCAAATTCCTGTTTCTGGTAGTAGCAATTATTATTAGAGTCCATGTTTATAAAGAAATTCCATACTTCAGCCTTGGGCTAATATTGCTCTGTGATATTGCTAGACCATGAAACTTCCATCCTAAAAAAGTTACATATTTTCTTTAAAATTATCTATTAGAAAGCTATTTGATATGTGAATATTCTGGGAGAAAGTGTGATATAGATGCAATCTATTTCTCTGTGTAGCAAAGTATGGGTTAAAAAAAATAACATTTTTATTTTTGTCACAAATATCAAATTTATTAGTGAAATATATCCTAAGTTGAGGCTTATCCATTTAAAATTTTAATCATAAACAATACTGCAATTTTCAACACATAATTAGGGGTTTTGTTAAAGTACTTAAACTTCCAAACCCTAATCATGTATCTCATTATGAGAAATGGATCAGAAAATCTGGAACACAACAGTGCTATGGAGCTCAAAATGCTGATATCCTGTTTTGTACTCTGAGGGTGAATGAGATAATTATAGCATGTGGATGTATTTGAAAGGTTTGTCTGCATGTGGCCATTTATGGTTACATGCCAAATCCAAACAAAAGTACATTGTTAAAGGCAACCAGAAGTACTACAGTTAGAACAGACTAAGGCAATTAAAATCTTTTTTCCTTCTTTTTTTGGTTAAAAAAAAATAAATTAAGGTGCAGAGAGAATTTTCTTTGCTGTTTTAACGGGTGCCAAATACTGATTAACAGTGCCAAGGAAAAGTAGTTTTACCCAAAAGGAAAGACTATTAAAATCTAGAAATACCTGAATTGGATCTTTGAAATCCAGATTTTTCCTGATTACCTGCAAAAGGAGTTGGGGGTGGATAGTTGGCTTCCGTGAGTTTACTGATGTCTGACAGTGGCGTTGGTGGTGGCGGTGGTAGCAAAGTGCTGTTAGGGCTACTAATATCTCCTTCAGCCACGAGAGTCAAGTCTGCCACATTCTCATCATCTACCATCTGAATGCCTTCAGCCTGCAGCTCTCTCGACTGCCTTTTCCACACCGCGGTGTTGCTCTCCTGTGCGTGTGGAATTGGAGACAACGGAGGACTAAAAGGAACACTGAAAGTCTTCTGGCTGTGCAGTGCTGCCAAAGCAGACTTATGTTTGTTTTCTGAGTAACCCACTTTCTTTACTGAATTTTCATTAAAGTTTTGCATGGGCTCCTGTTTTCCACTGGGTGATGTACATCCATCACTGCTGTCACTTTTTGAAACTCGCTTGCTGAGGCCTTTAGGACCTGCAGGTGTAGATGAGGATGGTTCTGGTCCAGTGGGTGGTAAACGAAGAAAGTCAGGAAGAATAAGGTCTTCTTTCCTTAGCAGTCCACGTTGGTCATCTGCTCTGTTACTTTGTGCTTTGGATATGAGTTCAAAAAATTCTATTGGGGAAAAACCCAAAATTGACAAGTTTTTGTCAGAAAGTGCAATGCTATTAAAACGTACATTTTCAGCACATTTATTTTCCATGAAGATCTTCAATTCTTTCAATGCTGCCTTGAAATAAGATCCCATGTTAATTAGGAACTTTTTCAATTGCAGCAATGTTCACTAGCATCACTATAATTAAGACCATCAGCATTGCTATTGTAAGAGTTTTGCAGTTTAGAACAGCTGCAATTCACTGAGCCTTGAACACGTCTTCTATTTTACGCAGTTAGTAAATCTGTACACACATGCAGGAATTTTTAATTCTTTATACAAAACAAGGCTCTAGTCTTACAGACAATGGGTGCACGTTTTTATAGTCTGGATGGGTTTTACCCATCTTAACTCAAAAATAGCATGCCATTTGAACATTCAAAGATTCAGAATGTTGCAAACTTCCTTGTTATATTGACTTTCTCTCAGAGTAATTATATTTTATCACAGTTTCAATTCAATTCATGGTGTAGTTTTAAACCAGGATGTTATCATCACAGGGTATGATCAGATGATGATTTAAGTAAGCCCATTTTACTTGGAGCTGCAATGAATCAGTAGCTTACAGATAGTCAGTAACCATCCAAGGAGCCATTACCAAAAGCGATGGGGCAGCTTTTTTAAGAGGCTTCAACACAATTAGAAGTGATTTTCTGATCATGTCCCTAATGATATCCAATGGTTTAATATGTTTCTATAAATAATACTCATAGTTTATCAACACTGTTCTAAAAAGTTTCAAAACTTGGCAACAAGAAACTTATCAATTGTAAGCCAAGAATTATGCCACTCCTCAAAAAAGAAGCATTGCAACAATAAACAAACTCTTTGGTACAAAACATAGACATATAAAAATATGTAATTCTTAATATAGGGTCTCTGCATGTCCTAATTTTTCAAGAAAAAAGCACTTTAACTACAGAATATTAAAAGATGCTTAAAAAGGCCATCTCCAACAGATTAAATAAAATCAACAATTCCAACCCAGCTTATAAATACTGTTTGAAGCAAAAGCCATTAAGGAATAAAGCAACAGAACATTAGTATCAGATTTAACTTAGCATAATATGAAGTCATACACTTGCACTTGTATGACCTTATTCCTAAATCCTCTACTCATACTTGGCAGGCTTTGCAATGTATTCATAAAAATTAATTTTTAACATGCTTTTTCAAATGCTGTAAAATCTGAATGTAGCCAAGATGGAAGCTTCAAAATGCTTCTTATTGCCAAAGTTTTGCAAAATGGCAGTAGGCATATTAAAACATGCAACATTTCTAAGATGTGTCATACAAAAATGTTTCTGAAATTTCAAAGTTCATAGAACAGTTGTTTGTTTTTGCATTAGAAAACAGTCTACAACATTTGGTATGCATTTTCCAAACTTTGACAAATATCACAAAACTCAAAATAAAATGTGAAAGCCTCGAATTCTGAAGTTTTCAAATTATGTTAATGTTTTACTCAGTCCTAGGAAAAAAAATGAAAGTATTAAAATGTGGAAAATAAGTCAACAAAAGAGTAAGCAACAGAAAATAATTTAAAATGCCCTCATATTTTGTAATAACACTTATATGAAAAAACATATATTTTGCAGTAGAAGTTTTAGCCATAGCACTTTTTTTTCAGTTCTAATCAGTGGAATTTATTCACAGATGAGCATTCAAAGGTAAACATTCATTTGCTATACAAATGTGCATAACCAGGTTTTGGATATGCATATGGGGTAACTTCAGCAGTAAATTTTAATCTGTGGGTCAAATACGTCCTTTGAGGTTTTTTTTCTACATGGGAAAATAGGGAGGAGCGTGTAGGGCTGACAGACAGTTCATGTCCTAGGGCACAGGGTACGATGCCAAAATTTCTAGTGCTACATCATTTTCATTTCTCTTTTGCCCATGGACATCTTGCTATAAGAAAGCAAATTCTCTCATGAGGTTTTTTCTGATAATATCACCAGAACTATTAAGATGTAACAAAGGTAAAAACTGGACTCAGAAAATGCAAGTTTACCAATAACCTCTTTGCTTATTTCTACTTCTCAACATCTTTTGCAGCATGCAAGTTTTTCTGTTGCCCATCACGTCCTCCTCCACAGTCAGACTGCCCTGCCCTGGCTGTTACAGAGTTCAGCAGAAAACTTACAAAAATTCTTACCTGAGTACATCTGGGTCTACACTACTGTGCAGTGCCTGTCAAACACTTATATAGAGGTGAACAGAAAGCCAAGCTTCTACACAGCTTACAGAGTATCAAATGGGATGTTCAACTGCAGTGGAGTAACTAATTCCTTTTTATTTTGCAGGAATTAGGTACCCCTCACTTTTGAAAATCCCACTGGACACCTACATCAGTGTTTAGGTATTCTTAAAATTTTACCTTCCACTTATGAAAACTTGACAATTCAAACACACCAAACAAAAATATAATGGTCAAGACTATGGTTTTCACAACACAGTATTAAACACATGGTACCTACACAGACACAAAATTTTTCTAAGACTACTTATGTTAATATGTAAGCTATAAAGTTCACATACCCTCTGCTTCATCCAAATTTATTTTCTGACTTTTTTTTTTCCCAATCTTTGCAATAGAGTCTTCTCTCTTTGACAGCCGGACTTCCCTAGCATTTTTTCCATTTTCGCCTTTCATTTTGATAGAATTAGACTTTCCTAGAGTTCTTCCCTCTCCCTGCATTAGAAGGAAAGTTAAAGTACTACTTACATTCAGGCTCTATCATTGTATACATAATATGGCCTAAAGGAATGAGGAAAGGTATTTTGGAAACACATTTCTCTAACACCACGACAAATGCTTTAGTTTGGTCTTGATCATTGCAAACAGCATTTGCCATAGCAGTTCCCAAACGTAGAAATAAATATAATATTATTTACACTGAAGAATTCACATGACAGAAATGGCCTTTGAACTACAGAGTAGTTAAATTATTTTAAAACATAGATAAGTCAATGTGACATGAAATAACAAACACAACACAGTGAAAGAGTTAACTGATTCATCATGAAGACAAAGTTCTTCACAAATAAAGGCTGTTGACAGTAGAAAACTATCAGACAGATAACAGCTATATTCAATCTAGTTACATAATTTGGCCGATTCAAAATCATGTGTGAATGCAGCCTTTGATACAGAATTCTAGAAGGAAACAGAAGATGATCTAATGGAGAAAAATCGTTGCAGAAGACTTACAGTAGGTCCTTGACTTCTTGAAGAAGATACAGTTGCAGTCTGTTTTACTAATACGCCTCTTTGTTTCTCTGTAAACATTGAACATAAATATACTTTCTGTAACTACTGATTTATAATTCCCTAAAGAAGCAAGATTTAAGGGACAATGATGGACACAACAGATTTTTGCTTTAAATTCACTCTAATGTGTACTCAGAAAATAAAGAGTGAGCACAGTCAATAACCCTGATACTTTTCAGTAGAAACCTACCAGAATCTGCCTCCCATCTTCAGATTTTCCTCACACTGGCATTTTTTTCCAATTAAAAGATGCTGAAGTCTCACTTATGTACTAAATTTTCAGTTGCTTTAGATCAAATAATTGTAAAATCTGATAATTCAGTTTGCAATTCTCAAAATTATACTTTAAAAAAGAAAAAGAAATTCAGCAGAAAAGGCCATTGAAAGGCCATGTTCAATCTTTTCCATCCTGTTTCACACATCAATTATTTTGTAGACACTGCTGTATCCTCCTTGTCATCTTCTAAGTAACAAAAAGCCTCCATCAAATTAAATCTGCTTACAGCAAATTTAGTAACACAGAATCATTGCCCTCTTTCACTGGTACATTGCCACAGAACCACCGCCAGAATGATCCTCTATGATTTAGGCTTTTACAGATGCTGGCAGCACACTGGATTTAGGCTTTACTTGTAATCTTAAAACTAATTATCTGTGAAAGTATTTAGATTGAAACTGTTTTTCAAAACAACAATTGGTTCTGTTGGTGAGGAAAAGGACAAATCTGATTTTCCTCAATAAATACTTCCATCTTTATAATCCCAGTTCTTCCTTGACAAAGATCTCTGCTCTAAGTCTATTTAACCATATCTAATTAGGTTTTTGAAAATAAGTGTTCGATATCTCTAAAAAGGTCTCCTAATGAAACCAAATCTTTACTCATAAGGCTGCTTACCTTAATCTAGAGTATTAATTGTGCCAAGAGATTGTCAACTGTTTAGCTGATAAATTTTTATTTTTCCAATTATGTTGCATAGGGTCATGAGTTTTTATCCTTTTTGGTGTTATTTGCAGAAATCATCACTTAAAACTGGAGAAGTAGGCTCTGGAACTTCCTCATGCTTAAGAAGGATATTATGATAGAAGCATATACAGCTGCTGTACAAACTGCATCTGTTTTCCTTACACAGAATGTTCCTTACTGAGTAACTGCCAAATGCACAGCAGATATTTGGCACTTCATTCTCATTATTATTACTGGGCACTATGTTCCTAAGTTTGTGTGTGGATCTGTGGTTGAGTGCAAACAAGAAATTCAAATATTATTACAGCAAAATTTCTTACAGCAACAGTAAAAATACCTGTTATCACAGATTAAATTAATCTTCACTCTTCAGAAACGGCACTGCTTTTTAGTTAAAAAGAATATATGCCACATGTGATATATCTAAATTTAATCACATTTACTTCACCTTCACAGCAACAGGAAAAACTACCCATAGTCAGGGTTTATAAAACTGGCTTGGAACCATAAACAAAAGCTTTTATACAAACTTACCTCTACCCTTTGATGGCTCTTTTTCTTCTAGAACAACCCGTTGACCATCCAGATTAGATATAGGGACACCAAGATCAAGGGGTTCCTGCTCACCACTCTAAAGTCGGATCACAGTTTGTATGTAATAGAGAAAAAGCTGTTTTCAGAACAAATTTATGCAGTCTGACATTTTTGAAAGAAAACAAGCAAAGCATTTTTATGCTTCAGAGTAGCTTCAATCCATCCTTCTACCATTCTAAATATGTTTACTCCAGTGGTGTAAAACTACCTAGATTTCAATGAGTGTAGTCCTATTCTGTGAGAATAATGGTATTTGGGAAAAAAAGATACATGGAGAAAAAAAAAAATCATCCCACATGCAAGTGTGCTCAAATACTCTAGCACCATTAGTGTGTATATTCAGCAAGTCATGTTTTCCAGAGGACACTTTAGATTATTTTTTATTCTAAATTGATTGTATTTTTGTATTTCATTAATTTTGTAATTTCGTTAAATGAAGTTACCTTTATACCAACATGCTTTTCAGTTATCTATTCAGCAAGTCATGTTTTCCAGAGGACACTTTAGATTATTTTTTATTCTAAATTGATTGTATTTCATTAATTTTATAATTTCGTTAAATGAAGTTACGTTTATACCAACATGCTTTTCAGTTATTTTAAAAACTTGGACTGGTTCAGCTAAGACAGCATACATACTGGAAATACCACAAAATTAACTTTACATTCCTAGGTATTCCAGCACAACAGAAAGGAGAACATGCCTAGCCAAGAGTTCAGTAGTAGAGAAGTTGAATCAGTCTGCTTTCACAAAAAAAATTCTGCAAGGGGATTTGTGGCAACTTTATGATTCCCATGACAATGGAACAAAAGCTTTAATCCAACCAACTTTCCCTGGCTAATAATTGGAGTTGAGCTATGGAAGAAGCAAAGTTCAGGCTTGCTTATTTTGGATGTTGGATTTATTCTGAAGAGAATAAAAACAGATGTAGACTAAATATTTGAGGTAACTACTACTAAGCATAATGGTTATAATTACAATGCATTTTATCTCAAAATGTAGCTGTAGATATTGAAATGCCTAATTCTTGGGAGAGGAATCATTCCTGGGACTATCATATGATCTCCTCCAGACAGAAAATATTGCTGCTGCTTGAATTACATCAAAGAATACTTACTAGTCTTGCCACAAGTTCATTAAGATTTAAACCATATTTTGCAACAACAGGCCTTAAGACCTCTGTTACTGGTTTGGTGGGTTTTGCCTTCAGACCAACTGACCGGTTGATAGGAACAAGATCCAGCCTGAAACACAGCAATTGTAACATCAAGTGTGAAATGTTCCAGTAAATAAAGTGAACAGAAATATGTCAAATCCAATTATCTACAACATAGCTGTACCAATTTACAGCTAGTAACTAGCTGGAACTGCAGTAGCATGAATGTACGCTAAACTGAAGTGACAAAGAATTTATTGTTTGACATTTCTTTCTTTATTATTATATTTAATTTATTATTACTTATATTTAACACAAATAAAAATTGTACTCTTTCGCTTCCCAGAGCTGAGTGAAGGCCTGAACCAGTCTATTTCAGACCAAGGAAATGCATTCCACAGCACTTCCATATTTACAGGGAGATTTCTCTGACCAGGTTGGTCCAGGAGTCCTTTGAAGGTGACTCCATGCCTGAACTATAGATTTGGATGCAAGAAAAATATTTCTTCTCAGTTCCACAAGACAGACTCACAACTTGTTATGCAATTACATGAGAAGGATTTGGACAAGTATTTTCATTTTTAAGCAGACTAACAAACACTGTGGAATTGCACATGATGCTGCTTTTTTAGGGTCGGAACCACCATATGATGAAATACCAGTATAAGAGAAACTTGTATACCAAAGCTGAAAAATTAATTTAGAATTTACAGGCTAAATCTCTTTTCACAGTCTATTTTATATTTTGCATTATTAAAACAGTAAAAGAATAATGAAATACATTTTTTTAATTAAACCAAAACAACTTTCATTAGCATCTATTTCCCTGTACAGAGCTGTACCTAGCTTTGGTTTGGTTTTGGCTTTTTTTTTAATGCTCTTCATCTATGCCCTGAATCCTTCATAAGCCTCATTTGATTGCAATGGTACTCTAGTATGAAATCAAGGACAAGCTTATTGCTAACAAAACAATCAGAAGAAATGTACATCATCATCAGATATTACTATTATCAGCAATTTTTTCAGTCACAATTAAATATAAAACTCATGTTTTATCTCATAAAAATTAAACAGAAGATGTTAAGTCATGCTGAATTTTCCACAAGAAGCTAGACCAACTGAAAATTTGTCTTTCATATTTTCTTTGAATTCGACAGCTACTAAATTGAAATTATCCATTTTAGTCATTAGCTGGTAATTGATACAAAAGTGGCAAACACTGAGGTAAGTATACCCACATAGTATTTCTCCTTTGTCTGAAAATGTTCCAAATATTTGACTATATTTGCTTACATAGTATCTACCCAGAGAATGGAATAATGTAGAACATTTCTACATTTTAATTAACACACAAATAACATATGGTACTGCCTACTTAAAGTTCCTTTTTAACTTGGAGACTCAACAAGCTCACACCTAATAAAAGACTGCTCAATCTCCATCTAAAAATTGAATATGCCATGTAGTATTTATTAACCTGAAGTAGCTTTAAATAGAAACTAGCCCAGCTTCCTAAGGAAAAGTAATAGAGAGCCAAAATAAGAAATGCCTCACAAAAAAAACTTCATTCACTTCAGAAGTCCAGGTCAGTAATGTAATACATTTTACTTCAATAATTATTCTTGAAATAATTATTTCAGTTTTCATAGCATTAGTTTGGATTCATTTTGGAAAAAAATACAAATGTTATTTTGAAAAAAAACACACACTATCAAATATATTACACAAAACTAAATATACCATGTACAGCATTATATTATATCCATACTAATAACTTAACATTGACTTGTTTAAGATTCAGGGTTCAACAGAGCATTTTTATTTATACAATTAGTTTTACTGTAATTTTCCAGGTGGGCATACATATACAGATATAACTGAATGGGAAGAGGTCATCAATAAATATATCCATTTAATTTTAACACTAGGAGATTCCCAGTTCAGTTTCCATATCTTTCTTGTGCTACTCCAACCTACTAAACATGTCTCTTTCTGATGTGGAAGGTCCCCCTGGACCCACAGATCTGTCCACTGCTTTCAGAGGTGCCTCAGCTTGAGCATTTTAACATCACAATAATATTTAAATATCCCTAAAATGGAACACTGGTCTCAAAATCCCACTTGTATCCTAAGAGCAATCCAGAAAGCCCCCTCCTGCAGCTGCACAGGTAACTGGCAACATATCCTTTGCTGCACTTACAAAAAGTAAAATGGGAAACAGGGTGGGAAAGGCCAGAGGAAGGCATTACTTTGGACTCTTACCGAAATAAAGTGCGTTTTTCTAAGCGCAGGTCCCGAGACTCCAGGATACTGCTGTCCTGGTGCAACACCAGGGGCTACAGAGCACACCAGGGATAAAAGAAGAGAGAGCAAATTAATTTTAAGCTATGTAAAAAAGAGCAGCTGTGTTGTTAATTTTTTTTAAGGTAACTCAGAATATTATTAATATAGGCTGCACTCAGTCTAGTGACTGCTCCTTTACAATATGGAACATGATTAAAGCGTGTTTTCTTTTGGCTAGGTGTGAAACAATGACCAAAATTCAATTTCCACTGGAGTCAGCAGGCATTCAGGAACTTGGTTTTTTAAACAAGCCTAGATTCTTCAACTTACATAAATAACACAGAATAATGCATTAGAAAATACAGCCAGCTAACAGTCTTTGAAAGCTTTAAAAGAAAAAGCCCATAACTATGAACATTCATTGATTTTTTTTCCATTGTAATAATCTAGATGGATCAAAAGCATGAATTTAAGAGAATAAATACTTCATGTCCACAGCTTCTCTTTGAATTGGAGAATATTTCTGTTGGACTAAGGGCCGTTACACACAAACTGCACCATCCACACAGATTGTTGTCTTGGAAATTTTCCTCAATATTAAAACCTGTACCTCATTTCTAGCATTAATGCATCTCATTCATCTTTGAACAGCTGAATGTCACTATGTTTTAGGGCTTTAATGCAGCAGCATCTACTACCAGACATTTGTTTTCTTTGTGGATAATTTGATTCTCCTTCAATTAACCAGCACTGCCAATGTAAAGCTATGGGCAGAACCCGGAGATATGCACCAGAATTCCTTATTTGTAAATGGGGAGTAAAATGCTTCCAAAAAAGCCCAGGAACATGCAGTACCTTATCACCTCCAACTAGGAACAGGTCCACTGCAGCTATGTTGATGCCATGTTTCTCACAGACCCCAGAGAGCACCTCCTTGATGGAGAACCCTGATTTTACAGCCATTTTGCTCGATGAGCCATCCGGAAGGTTTACACAGCAGTACTTGGGGGATTTGTCTTTATCTGGCACAAATGCAGGCAACCTTGAGGTCTCAGACTTGAAAGGAAAAAGAAAGGTCAGTGCCCAATGGGAAAATGAGGACTGGGTATAAACTTTCAGAGTCCCCACAGATCAAACCAAGCCAAGAACCATAGTTTCTAGAATGCTTTAGAAGTCCTTCCAAATATCACAAATATCAGATAAATTTAAATCCTGGGGGAAAAAAATTAGATAAAGACCATAATACTGCGCAAATCTAAGTTTATTTCAACAGCAGATGAAGTTTTACACAGCAAGTGTGTAAAACAGTTACAAGATTTACTAAAGAACTCCTAAGTAAAAACTATAAAAGTAAATTTAATCGCATTAAGCATCCAAATAGTTAAATGTCTGTGCTCAATAATGTCCTGCTTATGTAAAAATTACCACTGGCACCCTATGAATCAACATTCAAGTGAAGAGGAATGCCTTTAAATATCAGGTTCCTCAATCTTTCCTCTTCAAATTTCCTCTTCTTTCAACATAATACAAATTCTATGCACAAATACACCACAGAGAAATTAAAATTTTTTAATTATTTTCTTCATGACCATTAATTGTTTTTATTAAAGGGAATTAGAACTACAATGCTATGGGCTAGGCACAACCTTTTTCTAGAGTAACAGTAGAATAGTAATACTACAACTAAATATCAAAAGTATCTTTGAAAATTTAAACAAAAAGCTCACTTATAACTTAAAAGGACACTAAAAAATACTGGGTTTGACAGCTTTTTAGGGTACTCATCATGCTTTTTCTCTTTTCTTTAACTTGGTGATTCTCATTCAAACCACAGTTACTTCTGAATTAAATCAGGTGGGAGTGGGAGAGAAGCAAGGGGTTGTTGCTTTAGGGAGCCTTTGCATTTTCTATTTTTTAAGACAAGACTTTTCTGCAACAGAAACAAACATGACTTCACCATGCTTGTTTCTCTGATCAATATTCTTAGCATAGATAAAATTACAGTTATTAGTTAATGGTTAATTACACAGAATCTAGTCTATCAGAGGGACATTAAAGCACAAAAAGACTTTAAAATTTCCTTTTTTTAGTCTTCCTCCATATCAACATAGATAAAAAAGCACTGCATCTATGTTTTATTAATACTGTTTTAATTTTGCACCTCATTAGTTTTACACTGTAAAGGCAGAACCTGATGGTTAGAAATCACAGGGTCTTCACTTCTTAATTTCTTAGCATGACAAAGTGTTCACAAAAAACTTCTCAGGTTTTTAGGACCAAGTTAAGTCATAATGACAAAACCACGTAACTTTAAGGAAACAGACAGAGAAGAAGCACGACAGACACTAGCACAACAAAAATCAACCTAATGCAACTTGTATCCCTCTTACTGCATAGGCCAAGAAGAGGAAAAGCTTTAACTTGTGGTTGTTTAAAACAGATTCTCATCCTTGCAGGTAGAACAAAATGGTTTTAAAGAGCTACAGTTTTTAAAAGGGAAAGTTTTTGTAGTTCACTGGTGCCTGATGTGAAGACAGACCAGATGCAAAGCATATCCAAGGACAGCATAAGAAGTAATATACAAATACAACATCTCTTGCATTTCTAACACTCTGAAATTGCCTAATATTACATCTTGTACTCCAGCTGTATCACTTGAAAACCCTTTCCCAAGGCATTACATCAAACGAGCTACATCACACTACTTAGAAAATCAGTAGTTCCCTGTTTCATCTGCTCCCCCACTGGCTCATTAGTAAGAGGCAGCCATTACCAAGTCGAGACTAGCCGTGGATGACATGGAGCCTTGTGATTCCCGTCTGTACGACAATCCATTGGACTGAAAAGAATCTGTTTGTGCAAAGAATCAGCAATCAGTAAAGAGGTTCATTTCATTATTTATTCTAATACAGGCAACAATTTCAAATATTAGTTTATTGGGTCACAAATGTTTCTTTTTTCATTAAAAGGAAAGAAACCACCAAATCTTCATACTGTGCACAGAAGCATGGAAACCAAAGCAACTTTTGGTCAAATGCCTCTTGGTTATGTAACTCCTGAATAAAACCATTTGCTTTATATTTTTAAAAAAGAAAAAAATATTTTAAAAATAATATTAGTTTTGTTAACTAGATTTAACAAGATTTCAATATTTTACCTTAAAAAATTATTCAACCTCTTCATATATTCTCAAGGGAGATAAATATTTTTTAAAGTGCAAATATGGTATTAGAACACTAAAATCTAAGACAATTACTAGTCACTTTCAGAAGGTAAGGTCTATGATCCCAGCAAATACTTCTGATGTCTTTTCACATATGAATATACTAAAAACACTCAAATTATCCATATGATCAAAGCTATCTTGTGGGTCTGGGCATTACCAGAAGCAAAAACTACATTATCAAATATGGACCAAATTTGGTGCTTTGCTGGAATTTCTTCATTACTGTGAACTCAACAGAATAATTTACTGCAAAACTTTTGTTTCCTCTAGAGATCACATACAGGTGCTTTCACAAGGGAACTCTTCCTTAAACTCTCAAACACAAGTAACAAAACAGCAGGTTACAAGGGCTTTCACACCTCTGAGTCTCCTTTTTCATTTTAGTCAGGGAATGTGAAAACAGATGGTGACAATTCAAAAGTGAACATACCTGTGTGTTACTGATAAAAGAAAGAAAAGTATGATAACGCAGATGGAGGAATTTTTAAATAGCTGTAACTATAGCACTATTTGCTGTACTGCTCCTGGACTTTTCTGTAAAGATTTGAAATTATCTTTCTATAAAAATAGCAGCTCTCTGCCTGAAAAAGCAATTACCAGTGCACAGAAAGGCAGAATGTTCCAAAACATTTAAAAAAAAAAGTCTTATGGAAGTCAGTAAAAACAAATTTAAATATTGTCATATTTTCATCTATTTACTTGTACATCTTCCACAAAACTGCAGCAACACTAGCCACACTACTATGGCCTTCTGACTTGACAGCTCCTTTCCTCTGTCACTCCCAAGAATGCACTTAGATAGCAACTAATCATGGTGAGATTAGTCATAGCCATTGCTGAAACAACCTTGAAACAATGCGGAATGTGATACCCACCGTTTGGATAATCACCATTTTCTCTTCTCTTCTGTGATTTTCCCAAACTCTTACTTCTTGACCATGAGAAGAATGTTCCCCTCTTTTTCTTCTCAGTGTCTTCTTCTCCTGACTCTTCATTTAAAGATCTTCCTGACTTTGACTTACCACTTAGCTATCACCAAAACACAATTAAATCACTGGTTGGATCACAGGTGTGAGTATATTGTCTAAAATAAACCTTCCCACACTTCTTCCTAAAACAAGAGTGTGATGGCCAGGTTAGCTGCCTTCTTTACCCCACGCACAAGTGCCTGTGCCAGCATCCCTCTCAGCAGCAATCAAAAAAACCCCAAAAACACCTCATCAGTGGCAACAAAAAGAAATATAGAGATGGAAATGTGCTGCTTGGTAGGGAGTACAAAACAGTAGCTGGAAATGAGCCATGGAGAGCTCCAGCAAATATGAAAGAACTGTCCCCAGCTCACCAGTAATGCCTAACTTAATGTGGGAAGGCTATTTGCCTTCCTTTTAAAACACTGATTTTCACTTTAGTATTTTTCCTAGGCTAGGCTTGAACATGAACAGTTTCCAAAGACAATGACAAAGTACTGTTTAACATTTACAAGTATAATCAAGTATTTATTAGAGTTGAAGAATACAAATGTCAGGAATGTTTGATATTAAACTAAACTGGCTTTTAACAAGTTAGTATTCTTGTTAGATTATTAGAATATTCCTTGAAATGCTACTTTTTAAAGGTTCCTAGTCATAAGAATACATAATGGCAGATGGGATAATCTGTAGTGATTGACATGAAAAATGAGAAGTTATAATTTACCCATACAGTTATGTAATGCTATGGAGGTATTATCTACAAGAAGAAAAAATAAACCCTAAATAATGTCAAGAGATCAGTCAGTAAGACTACTGGTCTAATTTTTAAGCAACTTTTAAAGCAATTTTTAATTGCTTAAATTATCTTAGTTTAGCAGGAGGTAAGAAATTAAAAACTATCCTCTGCCAAAATGAGTTAGTTTAGGTTAAGCCTTCTCCAAAACGTCTGATAAAATGTCTCGTCTCAACAAAGGTTAAATTATCACATCTTAATTCCCATATTCAACCAAAATAAGGTTCCGAACTGCTGCATTAACAAAATAACCCTTACTTTTTATTTGTACACATATAATTAAATAATAATGAAGATTTAAAATTATATTCAGCAATTCAATATCTAGAAAACTGATTCAAAGGCAAAGATGAAAAAATAAGTATATTCCTGAGTACATAAAATTTTGCAATTGTATTTGCCAGCATCTCTAAGCACACATTTAAATTTTACTTTATATGTTGTCATTGATTTTCTAAAGAACTTGAGAAACATTACTTAAAAGCACAGTTTTGTGATAACAACAATGCAAAAGTCACCTTTTTTGGTGTTGACATGTTGGACTTGTCTGAACTGACGCTGTGTTTGGAGGTGGGGCTGCTGGGAACACGCTGAGGATCAGGAAGAGGACGTCCTTCCACTTCAGCTAAGATGCATTCTTGGTAAAGAGGGGACTTCAGGAAGCGAGTATAGCTATCAAACTTCATCAAGTTAAATATCTGAAATTAAACCGCAATGGATAATGGGTACATACATTCCAGTAACACATCAAGAAAATGAAGCTACTTTGCAACAGGAAAGTCCCATCAAATTTAGGACATCAGGCTGCAAACAGCATAGGCATGACATTGGTTAGACCTGGCTAAACACACTGCACCCATTTTAAAGTAAAATATAATTTTATCTATTCCCTTATTACAGGTTCAGAAAATAAGTTATGATTTGTGCAAACTGCAAGCTGAGATCCTGTAGAGTCTTGACAACTGTGTTGATGCCATTCTGTGAGGAGCATGCAGCAAGCTGGCCATTTAAAACATTTTAAAGGTTATTACACTGGCACTGTATGTGACAGGATTAAGTTACACAAGTGTGGTTTAAGGTAGCTGTGAACAAGAAAAGTTTATGCTCTAAAACACACAAGTATGATATAATCACAATATGCAATAATACACAATGATACAAGACATACAAATTGCTGATGTGAGAAGAAGCTCGGAGTCCTTTGCAGCATATATAATGCTCACAGAGTCACAGAATCATTCAGGATGAAAAACACCTCTAAGATCATCACATCATTAACCCAGAACTGACAAGTATTAACAGTAAGCCACAGCCACGTGCCCAAAGATAAGGAAAAAACCCATCAGTATCTCTGGATAATCAAGAAAACAGTTTACATTCAATGAACTTTAACCACAGAGGAAGAAAGCAGATCTATATCAGGCAAATATCTGAGGGTGATTTAACCAAAGCTAAATTTATGAAAGTGAAAAAGAGCTTTTTCATAAATGCTAAATAATGTTTAAATTTTTTGTTCCATTTTTGGAAACCTGCTGTTTTAAGTGAATCCATACTTTTACCTCTATATCTTCTCCCATGGTTCAGTTCATCTGAAAAAAACAGTATGAATGGCTACTTCTTTGGACATGACAAATTCCCCACAAGCAAAGGAAGGTAGGCACCACCCAGAAGGTTCTGGCATTCCAAAGAGTATAAAGGAAAGTCCATCACTGAGACTGAGTGGCCCATTTGCAGATGGAAACCACACTTCAGACTGTGCAGACACACCCTTCTCAACTTTGGGCTTTAGCCCAAAATTATCTTGTAAACAGCAAGATAGAGCAGAGAGAACTTGAATCTACAGAGTCACAGAAACCTAACTCAAACTGAATGCCAACTTCCATGGTTTTTACTTTCCCCGTTGTAAATTCCTATTCCTGCTTAGGCTGCCTTTTAATGCACTGTTTCCACAAGGTAAGCTATGGAAAAATACTTCTGTATATGCTAGCTTTGACAGTCTGCAAATTAAACATACTTAACACAGCAAAAAATTACAACCTTTTAACTTTGCTGGACAGAGTCATGAGCGGGTAACTAATTTACTTTGAGTTATCATCTGCCCCATCTTTCTAGCCCACACTACATCCATGATTTCCTATATTTAGAATTATAATCATATTTACATATCTTAATGATTTCTGCTTGTTGAGAAAAGGCCAGCAGATGCTAGTTCTTGTTCTTTAAAATGAGAAACATATATTTTAAAAGCGTAATTTGAAATTTTCACATAAACAAGAGTAGAAAAACTTACATCCATTATCAACTCTACATGAAGTACAGGCTAAGTTATTCTTATTGTAGTATGTTCAAGTGACCTACATTGTCCTCCATCCAGAAACACTGAAAATGCTTGTTCTTATTCAATTTACAAAAAGGAACAACATCTTAACTAGGTACTTTGGCTGCATCCACACTGCCATTACAACCTCTAACAACAAGATCACAGACAAATTTGTCAGGACATGGACAGAAAGCAACTTTCAGGGGTATTCCCAACAGGCAGTGCTTGAAAAGAGAATGGCCTGAAAGTGTTTCCAAAGCACTTTCCCACACACTTCTGCCACTCCTCTGCAGCCTTACAGCAACACTCCCCATTCCCCAGCGTCACACTCATCCAACCACCACCACAGAGCAGCACCCTTGCACCCTGTGGTCAGTGCTCAAATCTAAAAAATCTTGTGAAAGACCACAAATGCAGAGCTTTCACTTTATTAAGGTTGTGTCACCACCATGAGCTGAACTTTGAGAGTCTGTGGGTGTGTTGCAGTAACTACACAACCCACAGCTGTGTGTTCTCAAGTGGTGCCATCCACCAAGACCACAAACTGGCCTGCAGAACCACTCCCTGAAACCAAGAAATTAAGGGCCACCAAGCAGCTGATTCCCCAGCACTGACCTCAGACAGGCAACACACCACCAGCACCTCAGAGAAGCTCCAAGGCCATGTCCTGCAGCAGAAGGAACTCTCATCCTGCCCCACTTCACTTCTCAGTGAAAGGAATGGGTCTGACTGAGGGATCTGACTGGGGCACTGACAATATGAGATAAGAGGTCAGGTACAGAGAGCCCTCTTGGCTGGGACTGGACCCACAGCAGGACTTCTCATGAGAGTTTTCTCCCTCATTGTAAGCCTTCCATCTAAAAATATAGCATTTTCAAAGGGACAAAACCTGCATCAACCCTGTCACCTGACTTAGCAAGACACCCTGTACTCCACCAAACAAATGGGAGAGGATAAGGAGGAATTCAGGCACAGTCTCCACAACAGCAGGATGACAAATGCATGAAAAAATGTCTGGGAAGGTGGTGACTGGTAATTCCCACAGAAAGCTCAGGCTTGGGAGGTGCAGAAGGAGTAGCTATAAAGCTGGAAGCTACCAGACCAGCAGTCAGACCTCCCTTTCTATCTCCACTTTGCAGGAGGATGACACTGTACCCTGCTGCTCAGATTGCCCAAAAGCAATCTGTGGTCTGAGATCGTGTCCCAAGACTGTGGCCTGGTTCATTAAAGCTATGGCCTTGATTTCAAAATGATGATATCAAAACTACTATTAATAAACTGGTAGGGTGGAAGAACTACCAAAGAGATGACTTAGGAAAAAAAAACCTAGAAACTTAAATTCTATAGGAAATGTAAAGAGTATCCTGTTGTTGCATAACTGTTCTGATTATCAATAATTATTTAAAACACATCCACTTCAGAGGTCTTCAGACTCCAAGAGTTCTAAAATCTCTCTGCCTGACAGTAGTACTAAAGCCTAAGAGAAGAACTCCCTTAATACAACATTTTAAAAACCAAAACTAGACACTATTTCTGTATTCAACTCTCCACTAAAGAACAGAAAAGCAGCCATATGCAAACACTCTATCAATGGTGCTGCAACACGTGGAATTCTTTACTTGCATTAAACCTCCATTTCAATGAGTACTTTTCAGATTATATTTTAGTTAAGTGAAATTTTTCTCTCCATATAACAGAAAAACAGCCAAGCAGCCTTTTTTCTGTTCTTCTAACAGAGTCTAAAATATACAGCATGTAAAACTATTCTTATAGATTATAAAGGAAAAGATAACAGGCATAAACATAGAGCATTCATGGTTACTATGGTTACCTGAAGTTGCTGTTCCTTGAACATATCTGGATGGGGAGAATTGAGAATATCATCTGCCAGCTGTGCCTGGCTGTCAATATTAACTGGGGTTGTAGCTTTGCTACACAAGAACTTACTGAAGATCTCCCGAGCCCTGTAAGAAAGCTACAGAAAAAAAAAATGCTAAATGTATGTTGGTTTTAAAACTATATTTTTAGCTAGGCATGTTTACAATTATATATTCCACCCAAAAATAGATAGCGACTCCTGAATCTTTTATATATGTATTTTTCATATAACAGCTTTTGCGAGTTTTAAGCACATAAAATAGGGTTTTTTCTTTATGATTACAGGTATTCATCAAATATTTCTTGAGCAGTAAAAGTTGTCCTCCAAATAAAAATTAAAATAATCAAGCAGTGAAGCACAGCAAGTATTTTTTAAAATGAGAGTAGATTTTTTTTAGATTTTTAGACCTTTTACATAACAGTTACTATTTAAATACATCCTCTAAGATTAAATTTCTAGAAGTGAGAAAAAGGTAAATATATATATGAATATTTACAGTCAAAACCACTCATTTTTAACTTGTTTTTTTCAAACACCCACATCATGAAAATAATGAAAAACCCACCAAGCTGAGCCCACAGCCCTTAAGGGTGGTGTTGAGAAAATACTTTGTTTGATTACAGAAGAAAGTAGGGAAAAAAAACCTCATTAGTAGACAAAAGAGTTAAGAGAGACTTGGAAGGTGAAACTGTTTTCACCACATAAACCTGACTCGATTTAGCTGTGGTGTAGACAGAAGTGTTGCCAACCTGCACAAAGTTCAAAATTCACCTAAACTGCCTGACCAATGTAGGATTCCCTCAAAAGGATGAGATGGAGATTCTCATAATTTGTGAACAAACATGAGAGCCCTGCCCTTTGAGCAGCAGATAATTAAGTTATTTAGAAACACAGTCTTGGTTGGTGGAGGCAGTCTAGCTCAAAGAGTGCAAGAGGTCTTTCCTTGACATGGTGAATTAACTTGCTCTGCACTTCCAACGGCTGCCACCGTTGGCCATTTGCAACACCCAGGATACCTCACCTCATTCTTACAGTTTGCACTTTGCTGCAGTTTGAACATATCCAACATCTTAAATTTAGGTTGTCCCACCCTATTTTAGTGATGTCACAGTACACAGACCAAGCACAGCTCCATTAATTTCAATAATCTTGAAGGAATAATAATTTTTGAAGAAGCAACACAAGGCACTGAAATACAACATTGACTTACCTCTTTTTTATCATGTGCAGGTACATGGTTAAAATATTCACAGGCCTGCCAAAATAAAATATTTTCTTCACTAAATTCTTTCCGTAGAAATTCCTAGGGGAAAAAATAAGCAAATAAATAAATGTCTCAAAGAAAAGTTACTTGTCAGCTTAAAAACCATATATATAATGCTTGGAAAGTTTACATAAATGTAAGTTTTCAATCAGTCTTACAATCCATGTTTTTTCTAAAGTAAAAATCAATATATGTCCAATACATACCTGGTGCTCCCCCTCTTATTCATGTCTTTTAAAATGTATGTAACTGAGAAGAATACATGAACTTACAATCAAATAATTTGCAAGTACAAAATTTGAAATGTCATGCTAAGTAGTGCATAAACTGGTGAATACACTTTAAATAAAAATTTTAATAGTTTATAAACTACATTTAAAAGTGACACTGTAAACTGTCTTTAATTGCAGTTCTACTGACATAACAGAGTAGATGTTTATCAAGAAGTGCCCATAGTCAATCCTGGACTCATTACAGTGTCTTTCTGTATCACATGGCAACTTAAAAAAAAAAAAAAAATCTATCTCTGTTCACTGTGTTTGATGTGGTTACATGGTTTCTCTTTGGAAAATACTCACTCAGAGGAAAATAAAATATCTCCCAGTACAACACACAATAATCAGGACATTGATACTACAGAATCCTAAAGTCCAAATGAACACTGGTACTGATTGAATTGGAAAACTCTACAATTGCAAACTGTCCTATATTCAAATCTGTATAATTCAATATTTTCTCCGCATCTTAAAGGCATTTTAAACATCAGGGGAAAATAAAGATATAAAAAAATTAACTTGATCCACCGCAACCTTCACGTAATCGTCGCATGGGTATCAGTGAAGCTTCCTCATCATACAAAGCAGCCACAGAAAGCTGTGTAACAACAATTTCCACAGAAATAAAGTTTATTTGTGATTTTCAGATTTACATAAGAGTTTAGGGAGTCCAGCTGTAAGAAAGCAATTGAGATAAACTACAGTACAGGGAATCTAAATGCCCAAGCAAGCTCTGAATTTACAGTTCTTTAGATACATAAGCTGAGACACCAAACACATAAAAGACAGTCCTGAGAGTAGTCAGGGAAACATTTCTGCACTTTACATGTAATTACATATTTAAAGAGAATCAAATGAGTGAGCAAGAATCGGAACACAACTGCCTACTTCCCCCTTGGCACACTCCCTGTGAACCCAGAGTCCATCTCCACTTGCTTCCTTGTGGCCACAGGATTTGGGCACAACTGTCCAGCAACTCAGCTTCTCCAGGAGGCCTGGGTAGTGCCCCAGCTGGAATATCAGGTAGCCAAGCAGGTGTCACCCATGGCTGGGAAGCTGCAGAGGTTGGGCTGAACCCATTGTGGGGGGAGCCTGCAAACAGCTCTCACCTCCTGGCTGACTGCTCTGAGCAGCAGCTATTATGCAAAGTGTGACTATTTGCAAAACATGCAAAATCTCTCCTTGTTAGAGAGCAATTCCTGCTCTGTGACGAAGCTGTCCTCAGGAAAGGCAGATGCTGGATCCCACATGCACCAAGACACTTGCTATGGAGCCATAAATTAAATGCTGTTGCCTCAATGTTCCTGGATACTGGCAGCAATCTGTAACTGCACGGTGTTATGGCAACCAGGTTAATAGATCTAAGCAATGGCTCTGGACATCAACTGGGCCTCAAGAAAATGGTGGTGCACACAATAAACTTTGACATTCCCTAATCATTTTTTTAAAGTTGGTATTTCTTTAAGACATGTGCTTTTGCAGTGTTTGTAAAAATAAGTTCTAATTAGAATAAAATACAGGGGGAAAGTAAAACTTCCAGAATATCTGAGGTTGGCTTTTGCTGAAATTAAGTGTATCTTTAACCTTTTAATCTGAACATTTATTAAAATTATATGAGCTACTTTTTACATTTATAATGTAAGTTTTGAAGTATCATAGCAGCTAAAAATTTAATGCAGCAATTTCCTAAATGTACACAAGTTTACCAGAGGTTTACAAGTAGAACAAAGTCAACAGAACTTTCAGTAAGAGCCCCATGAACTACATCATTTTTCAGATGAACTCTAGCATCAGATCAGAACTGTAATTTTTCTTCCGGCCTGACAAGAAGTCTCAGTATGAAAGCAGAAATGCTATTAACTCTCAGACTACTCTACTAAAATAAGGAACACAATATCCAGAATGTATTATTTTGCTTTCCTCTTCTCTGTTTCCACAAATAGATGTTCACTGTTAATGTGGGTTTTGGGTTCCCCCACCAGTTAACTTGGAAGTCTGCTTATTAGCCATTCTGATCTCTTAATACTTTTGTATCAAGCAAAAGAGACTGAGTTACTGCAGATCCAATCATCTACCTCTCCTATACCCTTTTTCTTCTATTCTCATTGCGAAAATTACTTGGGCAGCACAAACTGTCCCTGTGTAACACATTCAGAATCAGCAACATGCTCAGTGCAACAAAGCAAGAGTATATACTCTCAGTTTCCTGGCAAAATAGAGATGATCCTATTTACAATAAATGTGCTGTGCAGAAGAGTATTTATGTATTACAAAGTATTTATGCTTTGGAAATACTCAGCATTACTCCTTCAAGTTGCAGTTTTAACCATTGCTCTTAACTACCGTAACTACTTCCAAAAAGTACTTCTAAAAACCTTTGCAGGAAAATAAGCCATTCTATCATTGAAAACACCTTCTATGTGGCTTCCAATGTTTCATGAGATGGATGTAAATAACAACCCATTCTTAGGAAACTACCGAAAGTACTTCCTTCTTCTTGCACAAAGGCTAACAGATACAAAAAAAAAAAATTTTAGAAAATGGGGAAGCATTCTAAAAGTTCCCAGTCAACGCCAAATACAGAAGTTGTTTCAGGTGAAAAGGGAAGCTATGCAGAGATGCATGGCAATTTAAATATTACTATGAACTTTTACTCAACTGTGTAAACTCAGAAAGATGCTCAAGTAACAACAGAGCATGAATCAACTCCTGTCTCTTGCCCTGTGCAAGGAGAGTGTCAAGAAAAAAAAAAGAATACAGGAAAATTAGTGCAGCAGTAGGAGGTATTTTGAAAAGCCTCTCACTGTCCCTCAAAACTCACCGAAAAATATTTAACACCAACAGAGTCCTGAAGAAGCCGCTCAAAGGAAACTGCCCAGCTTGCAACTCTCCGCTCCCGCAGCCGCCGGCAGCTCTGCACGCTGGGAAGGCTGGCATTGCTGCTGAGGCTGTTCTCACTGATGCAGTCCTTCAGCTCAGTGCTATTCAGCTCTGTCAATAAAGGAAATTACATATGTCAATAAAGCACTATTCACTTTTACTCTTCAGGATTGTTTGTTTGGTTTATCACGCCTCCTGCTCAAGCTCACAGCGGTGCAGACTTCTAAATATCGCTCTCCATTTTTAGTAGGAGCACCTGCATAGGAAAAAAAGACCCCAAACACCTCTCAAGTGTCTTCTGTTTCACTGCAAAGAAAATTAAATGAGTGTTGTAACAGCAGTCCCCTGACAGAAGCAGAAGGGGCAGGCCCAAAACAATTGTTCCACAAAATAAAATACATTTTCCTCTTTCACTCCTTCAGAAGGCTATCCAAGGAAAGCTGACCTTCAAGAACCCGCTGTTCACCAGAATGTGAGCAAAAACCTGTTAGGTGATAGGAGACAGCAAAATTTCATATACACTTAAGTTGGTAGACAGGCAACCTCTGAAATTTTGCATCGAAATACAATATTCCCATTAATATTGAAAATTTGGAATTTTTCAGTATAAATGGGAAAATTAATTGTGGAAAAGAACATTAGGAAAATGAGATAGTAAGGGATGCCTTCCTCATCCACAGGAAGTTAGGGACATCAAACCATAGATCCTCCATTTATTATGGTTTTTGATAAAAATAAGGATCCCTTCAAGACTCCAGCCAACATACTGGAATAATCTAGAGACTCCAAGATGAGAAATTACCAGATTCTTTAGATCTTGAATAAACTGAAGTGATTTTTTATTCTGAGAATTAAATTAACAAGAACCCATGGAGAATTCAGGGAAACACACACAAAAAAACCCCTTGTGTAGCAAGCTAAAAATTTCAAATATTAACCCCAGATCATCTTTGTCATGTCAGTAAACAAAACAGGCACACAAAAAGTGTCCAAGTGGCCATTTGTTCACAGAAGTAGAAAAGATAAAGAAATGGCTGCTCTAACTAAGAGACAGAACTGCTTAGAGCAGGGCTCTATTCACAGATTTGTCATTTACCTCTTGAACACCCTTTTACAGGATGGTCCCTCCAACTCCCAGTGTACAGAAATATAAAACTGGTAATGCTGAGCTCACAGCTGCACACTTCCTAGAGGTGATGTGAGGTTTAATTCCTTGTGGAGACACAACTAAAGCCTGAGCTACCTGGTCTGATCTCCCTGCTCGAGCACGACAGGTTGCACACAGAGAGATGCCAAACTGAATGAGATTCTTTGATGAAGAGATGAAAAAATCACAGCCATTCAATTATTTGAAAAATTATCAGTAACAGATGTGAGAAAATAATACCCTCAAATTAAATAGATTGTATATTCAGCAATTTTACGCCAAACGGAAAAACAAGTATGCAGCTCACTAGAAATTCAATCTGTTGGAGAAAACTGAATTCACAACCAATCAGAAATGGACTGTGTTTCACAGGGCTGTTTTTATGGTTTTCCTCAGTTAATCACTTAGACTAACTAAAGCAATGAGTAATTTCACCAAAAAGACCCTACTGTATACGCTCTCCCAAGGTCTCCTTTCATGTTAGAAGTATTTGAAAGCACTCTGCATTTCCAAACTTCATGTTACAAAACATTATTGTTCCTCCCTGGAAGTAAGAGCTTTGAAAAAATGCACCATTGAAAATAGTTAAAAGCATTGGAAAAAGTGATAAAAATATTTGTAAAGATAAGAAAATAAACATTTTTAAGAGTTCTAAAACCTCATTTTTAAACATATTCTTAGCTCAGAAATATTCACTAAGATGTTACAGTTAACTATTCTGAGTTTCTGGAAGCAAAGCTATTTTTTAAGACATAGATACAAAATTACATGAGGGAAAAATAAAATGTAAGTTTGTATTTTTAATAATGATAATATTTAAGGACACTAGTAACAAATCAGGTATATAAATAACCTTACCTAATCACCATATAAATCAAGACTAATTACTAACACTCAGCAAATAATGCCAAATTTTCTTATACAAATATTTATTCACTTTTTCCTTTAAGACATATGAAAGAGCATAACCAAGTCAACTGTTAACTTAATTAGAGAATACCTGTCCCCAGAGTGAAACTATTGTGAAAGAAGTTAACGTGAATCTGAAGAGAATGATATCTAACTTTATTATCTGTAGTATTTTGCTTTAACTCTGCAGGTGGATATGTTCTATTTTACAGTCCAGGATATAAATAGACACCCACTTCTTGATAGATCTGGAACAGTTTCAGATACTGCCTCACTCCTGGAGGGTTCAATCCCAGTGTTCTCCAGTGATGAATGATGAAAATTTCCTTGTTCCTTTCAGGCAAAGTCAGAAAGGCAAACTCATGCCACATACCAAACCCCTGAAACCTACTTGGCTGACAGAGAGAAATTAGGGAGCAGCCACACCAAGAGCTCAACTCTGGATCCTGGAGTCACAGTGCCTTAGGACTCAGAAGGGATTGGGAAGTGGCAGGCACAGCAATCATCAGCCAGTCAGCATCACCTCCCTCCCAGTGGCAGGCGTTCAATTTCCCCATGGCAGCCGGGAAACCAAACTGCAATTACAGCCTCCAGTGTTTACACCAGTGGGTAACTGCTAACTACCTTTAATTGCTACCAGCTGCCTGCTCTCTCCAGCTCCTCAGAGTTACACTCCTCTAAACTGCACCGGGTTCTCCCTCCTCTGATACGCTTCCGAATCTGGAGATCCCATGAAAACAGATGAACCAAAATAAGACTCTATTTCCATCAACCAAGGAGCTACTAGCACAGGTCTTCCAATATGTTAACATAGCATTAAGGGATTACTCATTCCCAGTAAGCTGTCTCTGTTATGGTAGATTTTATTCAGGTAATTCAGACTTTTTTCAAATAGAACTATTTTAATTTATACTTAACCCTGGCACAGCTTTGGTTTCCTTTAACGAGAAAATGCAGTTGGTTTGCTTTTAAAATCTGTAGAGTTTTCTGCTGTGGTACCCATCAAGCTGAAAACATACAGAAAAGGTTGTTTGCCAAAATAGGCTTGGTTATTCTAGTTCTTTAACCACCCAGATCATCAGTAGCAATTAAAAGAGTTACAGACTAGTGTAGATACACCATTTAGAACTGGAGAAAAAGAAAGAAGGAAAAACACTTCCCTGACTCTACTATTAGTACCCAATTTATCCAAATCACACTTAAATGAAGACTGTATAAGGCATAATTCCTGCTCCACTCCCCTTGCACAGGAATGTCTCCAATGAAAGCTCCAGCATCAGGTTTCCTGACTCTCAGAGCTCATGCATTCCTAGGTACAGGCAGCCCACCTTGGAAAGCAGGAGTGGGGAAACTTTCCAACCCAGTCACATATTTCTTCTAATGAGCCCTCTGTGATGGTCATCAGAGGAAACACAGAGCCCTGACTCCCACCCTCACATGTTCTCACCACAGGGCTGTTGTGCAAAGTGGACTCCCCCTCTTCCACCTCATGAAGTATTTTAAAAAAGAACAGGAGCAGTTGAGAATCTCAGGATGTTTAATGTGAAAATCCCAGCTCTGCATGGACAACATGAACTACAGCAGTGCTGGGAAGTTTCCAAATGCCTGCCTTCCTTTGTCATCACTTCTGGAAGCACCGACTTACCCTGTATTACCTGTAAAAGGAGGCTCCTTGGTCAAACATTTCAAATCCCAGGGACCTAACTTTATTTTTGTTCTGATAGCAACCATGCCTACTGAGGAAAAACCACTTTGAGGGCAAACTCATTTAGTTTCATTTATTATCTTTTGGAAATACAGACACAGAATGCTATCTAAAAAATCCCCAAAACACAATATTTGGCACTTTTTGTGTTTATATATTCCATGGAGGGTCTTGGTTTTATTTATTCTACAAAAACAGCATTATGTAAGAAAATACAGGCATTTAATCAAATAAGTCTTGAAAGCATTCAGGATAGGATGGCTTCAGAAGTTTTGGTTTAGATAATATAAAGCCATAAGCCTGAATACAATAAATGGAAGCTATTTTGTATGCATTTGTATGTATTTTGTATACATTTTTCAGCCTACAAATACTTTTTATTGTCGTGAGAAGCTAAGCATATTCCTCATAATCACAGGAACGTACACAAATCATATAATCACTAAATACATTACCTGGATAAAGCTGGTAAGAACCACTGTGGTGCCACTTAATCAAATACTTCAAGCCCTTCACTGAAAGCCATCCTTCTGAATCCATACCAAGTTCAGCTGCAATGTCCCGGAACCCATTGGGTGCAGATTAATCTCACTGTCCAGCACATTGTTTGTTCCTCTGCAATTCTGGGATGAGCAAAGCTAACAAAGTTCCCCACAGCAGCTCCTGGGAGCTTCAAACACCATTCTAAACAACTCGATTCCTTCCCTCGTTGCTTCAAGCAGAGGGAAGCAATAGTATACTTAACACAAAGCATTATAAAATGCTACATAAATAATTTAAAGAAAAGACCTTTTGCCACTGCTGCTAAAGGAACTTGAATTATTTATGCTACAGTGGAACACAGCTACAGTGAGCACGCACCACCAGCAGAACTGACAAATAAGTCATATACCTGCTAGAGGAAACAATCCATCTGTATTTATAGTGCAAAAAGCATAAACAGTGTTTTGCTTTATTTTGCACTTCACTGCTAATTTTTTGCCTTACCTTCCTCAGTTACTTCTTAAAATACAGTTTTACATTATTTATTACTGCAAACATCAGATTCCTTTCAGAAAGGTCTTTAGGAACACTTTTCCTTATGAAAATTCTGTCCATGTGATGAACACTAAAAGCAAAAATCAGCCGAAACTACAGCAAAGTAGTATCTTAGGAAAAAATGTGCATAGAGCATCTGCTAGGCTGAAGTATTTCAGCTTTGTGGGACTGATCTCTGAAGGGAACAGCAGGTGAGAACTGACTCAGACATTCTCACTAGCTCAGGTACCTCACTACCTCTGTCTGGGAGATGAATGATGATGGTACTTCTGTTATAGATCCTTTGACCTTAAGGTTTTTCCTTTCTGAAGTGCCTTCCAGGTATAAATAGCAAAGTCAGACATTAGCAGGGGCCTATTGATCATCCCTGTGACAATTCAGATGGCACAGTGCTCACAACATCAGGCACAGCCTGCGTGCTGTGTACACACTCCCACAGTCAGCAGCAAAGGACAGCTTCTGAGGTGGGAAGTAGAGAAACCTGCTCATTACAGGTCACTGTAGTAACATAAAATGGTTCCTGCTACTCCTAGAGCAGAGGTGCTGCAGGTTAGTTGATCTACAGCAGTAATCTTGCATCTCAGCCTTATTACAGTTTGCAGTCTGATTGCCTGCAATTCATTACACAAATCAATTACAGTTAAGAGCTGCCACTGGTCAGCACATCTGGAAACAACACTAATTTACATGTCAGCTATCTTACAATGCCCAAGTGCAGTTTTGGCTGATAAGAACATCCCAGCCTTGCACAAACTGAGATGTAAAATAGAAAATAAACACAAAGGGGTAGATGGTTTCCAGGGCTGGGCTCTAACATAATAAAAGCCATATCACATAAATCTTCATTGACTTCAACATCCCAGCCTTGCACAAACTGAGATGTAAAATAGAAAATAAACACAAAGGAGTAGATGGTTTCCAGGGCCATGTCACATAAATCTTCATTGACTTTGGAAAGAAAATGTACAAAGAACTGCTGTGCCTCCCAACATACTGAAGAGATGTACATAAAGCAACAAAATTGCTTTTTACACATTAATTTTCTTCCCAAACTAAAGCTTAACAACAGTATTTATAGTATCTATATGTACAAATAATATTAATAATACCAAGCAGAAGAGAAGGTCCTGGAGAGACCTTAGAGCGCCTTTCAGTACCTAAAAGGGGTACAAGAGAGCTGGAGAGGGACTTCTGACAAGAGCAAAGGATAATGGCTTTAAACTGAAGGAGGGTAGATTCAGATTAGATATTAGAAATTTTTCACTCTGACAGCAATGATAACACTGGAACAGGTTGCCCAGAGAAACTGTAGATGTCCCATCCCTGGAAGTGTCAAGGCCAGGCTGGATGGCAGCAGGGCTGGAACAAGTTGACCTCTACAGTCCCTTCCAGCCCAAATGATTCTGTGATTCTGTGATGACAAAGATTTAGTCTAGGAAGGGAAGCATGCAGTGCTGTACTAATGGTTACACTGGGGAAAATTTCTCTAAATTAAACGTACCCTAAAATGTCTGTCTGTGGATCTATTTGTGTATTAGTGAGATTAATGAAAACTGAAAAAAATTCTGCACTGTGCCATACTAAATGAAAGTAAATGCTAGAAAATAAAATTCATACATGAATCAGAACTATTTACTCAATGCAGCTCGAGGTGAATTAGGAATTTATTTAATTTCACTTTTTCTGGTTACAGTCTCTCTGGCTCCTATTTTTCCAACCACTATCTGGGTACTTAAGCATTGATTCAATATTATTCAATGTAGTTCAACTACCACTTTCTACACAAATTATACCCCTTCTTAAGTAGCATTTAACAATGAAGAGAGAGTTCATGTTAAATTCTGAACTAACTAAAAATAGGGAATACAACTAAAAAAATAGTACATAACTTCTTGGCTTTTTTTCACCTCTGTGAGCATACATGGCCCTTAGATTTCATGAGCTCAGAAAAGTGTACAGAATTAATTGTGAAAACAGTTATCTAAAGATTTGTAATAAGACACAAATCATATTGAAAGATCTGAAAATAAGTGGATTTTTTAAAATAAATTTTCAGCTGGCAGGATAAAAATCTTGACATTATTATTGTATGAGTACTATCACAGGGATTCCCAAGTCTGGATAGGCAACAAAAAACTTTCATTAACACAGAACAAGACCCCTCGTGGAGACAAGACAAAAGTACATTGTGTTTTACCTAAGAAAAGATCAATCAAATTTTTGGTCCTCAACAACTATATACACAATCAGAAAGTCTGTGGTCTGCTTTGATTTTTATATCAAGAAGGTAACATGTGGGGGAAAAAAACCCATATTTTTCCCAGAAAAACACAGGCTATGTTTTAAAAATAGAAAGCAGAATAAAGACTATTATTTTCTGGTTTGTTGTTTTATCACTTTGTGGACAAGACAGATACAACACAGAGTCTGCTTCTTATCTAGACAGAAGTATAGTAAAGCATCAGACTGTGTCAGCAGGAGAGAAGGAGAATACCTGACAAAGTCAGCCACTGGAAAATGGCTCCAGCAAAAGGACCAAAACAGAAATGTTTTTCTGAAGTGCAGTTTTAGTCTTGCAAGGAATCAGAAATTAAGATATGAAGAATTTTTCTAAATAGTATTGCTAATTTTCATTTACATTTCCATGTATTATAAAAGAAATTATCATTAGCATTCCAAGTATTTTTTCCCAATTTCACTGCACTGATTACAGCAACACATCTTGTTCCCTTTTGCCCTTTTTATTTAATAAATTTGTCTTGTAATGTTGTCAAAGAACAGCAAATGCAAAAATACATGAGTTTTTCTGCAGGATCAAGTGAACCAACTCCTGCCAGAGAAGACAAGGAGAAAAGCCCTCGCCTTTATACCCTACATTACACAAATTCCTTTATTCCATTAAGGAAGCTTTTTTAAATGGTTTCAATTAACTTCAAAGCTTCAGAGAAATCATCTTCTAATGTCTAACAAAGAGTGGACATCCTTTAAAACATTAAAGGCATGTTAAAATCAAAACAAACCAGCTTATGTTCAATAAAGAGGAGTTTACTCAGAAGTACTCCAGAAATGCAAGAGCTCCATGCTGGGATTTTACAAATATCAAATTACTTACCCCCTTCTCAAAAAGGATCACATTTAAGAAAGTTCAACCTCAACAAATGTACCAACACAGCTTACAACTCAGAAACTAGAGCATCTCTTTAAAAGCAAACAAGGTATGTAAAGGACAATAAAACAGAGAATGAGATTTTATCTACCATCCAATTACACAGAGGTCTACCAGCTCTGCCTCTATTATTATGAATGAAGAAGCCTTGTTTTAATAAAAATGTGCATATATAAATGTACCCAAAAAATTATTATGCAAATTTACCAGTGAAAGTATGTGAACACAAGGCTGCAATATTTTCACTGGCACAGTTCCCAAAGCAGCCACAGAGTTCTGCACCACCTTGGACTTACGTCTTGTAATATATCACATAATTTACCACATATTATGTTGCTTAATATGGAAAATTGATTTTTCATTATAAAAGTAAAAACAAGCTCCAGCTTACCTCCATCAGAAACAGTTGCTGACTGCAATAAAAAAGAGAAAAAGAAAAGTGTTACTGAAGTTTCATGGCAAGTATCAGAAATCTCTGAGATTCATTTAGTATTTGCAGTGTTAGCTACTTTTATCATCTTATTAATAAGTGATAATATCAGAGAGGAAAATCTAAAGAAGCCAGCTGTTATTTCTCACACTTGTTTTCTCCCCAGCATGAAATTCACCCCTTTCAACCACTACTGTCCAGGGATTTCAGCCCACCAATATTTATTGGAAGGAGAATTTCCCCCTGGGGTAACTACACTGCTCCCAAAAGTCCTTCTTAGAGGGGCAGAGACAATCAGTTGGTACTTGTGACAAGGTAGATACCTAAAACTGACCTGCAAAGACTGGAAAACACAATGAATTAAAACAATACCTCGTGCACTTTAAATTGCTGTAGTGTTTGGAGATATGTGGCATTAAAATGAAAATTCCATGTTTTGTCAGTCAGGTGACCCTAAAAACTTTCCCTGTCAGTCACTTCTGACTATCACAGAAACAAAAGGATGTTCAGAGTGCTTGCAATAAACCAGAATTTAACTTCTAATAAATAAGAACTCCTCATCACCTCTACCTATTGTACATCAGATTTTCAAGGACAATTAGTATTCTAGTGAAATGTTGAAGTTTATGTGCTTATCTACCCTAGACTTCTCAACTTTCATCATAAATGACCTCAAGGCATCTCACACCTCATTAAATCTAAGTACTGATCATTTCCCAAATAGGTACTCCAATGCTTGAACCTTGACACTCAGCTGAGTGAAGTATGGAGGACAAATGATTTTTAGATTTAAGTTTGCATTGTTTTTTTAATGACTAACAGAAAGTATTTTTATTTCAGTTTGGCCAATCTATTCTTGGTCATTGAAAGTGTCCTTGAACATTTTGGAAACCTTCTAAATAGTTAAAAAATACTCTCTTCATTTGTAATGCTCATTAAAAAGCTAGGAAATAATGTCCTACAGTATCTAAAATTTCTTCAATATCAGAAACACACAGAAGAAGAAAAGCACAAAGATAAGCAAAATTCAAGCTAACAGCTACCTCCCCATAGTTTGTATTTTTCATCCTTGGCAACAAACAATCCCATTCTTCTTCAAAATCCACAAAAAACCCTTTAGTAATATGTTATCCCTTCTTTCTCTCTTTCACTGCAGGCTCTCACCCTGATGTTAACACTCTCTGAAGAAATTGTTACAAAGTGGGGTGGCCTCACCATTCCCATCACCAGGAGAGGATCTGAGCTAGTCTCTGGCACAAGTGTTCTGGGACTTTCAAAGTCTAAACTAACCTCTGTTGACATCATTCCCCTGGTGCTAGTTCAGATAAAAATACACCTCTCATGAAAAAGATTTTTAAAATGAAAAAATGTTGGCATTTCTTGCTTAACTACATAAATGCTTCTGGATCTGTGAAGCATAATAATATAACAAAAAGGATCTCCAAGCATCTCCCTTTAAGAGCTTTGTTTCAGGTATCAAAAACATGGTTCTTGTTACAATCCTTCAGTGGGGCTTAGGACATCTTTTCTACTTCTATTTTGCACATAAGCCTAGTGATCATGTTATAAATTCAGAAGCCATCATTTAATTAATGTAGGTAATTTAGAAAATTTAATTTGCATTACTGAAATCTGGTTTATAGATGTGATTGCTTCTAATTTCTTAGCACATCACTGTACAGTACAGTTAATGAATAAACAACTTCAATGTCATTTCTAAAAGAACAAAGAAAATGATGACTCAAAGTAAAGCAATAGTATCAGTTCACACATTAGACAGAAAAAGAACCCAAAGTCCTTTCATAATATCTATATTTTAGGAATGGTCATTTACTTTGTTAGCTTTCATTAACCTAGATTGAAACACCAAGTACAATTCTTCATGGTTTTGAAAGGTATGAAGCAAAATTATTAGGATTTTCATGATAGCAGAAAGAATATTCATACTACTTCTGTCAACAACTGGGAAGTTAACAATTATAAAAGATATTTTCATGAGAAAATGGTGCAATTTTATAGAAAAGCTCAATAATGAATGGAGAGTTTTATCTTGATCCATTTAGCATAAGTTAATGCAGTGAACTTTCTGCACACCACAGGTTGGTTTTGCATGTTTATTTTAAATTCTTTGTCTACTGCATGTTACTTAGGTGTATCAGCATTTTAAAATCTCTCCAAGCAGGGCCCTAGTAATTTTTATGTTAGAACATTTTAGAAAAACACCTATAGGAGGAATATATTTTACTTCAGAGTCACTAAATATACCTATTGTGTTCCAAGCATAATCCTTTTATTTCTATAGATCACAGAATAAAATAGATTTTAAGAACATTTCTTTCAATTCATCTGTGTAAGTAAATCCATCTAATTCAATAAAACCTAAAAACTAAAGCTTGTAATTACTGTGCAAGAATTCATATTCAAGTAATATGTTCAAATTACGTTTGTGAGTACTCTGAAATCTCAGTTTAAACCTGTCAGAAATTGCATGCAGTCCACATTCAAAGAAGACAAAGAAGTTTCTCTTCTAAACTGTTCAGCTGAAACTTGTCTAGATTTGTCTTTGAAAGGTATAAGTTGCAAGACCAGATTTTTTTAAATACTATGATGATCTCATTTTAAAAATACAGTTTATGTTTGGGACTTTTTTTCATTCTTCAGCATTCGTGTTTCCCACCACTGGAGGCTCTTCAGGATAAAATTGGATCTACTACACATAAAAAGTTGGATTATTTGATGAAATTTAACACTACACATATATTAAGAACCACCTATTGAAAAATATATGTATCAGAAGCTATAAAATTGAAAAGCTCCTGTAGGGAGCCATTTCAGAAAGAGGGGGAAGGACAGGGCATGACTCTGTGCCAGTTAGGGCTAATGTGAGGAATTTTTTTAAGTATTTAAGCATTTTATTACAAATGACAGAACATATATGTGGTAAATGTACCTATGAGCTATCATCCAGAGATAAAATCTAATTGGATGAAACCATCAAATCTTTCACAACCAGATAAGAACTGAAATTTCTTCCATCTTCCAATCACCCGAGTTACCAAACTGGTTTAGGAAAAAGCCTCTGGAATATACCAGGAATTTGATGGCAACACATTACCAAAATTTTAAAAATAAATCTAATTTAGGAATGCCAAAATGCCTTCACGGGAACTCTGCTTCTCATCTCATGGATTAGCAGCTGGGTTACACAGACACTCACACACCCCACAAAGCTGGGGGATGCAACTCTGCTCCAGGGACTTCAGGACAGGGTCTGGATCTCTGTGATTTGAGAGGGAAGCTCAGTGGCAGGGCCAGCAAGTGAAGAGTGGCTTCCCAGTTATCATACAGCAGAAAAGATGCTCTAGGTCCCTCTAAACTGGGAAATGCTGCAGCATATATTTGATAGCATAAAGTTCTGAATAAGAGAAAACATGTTACATTCCCCTCTGCATCATCTCTCTTTGCTAGGTGGAAAAACCAGAAGGGCCTGTGAGCTTTTGATGTTGTGTTCAGGATCTGCTAGCAACAAATCTAAAATAGTTTAAGCTTACAATAATTATCAGGGAGAAAACTACTTTGTGAGTACCTAATTCTTTCTCCCAGAACATAAGTAGACAACAGAGTACCTTGCGTCAACAGCAAGGTACAAAGGGAAAGAGGGCATAGAGGAGAATAATTCATAAGGCTGAAAGTTCATAAGGTTGGAACAGGCTGTATCTTTTAGCTTTCATGGCCTATAACCTGCTAGATGTCTGCACCTCTGCATGTAGCTTGTCTGATGACATCTTTCAGGTGACAGAAACTCTTATCCATCTTACATGTTCCAATTTACATGGATCAGGTCCCAGAGAAGTGACTAGGTACTGTCCAATTCTGCCATAACAACATCCTGCAGAAAACCAAAAAATACCCCACCTATAGCCCAGGCATTATATTGAGCAAATAAATCCATGTGTACTACTACCCAGGTAACACAATACAAAAATTTCCTTTCTCTCCACCTCAAGATTTGTCACTCAAGTCGAAGTCATGCTCAAATACTGGAGTAGAACAAAGGGAAAGAGGGGGATACTGGCAGGGGTGGGTGACACATACTGGGAAATGCCAGGCCTTAGCAATAAAATGGAGCAACATGAAATCATCTGTACCATTACAGTGGGGGTGAGTGCCTTCCTGAGCCAAGAAAGACATCTCTGTTTCTCACTCCTCCTGAGACACAGAGGGTAAAATCTGTAAGGAGAGTGAAGATGTATTTCTCTCCCCTATTCTAACAATGACAGAATCACAGACTAAACAGAACCTCTATTCTTTTCCTGGCCATCCAGAAAGATTTGGAATAAAAGGGATTAAAAATGACCTCTCTGTCTCCTTTCCAAAGCACACTTTCTTGCAATACAGGCATCGACTTCTTTCTGCATCCAAAGAATTCTCTGAGTGCTGCCAGAATCTGTTACTTACCCAGTACAACATCACTTCACACACTGTTTTATAAACTCTCTGTATATAAGCCTTTCAGGTTAGAATCGCACACCTAGCTCCACCAACCTTCTAAACTAATTTTCTCATATGATTTCAGTATAGAGGATAATGCTAGGAAATCTGCTGGGTTCTGAACATTTACAGGCAGACTACAAAGAGCCAACTTTCAAACATTCTGTCACTTATCTCAGGGAAAGCACAACTCTCAGCTGACCGTCTGCTTGCATCTAGCTTTGTTCAAACTACTTCTTAAAGCACCTGAAGCAACTTCTCCTTTTGCCAAGATATGGATTATGAGCAAATCCCCAGGTCTTCAGTCACATTACTCCAAGATTTACATGATATATAGGTATTTTCAAATATATTACAGCATCAACACAGTTCATGCCATGAACTCCAGTGGACTCTGGGAGGGGAGGGAGATCATGCCTCAAAATATGTTATATACAATTCTAACATTTTCAATAAAAAATAAGGCATATTACTCATCAATTATTGCTAGTTTTTCCTTCTAATAAATAATCTCAAATGTACTTCTCACCTAAAAAGTAGCATAACATTGCAGGCTTTTTCTCCCCATTTCAAAATATTACTGCAATTAATTTCATGATTTAGAATTCTTTGAGAAGAGTGCCCCTTCAGAATGCCACTTAAAGGAGGACTATTACACAATTTCACTTTTCAATTCTCTACCACTAAATTGCATTTGTAAGAGTTAACACAAAAGCATTCCATATGTAAGAGTTCTGAAGAAAAACATACTGCACAACTACTGTACAATAACTTTACTGAATACATTCCATATAATTTTGTCAAATATTTGAATCTATAAAAACAACATATGACGAATAAATGATGTGACATTTGGAATTCCTTTAAGAAATAAAGGTCCAACTTTTTACCCCAAACAAAACCAATCTCATCACATATAAGTGCCAAATCCATCCCTAAAATAATTTTTATACAGCTATATACAAAATATATACAATCTTACCTAAAGATATAACATTGATATAATGGTACAGAAAGCATATACAAAATATATTGCACATAATGAAATAATAGGCACACATTATAAACATACTGGGTTTTTAGCTTTATACATATTGGGCATAGTTCCTAAATACATATCAAAATCTCAGTGTTAGTATCAGAATATTACTTTTCTCTGAGAATAAAACCCAATGTTTGCATTTACAAAGGAATTTTAACTCAAATACTGTTAAGTAAAAAAGCTTAAAGGCTAAGCAAAAAGCATTCTGAAGCTGATCCCATTCTTCTCTAATTTCTTGCCAATAACAATAGCCTATTCTAATTTCTCACTACAATAATGCCTTGCTTTAGCTAAATATAATTCATATCACTTACCCGCTCCTCGTAAGAAACAGCAGTTATTTTTCCTAGCAGCACTCTTCCTAAATTCATCTTCACTTAATATGGAAAAAGCATTTCCTTAACACGTCGGCTTCTCAAAGATTAAACTAAAAAATTCAACGCTGTTCCATGCCTGTACATGCCAGTAAAGTTTAAAGGCATTTCGTATGAAGTTCTATTTTACTCCCTTTATGTTACCAATAGCAACAGGCCAATGCAGGAAGCTGTGGTTCGTCAGGGATTCAGATTAGATCTCAATTATCTCTCACCAGAAAAGCTCGATCATTTTATATAAATCATGCTGATTGTATTTGAGAACGTTTCCTATAACAAATCAGGAAAATAAAATGATGCTGAACCCTATGGTAGTCCTGTATTCAATAAAACAGATTTCCAAGACAGTTTCCAAAAAAACACTAGTTAATCACCCTAACATTAGTTACAGAAACATTTACATAGTAAATCACTATTTTCAGAGGTTTACATAATGCAAGCCAGAACAAAATAGGACCTCAAATAGTCCATTCTGCCTAACTTTTCAGCAGTTATCACTGTAAACTGCACATAAAAATCTGCAATACAAGGAGACTTGGCGCATTTCATTAAACCTAGGAGTAGCCTCTTGTCACTAAAGACAAAATTCTTCTTGCAGAAACCAACTTCTATTCTGTCCTTCCTCTCTCACGACCTGAACCTGTGCTCAGCTGGTGTCAAGAGAGTTCTGTGCACAGAGCCTCAGGAACCGAGAGCAAAATAGGCTCCTTGTAATGAAAGAGGGAAGTGCAATTCACTTGCCTGTGACAGCGGTGTCTTCAAGAGACTCTATATGGAAAGTACAGCATTTCAGGAAGTTTGCTGCTGTCCACAACAGTGACAGTACCTAAATCATTCACTGCTGTTATTTTTAAAGCAATCAGAACATAATTTTCTGCTAAAAATAAACACCAGAATTGCAATCCGGGAGTGATTATTGGGCATTTTTATGCTAGTGGGATGTCCTTAAGCCCTAGGTGGACGTGCTAGTAGTCATTTAGGAAAGAGGAACTTTCTCCCTTGTTCAGTACAGCATGTGGAACCCCTCACAGCCATGCAGTTCCTAGGCTGAGCCCCTAATACAGAAACAATCCTGTGAAAAAGACAAATGTTACTTGGAACTTATAAAGAGAGAAAATGAGGAAAGAGAAGAGACTTTACCCAATATTTCATGGTGACACTGACTTGCTACATCCAATATGTAAAAGCCTGCACATCTTCCCATTTTGCACTTAGGATGAAGAGACTTGGTTAACAGAAAAACTTAATCTTCTCAATTTAATTTACAGTGATCAGGGAAGAAATTTAATTCCCTTGCAGATAAAGCCTATTCTAACTAGAATATTAGAGGCATAAGCCAATTGCTGTGATGGAAAGTTAATTTTTTGATTGATTACTTGTTTGAATAGGCACACTACTGCAGTTTGGAATGTTCCTATAAGTGTTTAATACCATGACAAATGCAATGGAAAAAAATGGGTGGGTAGACAAGAAGAAATGTGTTTTTAAAACTACAAATTACAGCCTCCATTATTCCAGGATTTCAGAAGGAAGTGCCCTATGGTACTTGCATAGAAGAACAGTTTTACTGTGTGTGGATAAGTATTCAAAAATGTGCAACTTCATAAAGAAAAAAATTCCAGAGCTGATTCAACACTGCATTTTGTTTGACACTAAACCAAGTGGGATGCAGAATGTATTTTCACTGTCAATACTTTAATAAAATAGCAACAATATTACAAATAATCAGGTGCATAATAATCACAAATGGATCAGAAATGCTTGAAGAACTTTCCTATGAACACCCCTTTGGGGTAACACAAACAGGACTTTTATCAACAGCACTTACACTTAACACCCAACCTAAATCCTCTAGGAATCACCTAGAAGGACCAAAAGTACTTGTACAATTTTAACAGGTGAGAATCTTACCCATAAGAAGGAATAAAAGAAAACTGACCCCAGATGCAACAGTGGGATGTAGCTGCAAGACCAGCAGCTCCCTGGAGCAACTGCAGTGAACATTGTTGGGAACACTGTGGGTGGGCAATGCTTTACACATTCTAGGCAATGTAAACCTAATAATCCCTTATTTTAAACAGACATGAAGAATTGTTGACTTTGTTTCACTGAACTAAGCATTACACGTCCATGTTTTTTTCATACAGCAACTCAACTAACACTGAAAAATAAGCTCTTGCAATTAGGCAGCAGCAGTTAATGATCATGGCTATGAAGTGTCGTGTGGCACTGAAAACCCTTTAAAAAATTCAAATCCCTCTACATTTTCGCAGCTTATTTCAGCAGCTACAGATATAAAATCTTGTGATTTTGCATAGCATATTGGTAAATTGGGCAGGCAACTCAGAGGTCAAAGGTCAAAAGCAGAAGGAGTGCTAATTTGCAAAGCTATTAATGGAAAGTGTTAAAATATGGTACAACAGCTTTAAAAGCCTTATTCAGCTACAGCAAAGACGACATTTGTAAACCCACATCCATCTGCTTAGGAGCTAAACTGTGGGAAGGGGGAGCGACCCCAGATAAGGCTGATCTGTTTTTTTCTCCTACCCTCCCTTCACTTCCTGCTCATATTTGCTTTTGTACATTTGTTTTCAGAGCAGAAAATGCTGAAGAGAAAGAGCGAATGACACGGAGCCTGGATAAGTTTTAACTTGTCAGAAGATTAATGGGATTTATTATATCCCTGACTCCTAAAAGAAGAAAACACACACAAAAACCACCAGGCAACCAGAAAGAGGCAATCCCCTGGACCAGCTCCTCGTCACACAGAGTCCTAAACTAAATGAGACATTGGCAGAATGCACCACCAAAAATCTTAAACCTCATCAAGTATTGATTTTTTTAATGTCATATTAAAGTAACAACTACTTGCATGACAGCCACATTTTAAGAATATGCTTTAGCTCACTGATCCCAGTTACTGAAATAAAAAGCAGGAGCATCAAAAAGCCTACACAAAAATTAAAAAAACTCTGCCACAAAATAAAATGTTTTTTCCCCCTAATTCTCCACATTTTCTGTAATCTGTCTAAATATATTTTTGTCAATGATTTTTCAGCTACTCAACAATAAACAGCCCCCATATGTGCTACTGAGGAGAAGAGGAAAGATTCTCTCATTTACAACATTGTGGATTCCCTCTGTGAATTTTGAAATAAGAGTCCTTCCTGTTCCAATGCAATATTAACAAAAATATTTTGAAGCTAAACTAGCTGGAACTTGCTGGTGTATAAATAAGTGAAGTACAAGCTGCCTTGTCGGACACTGAGACTTCCCCTACAGTAAATCCCGCGAAGCAGAGGGAATGATGCAAAGCACTGCTCCGAGTGCCCTCTGCTGTCTGCCACGCTGCTCAGACTCCTGTGCACTTTTCAAGTACTAAGTTCAAGGTTTGCCATCCAGAAATCCACTCTAAAAAAAAAAATCTAGTTCTATAAGCCATATTTTAAAGTTTGAAAAATAATTTTCCAGGACTGCAAAATAAAAATTGAAAAAATATACTTCTGCAAAAAATGTTGGTGAACAATTCCTGGTTTTATTTTCCCCTGCTGTTGATCAACATTTTAAGACAACTGAATTCTCTCCAATAATAAAAACATGCAGAAACAGCGTAATTTGCACATCCAGATGGAAGGTAACTTGCAGTCCAAGAGTAAACTAAATTTAAACTGCATATTAAAGAGGATATGATTAAGTGACAGATCACTGAAACACATTTAGTCACTTCTGAATTTCCTGCTATTGATGTAGCCCCTAAAAATTAACAGATTTTGAGGAAATCAATGTAAAAGTGAGAACAAAAACTACTATATTTTAAGTAAATAATGCATATAATATCTTAACCATGCTTTGCGATTATTTATTTCCCTCCTGATTTTAAAATATGAAAATTTTGCTGCCATACTTTTAGCATTTCAGACAATTTTATACTGAGATATATAGACAGAATAAGACTATAATGTAAAAATTTGATAACACAGCTAGTATACTTACTTGCAAAATAAGTGTTTTCTGAGCAACAACATGCTAAAATTGATCTAAGTCTCTACACCTCAGAAATTTTGTATTCTATAAATACCTTTCATTTATTTTCAGTTATTCTAATAACTCACACCATCTGGATTCTGTTTTATTGGATAAAATTCCAGATGTGAGAAGAAAAATCTCTTTAGCTATACAACTTTTAAAAAAAACACTGTAACAATTACAAGGCAACATATCTGTAAAGACATTTTTGCTTTACGGAAACACATGCAAATATAATAAAAATTAAGTGAAATGTTTATTAAAAAAACTTATAGAAGTATCAGTTTATCTACTACACTTACTTTAAAAACAATACAATGCTGCAAAAGAATTTTAAACATGGCTACAAAAATTGTGTACTCTTAATTTTATAACAGCTTATATAGAAAGTCAACTTAAAATACTTATACTTACGAACTTTGTCTCTTTAAAACCTCATTGAATCCTGAGAAGCATAATTTATCATATTTCACTGCAAGATTTCTTAGCTCGGAAGACTACTCATTAAACCATATTCCTGTTTTCTGCTCACTTTAGACAAACAAAACTTTATACTTACAGACACTTGACTATCAGTAAAAGTTTTCTCCATGTATAAATGGTTTAATATCTCATTGTTAAGAAACAGTCCCTTCAACTTTATTATTACGCTCTTTCTGAACACATATTTACTTCTTCCAGAGTCCAGTAAAAAAATGAGGCTTCTCTGTCTGTTGCCCTATCAACACCTCTCCCATTCTCCTCCCTCCCCAGCACATTCCCCGCCCTCAGTACTGGTTCTGTATCTTCTCATCAAAAGGAACAGGCAGCTTTCAAAATGGTGTTGAGGCAGGTCCTGCGTAACAATAAAGCTTCTGTAAAGACAACAGCCCTGCTGAGGAATCTGCTAATGTAAAATACATTCACTGAGGGCCTACAGGACTCTGTTGTGTAGGTTTGTCCAAACTTGTTGAAGAATTGAGTCAACATCGCTTTCTCATCCAAAGCATTCTCTTTTTAATACATTCCCCTTTGATGAGCATATTACCTGAATGAACCGAGTCACCAATCTCTACTAAAAATAATTAAAATATAATCTAAAAATACTTTTAAAAAAATATTGTTAAAACACGTAAGACTCACAGCAAACTCCTTGCAGTTCCTGGCATGTAGGTACGTGTCTCGGTGTGATTACAATCACATGTATGCAGATTGTGCAACCTATCTCATCCTACCACAACTCTCCGTGTTCTTGTGAGTAAGCAGAGCATTGGCATTTATGAGGATCATGTTCCAAGTGAAACATTACTCTCATAATTTTCAATACCACACCTACTCTTCAGACAGACCCGCAATATCTGTGCATTTTCAGAAAAAAATGTATGCACTTTCTGCCCTAAAATAATCCTTAAACATCATCCTTCAGCAGTTTCTTTGTCCAGAGGGAAATTGTGGATGGGCTTTTTACTGTATATTTTAAGTCCTAGAAGTACTAGTGAAATGTTTTAATCATTTAATAATGAATAAGAAATGCTAGTAAGTAAATAAAACTTCTAGCAAAAGTTCTAGCTGACTCCGTTTTCTTTCTTAAGCTTCACTGGACAGATAAATACATGAGAACAGTGAAAATTAGATGGTACAAACTCCTAGCCAAAATGCCAGGAGTTTAAGCATGACAGAGAAACAGAAGCAATTTGCAGATGCTATCAATATGTGCTGTAGGTATTCTGTGATTATGCTCTAGCAATACCAATCCAGTCCACTCAATAAAGCCTCTAACATCAACCAGGTCTCATCATAGAGCAAAAATCCCTCCTTAGTTATTATTTTGTCATGTCAAAAGACACACCAGGTAACAGGAAGAGCAGCAAGGGAGGGCAGGGATGGAGAGACACCAAACCAGTCGGGCAGTTCCTCATTCCTACTCATTCCAGGAGCTGCCTGGGCAATCTCAGCAGCAGCAGCAGCAGTTTTGGGCAGGGCAGTGGCCAGAGCCATCCCCCCCAGCACTGCAGCACACACAGGGAATGCTCCCAGTGCCCAGGGCAGGCACCCAGCACCAGCAGGTACTGCAGCCCTTCACAACAACCTCACAGCAAGGGAAAGGTAGCACAGCTTCCTGTGCCAAAAGGACACCACAGTCCTACAGCCAGGGAAAGGCACTGTCCACCCTCACGTCTCTGCACACAATCAGAACATGGGTTTATCAAACCCAGGATTATGTTTCCAGTAGTGGCCACACAGGGAAGCCTACCAACAAGCAGCACAGGGCAATGTATCAGACATTTCCCTGATGACATTCTCCCAGACTCCAGGTATTTATAGTTCAAGAGATTTCCTGAACCTGGTGTGGCTTGTCTCCTTAATAATCCCCAGTGGCTCTCTTTTCCAAATACTTGTCCACTTTCCCTCCAGGACATGCAAATTTCTTGCATCCACAGCACTCAGTGGTGAGGCATCCCACAGACCAACTCGCCTCCCACACGAACAATCATGTTCTCCTGTTTGTTTTGCTCCTGGCTCCAGCTATCTTTAATTAATGGTGTCGACTTCTTGTCCCGAAGGAGAGAGTGAGCAATCAATCCCAACTACTTTTCCTATGCCACCCATGATTTTCCACTCTTTCTTACACTTTTCTAAATCTTTTCTTCTTCTAATATATCAGAACATTTTACAATAAAGAGACCAGCTATGGAAAACCAAACCATATTGTATGCAATGAAATCAACTATTCCTTCTGTAATAATCTGTAATACAGGACTTTGATTCATTGCTACTGTACTGAGCTGTAAACAACATGCAACTTTCCCCTATAATTCAAAGACCTCACTTCTGAGAAGAAACAGTCTTCTGAGAAACATATATATCATTTGTTGTATGAAGCTAGAGCTATTTTGCCTCATTTGTATTACTTTACATTTATCTGCATACATTTCCATCTGCCATTTTGTTGCCCAGTCATTCAGACTTATAAAAGCAGCCTGGTCTCATCTTCAGAGACTGCTCTCATCCTTATTACCTGGAGTAACTTCACCTCACTTGGGAGGAGCCTTAAAAGATGTCCTTGAATCAACAAATGTAATGTAAGAAACTGTAGCAAGGATCAGCCTTAAGCAGCAAATAGTTCTGCATTTCAGAATCAGTGCAGTAAATAGTAGCATTATTCTGCCTTAATGTCACATGCCTCAGGCCCAGAAGAGGGAACAGTTTCAATCCAAAGAGTGTAAGCCACATTTTTGAAGAATGCTCAGTTATGGAGAAAGACACCTCTGAGAGGCTGCCAACCTAACAAGAGCTCCATTTGTGTGAGCATTGACAGTTCTGTCACTACTCAAGGGAACCAGAACCAAAATAACAGAGCCAAAGCCAAATCCCAGTATCTCACATTGCTGAACTAAGGAATGCAACCCCTCTGTAACTTCAGGTGGTTACTTGAACTTGCTCATCCTGTCTGATCCTTGTAGTTCCACAAACTGCAGAGGTATTTACAGCCTGTGAATTCACCTGTGTCCCTTTCATCACACATCTTAAAAATGGCAGTACTGGCTACTAAAAGAAAATTAATTTATACAGAATACAAGTCTATCTCTAGTACCTGAAAGCATATATTGTGTCTCTGGTTCTGTGGCAGAAATGGACTTGTGTTGGGAGGCAAGCCTGGAGGCAGTAAGGCTGGGACAGCACTTGAGTGGCAGGGTCAGACAATCTACTGATTGCCTCCTCAAGTAGAAATTTCTCTATACTGTGCCAACTGCCTTTGCACATATGGGGACCTAATTCCTGAAGGAATCCATCCCAGGCAACACTGTTGGTTTCTTCTCAAAAATCACAGCATGGGGTGAGCACTGCCCTTATGCACCTCATAAAAAACACAGAGATGAGATCCAGCTCTCAGCACCTTCTCTCACTACTCTGCTTTTTACATGCAAATTTACACGGCAAATTTCTCCAGAATCTGATGTAAAGAAAATAACCCAAAAGCAGGAGAAAACAGTAAACAGTAACATTGCTGAAGGATGATAATTTCACCAATTGAAGTAACAGAAAATTAATCCCATTATTCTCAGTGTCTGGGGGAAAAAAGCTCAGTTTAACATTCTGGATTGTATGTAGAAATAAGTACCTCAAAATCACAATAAAGAGGTTGCACACAACCCTGTTGATCTGTTGACCAACCCACCTTTGTTAGATACTTTACAAAACAGTTTCAGGAGCACAAGAACTTTTCATGAAAACATTTATAAATGTAAACTTAAGAGTAGATAGTGAAAATCTTTGTAAAAATAGGTATAGTATAAAATACCAGCAAAAACCTAACAGTAATGCTAAAGCACAATCTGTGAAGAAAAATAAAATGTATACTACTGACATGATGTTTCCTTCTTCAAAGATATATAAACTAATTGGTGAAGTCTGAGACAAAACTATACATTCTTTTCAAATTTTGAATTCATTGTTAAAAGCTGAGAATGAAGAGGCCTCTTGATTTAAAACATGTACTTATACTTGCCATGGTGGTGGCATTGTGGCCATGGTGATGACCTAAGAACATCAATAAAGAAACCTCTGCAGGGAGAGTTAATGCTTTTTATTAGATCATATGAGAGGGTGGGAAAAGTTTGGGGCATGTTTAGATCTTCTTGTCTGATTTTCCTAGTATACTAGTTGGTCTAATATAAGCTATTATCTCCCTGTGTAAGCTTTGTCTGATTATTTAAATCAGTCAAACAAAAACAGGTACCCACTTAAAAACTCCTTATTAAGTCAAATGAGCATTTAGGGGGAGTTTTGCCACCCACAGATGCCAAAGCTAATATCCAGCAGAGACATGTCATCCATTAGTATAAAAACCTCATACCAAAGAGATGTGCTGTATGCTTTCAAATAGCAGATGAAATGCAAAAAGAAATTGATTCAGTAGAAAACAGAAAAAAAATCAAGCATTATTATCTATAATAACACCTAATAATACTACATTATTAATGGTTATAATTAAGATGGAACATTCTAACAAAAGCCCTCATACTGATTTTTGAAAAGAATACATGATACATTCCAACTTTGAAAACATTACTAAACTCTAGAAATTTGATACAACAAATGCTGTTTATAATATACAATATAGCTTTAAGCTTTCCAAAACAGGATGAGAACAAGAAGAAATGCTGCAACAGCCATCTTTTCTTGCCCTGATACTTAGTTCAAAGAATTAAACCATCTTTAATTTTAAAAATATCTCTGCATTAAATGATTATTTAACAATATTTACAGAATTTGACCCTTGTTTCCCTAAGAGATTATGTCTCTCATTATACTACTCTGCCCTATTTTTAACCACAGAGAAATACAAAAAGTACAAATACCAAAATTATTTTCAGGAAAAAACAGATTTGAATGTTCTTCTTGGTGAGGAGGAACCTAAATGTTTTGACTTCAAGAAAATACTGCAAGGTTCCCCCATTTTTACAGACTTCAAGATAAATTAAAAGATGAGTGGAATGGGCTACAGTTGAAAGTGTTACCAAAACTGGTGATGAATAGAAGAATTACAATTACTGTGGTTAAGGTAAATTTTTACATAGGTAGTGTTCTACTGTCTGCAGTCTCACAGAGACACCTTTAACTTGTTTATAAATTTACAAATATTTTTTCCAGAAAAGAATTGTGCAAGAGGATATGAGTAGTGGCATTTACCTACAGGAAAGAAAAGTGGGAAGAAAGACAGGATCATGCCCTCTCATTAAGCCAAATATTGAATAATCATAAGGTCCTTTTAGCTTAAGTTACACCTTGAAAAGATGAATCAGCAAATATGCTAAAAAGTAAAATTGGTGCAAATCACAGAATGTTAACATGGCTTTTAATGGACATTACTTCAAAACAACAAATTTTTCACATAGAAAAAGTTATTGCTAGATAAAAGATAAGTCTGTTCTTAACAAAACCAGGTTTCTAGTAATTTAATAAAGAACATTTTCTAAATACATTTCTTGTGAAAATAACATAACTAGGGCACATCCTAGACATGCTTATTTTCTGAATTCAGTTCCAATTTAAAGACTAATTAATCATAATCAGACCTGCTGTGAACAAGCACAGTTTCCACAGTTCATAAATTAAATTGTGCATTTTCTGTTTTGTGAGACATTCTCCCTCCCACAATTATAGCACAACTGCACCATTAATTTTGCACTCTCATCCCATCTTGACCCCTGCATTTAAAAAAAAATCTTGTATGCAGTTTCTATCAGTAAAAACAGCACCAAGATGTTAATCCTACAAACTTCTCTGTTTTTTTCTATGTATAATACAGCTTCTGCAGGTAAGAGGAAAATATTTAAGGAGGGGCAACTATACTAGTAATTCTAATCTTAAACATTCTGTCTGTGCACACATAGCCAGAAGTAATCTAACAGGTTAAAAGAAAAAGTGACATTTTCTCATGAAATCATGCTTTTATTTATTAAAATATCTATGAATATGCTGTATTCTTTGACAGATACCTTTAAAAATAAATAAATAACAAATTTCAAAGAAATCACGCCACCTTATGGCAGCAGTCAGCAACACTGACAGCTGGTGTTTCACACACTGCTCATACTTCAACAAAAAAAATCCAAATACAGCCTTTTTAGACCTGTAAGCAATGAGCAGTGTTCATCAAATGCCCATAAAAGAAACTCCATGGAACCTACCTACACTGCTCAATTTAGAAGATTAATTTGGATGCCAGCAGGAATCAAACCTACAAGCTCAGAGAAGCATATTAACTTCCAAATTTCAAGTTTGGATTATTACCTTATCCAGTCTGCTAAGACAACTGAAAAGAACACAAAAGCAAGCAAGTAGCCTATACAATACACTCATTGTCATTATTCCAAAGGTGGAGTCTCTAAGAATTTCCTGCTATTGTTATTTCCTCTTCCACCAACCCTAAATAGATGGCCTGAAATAAACTAAACATGTTCTAACTACATTACGTTCTACTACACATAGTGAAAAAGGACTTGGGACAAGTGCTGAAGCAGCAGTGTTAAATTTTGAACCAAAATTAAAACACCTCAACATTATTTTATTTTGACGTACAAAGCTTTTTTAATTCTTCCCTGGATTGCTGTTTCTCCTGGTGGCTGGGATTTCTAAGATATCATTCTCTTACAGCAAGCAGAGCAAAAAAAAAGATTTCAAAGTGCAAAGAAGTAGCTGGACAGAGAACAGTCCACACCCACATAGCTACATGTAGTAAGGGCATTCATCCAAACACAGACTTGAATTCAGACCATTCCTTTGTCCAGTTCATATTGTGACCTGGAATGAAAGTTTCCCCTTCCAAAGTAAATCAGTAACAATGAGAACACTGGGACACAGATTGACTCAATCCCTCCTGTTGGTGCTACTCTGTTTACAGACACTAATGAATTCCAACTAGGACATAATGAGGGGAAAAAGGGACTTTTTCAGCCAGTAACTATCATATCTCTCTGAAATTAATGGAAAGTCCCAAGTGCCTGTTTTAATGAATATTTACGTAATGTGAAACAGCTCCAACAACAGAAATTAAATTTTATTTTTGATGTTTAAAAAACTCAAAACATGAGATGTGCAAAAAAACCTGCATGAAATTTCAATCTGTAAGACTGTGGAAAGAACCATGTTTTTCCTGTTGCATGTGAATTACTAGCACTAGATTCTTTGTTATTCTGAGACAATTCCCTCTTACTGCAATCAGAAATTCTGTCAAAACTGGATATATACAACAACAAACTTTTTGAAATTAGAAGATCCACCATTTTCTGATTAAGAAAGATGTAGTTAGATGGTTCCCAAATCCCTTTATCCAGAAGTTCTTGTTGTGTTTAAGTTATGCAGTTACTGTATTAAAGTTATGAGTGCAAAGAAATTAAGTATTTTCTATAACTAGAAAAAAAGCAAGACACTTAAAAGCTTCAAAGAACACAAACCACTATGAAAAACAGAAAAACAGAAAAACATCTGAGAAATAAGTAATTACAGTTCCTACCTGCATTCCCTAACCATGCCAGAAGCTCCTCCATATATTCTGCTCCCAGAACATCCACTGCACTGAGCTCCCTTCTCATTTAGTTCAGAGTAAAATGCTTCCTACATTTTCCCACAGCAGAAAACTCAGAGTCTTCCTCTTCCCTCCTCCCATCTCAAATGCTTTTTAAACACCTCCTTCCCATTTGGAGGGCTCAGTGTGCCACATTCCCTCTGTGCTGAAGTGGTGCAGTTTGCAATGCATGGCTCTTGTGCCAAGAGCTCTGCACAGATCCTTGTTTCTCCCCAAACACCAGCCTTCCTCCAAATGAGCATGCTAAAGGGCTAAGGGAAGAATCTGCATTCACCTTCACATCACTGTGGGTCAGGTTTTCCTGAGGAGGCACACTAGGAGTGAAGATATCATGAAGCCATATTCCTACAGTAGAACAGGAGGATGGCTTTTCATTCCTAGTTTTCTCCAAAGTCAATATGCTTTAGAGAGGCAGACATCAGCTGATGCTAAACCAGATGTAAAATAGCATAATATTACACTTAAAAGGAGCCAAAATCACCAAGTTGATTAGGAATTCCCTTTTCTCAGCTGCTATCAAAATTCATCAGCTGAACAAAAACCAGAAATTATGAACATTTGATTTTTCTATATATCATGATATATTGATTTCTGAGACATTATGAACCTTCTGATCAGCAAAAGTGTATTGTTTGGATTTACAGGACCAACTGTGATACGAAAAATAAAGTCAGAATTCCACACAGAAAGAATGGCCACAATGTAACCTATTAAAGAAATACTGAAAAAGGTTGATACCTGAAATCTGTATTCCCCTCACAAAAATGTCATATGATAGTAAGTAACTTTATTATACTAATACATTACTAATTTTCTTTCAGCAATTATCAGCATTATCTACTACAAATTTTCTGAGACTCACTTCTAAATTGTAAGTGAAAGTTAATTACCTCAAGGTCATCCAGAGAGCGAGTAATACTAAATCGCTTAGATCTTCCAAATGATCTTCGAGCAGAAGGACGTGGAGGAGCAGCCTGATTTAATCCCATTGAATGTCCAAATTTTGCACCCTAAAAAAACCAGAAAATATATATTAATTTATTTCTTAAATTTTAGTACATTGCTGATCATAGTGAGATCTGAATTTTAAGGAAATGTAACAGGAACACAGTTTCAAAACTAGTTCGTCATTTGCCATGCCCCTGTAAAATCACACACTAAAATTCATTAAAGTTGGTTTTTCCAGTCTCAAATCAAATATCTTAAACACACAGCATTAATTTACTGTATTAACATGAGTGATCAGTTAGGTTGCTAAAATACACATGATACATGTCAGGAATAAAAGCAAGATGATCCTGGCTCTTTCCTGTTTTAACTGAAAACCATTTAACTACAAAATATTTGTGTTTTCTATAGGAAATTACCATCCTAGAAATCATCTCACCCAGCTTCACTTGGAACTTTTCTCCACATTTTTAAAAATCTTACTTTCACTACTCTTTTTTTTTAAAGCCTTGCTACTGCGAAGTCCAACTTTTGAAATCACACAGTACAAAATTGCAGGAACTTTTGTTCTGAGGAAAGCAACTCCCCCACTTGGATGTTCCATTACTAGAATTGGTGCTGCAGTAATTAAATCTGTTTTCTCTTGTGCCCATAATCATACTCTTTCTCCCTAAAAAGTCACCAGATGTCTGTCAAGCTACTCAGCATATACATATCAAGTTTATTCCAAATGGCAAAGTGTAAGCTTGAACCTAAAATTAGGCACAGTCACTGGTGCTAAGCAGATGTACATAAACTCACTACATTACAAAACCTTGTGATTATGTGCCTGAAATTTTGGATTTCTTTCACTGTAACATTCAATGTGAGGAAAATTCCTCCCTGTCTACTGATGTTTTTTTGCTTTAGAAAATAAAAGACTTTAAATCAGAGCAAATTCCCCTCTGTTTCATGTCAGCATCTTTCTTCATTATAGTAAGCTTAAAAATATATTTATTCATACTTTTATAATTGCTCATTTGACAGATTTGTAATATTTATTAAATTTTCTATTTGTGTTCATTTCTTCCTTTGGGCAAATTTCTGTGCTCCGAGTTCTGAAATATTTTGGTCTCCCTTTGATCACTCATTGGAAAGTCTACAGACATCTCATTAATCAAAAGAACAACCACAAATTTCATATCCTCATAGCCTCATGCCAACAACCACTCACACAAAGCAGAGAAGAGCAGCCAGAGCATTGTACAGCCTCAGAGATGTCTGCCTGTTTGCTAATTCCCATGGAGACAACACTGATCTACAGAACTGGGCTCTGGGCATCACCAGTGCTCTCAACAGATTCTGTTTACAAGCTCAAAGAATTGTCAAGACAAAACAGGAATCTGGATCAAAGTATGCAGCAGGGTTCATCCCCTCAACAGGCTCAAGAGTTCAACTTCATTCAGTATTAAAAGTGATCCCTTTTTCTATGAAATCTCTTTCCCTCCCAATTTTCTATTTACTAAGGGTTTGTTTGTTTGTTTGTTTGTTTTTTTAATTGGCTGAGAAATAAATTGGGCAGGTTCAGCCACAGCAACCTGGAAATCTAGTCGATGGATCTTAGCTTCCAAGGTTTTAAGAGAGTATTTACAAGTGCAGTATAAACAAGCTAAGGTGGCTTTTGCTAAATGATCAAATAAATGCGAAGAGAGGAAAATTGCTCTCTGTAAATGTTGAAAGGAACACCCAGTGGAATGAGGACGGTTCCTGTCTTTTTGAGCACCTTTCTGAGCAACTTTTAAAATCATCAGCTCATCCAGGCAGGTACTGCTGAGGTGGTTCACAGCTGCCTCATCCCTTACAGCCAGGCCAGCCTTTCCTGTTGGATGGAAAGCTTACACCTAATCTGTGCCACCCAGTGAACTTCACCTCAACCCCTGCTCTATCCATTGCTGTTGCTGCACAGCTGTTCAAAACATCAACAAGGCTCCTCCTGTATGAATTTTCCTGTCAGAACATGAATATACATGCACATCTACTCGATTTCACCACTAGTCAAGTATGACCACACTAGTTCTGTGATTTTTAATTTTTTTTTCATTTTTAATCCAAGACTTAGTGATAAAATTATCAGACTACCAACTACTCAGCAAATTAATGGCATCATTAATTTGTACTTTGAAACTAATGAAACAGTTACACAGTATGGATGCTTAATGGTCTTTGATGTGTTTCTTAAAAGTAGATGGATGCCCTGAGAGAACTTCAGCTTTCATTGAAAATAAAAGGGTGAAAGGAAAAAATGAAAAAACTATCAGTAGCAGATATATCTGTTCAGAATAACAAATACATTTTCATTTTTCATTCTATTTCATCCAAAAAAAAAGAATATAAATAGTTCAGTATTTATTTAAATAGTAGAGACTGTCATATATGATGCTGGGAGATTAAGAACATGCAATCAAAAAATTTTCGAAACACTAACATTACAAATTGAAGGAAGAGGACCAACTGCCTAAAGACAAATCTAATTAGATTCCACTGAGAAGCAGACTCTAGATAAGATTAATTATCACCAGATGCCCCATTTTGAAAATAAATGCTGCTTACCTATTTGTGGTCAGAAGCATCACAAAGAGAAAGAGGGAGAGCAGACAAAAACTTGTAAATTGTGTGGTATTAGAAAAGAGAAAATAAATTAGTATCCAATCAAAGTTTATATTTGTGGGTTTTTATATTATGCAAAACTGACTACTGAGCCTTGGGTGGAACAGTAAAGATAAGAACAGGTTAAGAAAAGAGACTCTGGGAATAAAACAATGCTTAAGTAATGATTACAAACTATAAAAATGCACTGAGCTAACCATTTCCCCAATCCATCTGGATAACAATTGCAATTAAGAAAATATTTTCAACTGACAGAAATCTCTTCCTTGCTCTGAAAAATCAAATTAATCATCTAGGAATTATGGAGACCATTATTAAAAAACCCAAAAAGACTACAATTCACGAGTCTGGGAACTCTCCCTTTTCATCTTTTCTTGACTCCATTCCAGACATTCAGACTATGAGGGCAGACCTCCCTCTCCAGATCAATTAAAAAATGGCTGTGCATACACACATGCACACAAAGAAGGAAAGAATCACGTATCTAAAGCAAAAAGCATCATTTTGGCAAATGTTTTTCATGGGACTCTGAAGAGCTGGAAATAAAAGCATCCATGACTTGAACAGAAAACAGCCATTGAAACTAGAATGTACTAACCAGCATGGCTAAAGAAATGCACAGTATTTGAGCACAGAGACTGTTAGTGCAATGACTGATATTAATGTCATTTTTGCAGTCTGTTAGACGTAAAGAGATCACTGTACTTCTAAAAGCCTTTATTACACTATTAAACAAATATTAAAAACCAATAAATTGTCCACAAACATTTCAGAACAATAAATGTATTACCAAAAAAATGGCCAGCTTGGAGCAACGTGGTCCAGTGAAAGGTGTCTGCCCATGGCAGGGGGGTTTGGAACAAGACAATCTTAAGGTCCCTTCCAACCCAAACCACTCTATGAAAAATGTGTTGTTACATTCTCTGTTAGCTGCCAAGCTAAAACACTGACATTTGCTGCATGAACATTAGCCTGTAGGGTTGTTTGGGTTTTTTTTTGGTTTTGTGTTTTGGTTTTTTTTAAATACAGATTGCCTAGAAGCCCTAGAACTGTTTATTATGCTACCTTAAATATTCTCTTCCAAAAACAGTGTTGCTAAATCTATGAAACTCTAAAAATATCTAAATAGTCAAGAAAATCTAAGAAATTCTACCAGAGAACAGGATTAGAAACTGAAGTCCACCTGACATTTTATTAAGTGCTTTCACCTTAGAACTTTTAGGAATACAGAAGCCAACCAAAAAGAACAGAAATTTGTGAAAACAAATTGATCAGTGAAAAGCATGTGCTAGAGCAATACATCCTCTCCTATTTGGTATGCAGATACTTGCCACCCTGCTACTACTATCTATCATGGTGAAAGTATAAAAGAACATATCTCTAAGAGCCTTCATCCTGTTATAATTTGGCAGATGGAGAGGAAAAACAACAAAGGATTAAAGGAATTAAAGTACTGATGGCTCTAAAAAAATCTATTCCTTTTTCTACTCTATAAAAAAAGGAAAAAATTAGACTGGATTGAAATACAAGTTATATGTATAATATAAGAGGAAAAGCACAATTAATGGGGTCTGTGTCCTTTTTTTATTTTTCTAATAAATTACCCCTTTTTTTTTTTGCTAACAGGAAATGGCAAGTGCAAATATGACAAGGAGAGCACTGAAAACAGGTCACCAGGAGAGGACTGATACAGCAGCATTTTGTGAAGTGTCCAAGTGAAAATGGTTTCTGTCTGAGAACAAAAATGGTGCACAAGAGAAGTACAAATGAGAAAGCAGAAAATACTGTATTTCATGTATTAGCAAGGCAGAGGGAGTGAAGAAGGATGTGACTCGTGAGACTGCAAACAGACAGAAAGAACAAAAATGTTCCAGTGTAAGATGATTTGCACAACTCTAATTATTTAGAGATAGAACAAAAAATGATGGGCTGTTAAAAGTATTTTTAACTGCTAAACAAGTTAGGCAGCAGCTCCATATAAGATTTTTGGCAGCTGTGGCACCTTAAGGGTTTTGCATGTACCTCTGACCACTCCTGCAAGCTCACAAATTGCAGCAGGCTGTGCCCTCATCTCCACTAACAGTAAACTAGCATTTACAAAATGAAATTATGCTGTTCCTAAGGCAGATCCACAGACAGTCATGCCAGCACAACTCATGATATTCACTGCCAACTCTGGCCTGAGCACCACAGGAACTCTTTTAAGCTGGAACAACCAAAGAAATGCAACATGAAACTATGACAGCCAATATGTGACCGTAAACTGGAGCCTGAGTGCACAGAAGAAAGTGGATGAAACTTGATCAATTATTCAGAACACAAAGAAACCAAACCCCTACAGAAAACATCTTCAATTAGCTTAAAGGAATTCCCAGCTATAGCACGAGCTGTACTGTGCTCCTTTATATTCCAGCAAATGCACTTATCCAGTATTATAACCTTGTAACAAATTATCACATGTAACAACCTGAAATTGCCATTTTGTGCTAAACAGTCTTTGTGCCTCTCTGCAGTTATTGCCTGGATATTACTAATAGATTTCCTCTCCTCTGGTACCAGTTGTAAAGCTGAAAGTGCAGGAAGGGGTTAGCAAGGAAGGAGACAGGCAGCTATTGGAGCACAAGAGACTCAGGAAGGGGGGAATTTTTGTTAGGAGTTCTGGCATCCCTGACAACAAATAAATACAGTGAGCTGGCAGCAGGAATCCAGAAAGGGGAGAAAAGGAGAAAAAAAAACTGTGAGGCTTTAGGCCAGCTTCCAAGAAATTTACAACTTTTCATGGAAAACACGTTATAGTTTGTGATCTTGAGAGGAAACTAAATTTAAGTTTAGGAAACTAAAAGGGACTGAGTCTGATGAGACAGAGGTTTTGCCTGGTCTGTGGAAGAGCAGCAAGAAGGAAAGATAAAATATAATGGAAGCTATTCAAAAATGTTTAAAAAGCACTAACAAGCCTGATTTACATTTCTAGAACTATTCTTTCAAAACTGTTTTACAACAAAAGTTAATCTCACGAGATTTGAGCGAAATAGTTTTAAAAGTTTAAATGTTTGATTAAAAAAAGTATAAGAAATCAATGAAATGTGATGAACAAAATTCTGGGAGCCTTAAGACAAAAACATCATTACCAGTGTGCATTAATTTTCATAGAAAACGTTTCCCCTCCAGTTCAGGTGGAACAAGTACACTATCCTATGTCCTGGCCATTTAAGAGAATACCAAAGGAGCATGCACATGCTGGAATGGTCACACAGAACTGCTTGCCTCAATTTAAAGAGCTCAGCTACTTAAGGAGCTCAACAGAATTTGGTATGTTCTATGTGTCACTGAACTTAATCATACGAACTATAAAATCACCAAATTTTAATGTGTCCTATTTCCCCCTATTGAAGCTTTTAAAAACTCCCCGTTTTTAGGTTTGATTCTGTGATTTTGTGTGGTGAAGTGCATAACAGTTTGGAGCTCAGATACACTGACCATGTAATTTGAAACTTCTATGGATATTCAAAATTTACTGAATTTAATCCTGGCTGTTGAGCCCCTCAGCAGAAGGGTCAGTCTGGATTAGCAGTTTCTCTTTAAAAAGAATGTAGTTTTAAGACTTCAGGAAGAAAGTTCCTGATTTAGAGCTTTCTGAAAAGGAATGGGAAACAGGGATGCCACAGTAATGCCAATAAAGCACACAAAATCACAAAAAGAGTGAAAGGATCACAGAAAAAAAAATGAAAAGTAGCTAATGCAAATATTATTCTGCCATCAATATTAGTCTCAAATCCTGATCTGGCTTATGTGGCTTTGTGCTCCTCTCTTGTCCACTCCAACCCTCAGCATCCACTCCCCTGACTGAGCCCCCTCTGGAGCAGAGCAGGTCCTGACCCCCTTCGTCCCTCATGCTACCTGCCAGCACCACGTGTCCGCAGCCAAAAATGACACTGAAACTCACAGTTCCTGTAAAAGGAACGTCTGAGAACAGGAGAGACTGAAATAATAGATGTGTTGGGTAAGGTAAAGTATGTTTTCTTGTGTTCTGAAAGACATAAAGGAATCTGGAGGGAGCTGGGAACACAGCTGGCTGTCACCCCATCCCCTGGGCTGTCCCAGGAAGCAGCAAGTGCTGGATACAGGTGTCAGTGCTGACAGAGAGGGCTCCAGGTGTGTCTGAGCTGACAGAGAGGGCTCCAGGTGTGTCAGTGCTGACAGAGAGGGCTCCAGGTGTGTCTGAGCTGACAGAGAGGGCTCCAGGTGTGTCTGAGCTGACAGAGAGGGCTCCAGATGCTGTGGACAATACCAGAATGAAGGGACACCCTTCAGGCTGCCCACTTTTGTCATCATCACGGAGGGACAGCACCTCCCAAAACCCAGTTAGATGACAGAGGGTTGATTAAAAAAGGTCTATCATCATTCAGACTTTAATGTCAGCTTTTCTGCAAGCTTTATTACACTGCAATTCCCAGTTGGTTTTTTTTTGTTTTGGGGTTTTTTTAGGTTTTTTTGTTGTTGTTGTTGTTTTGCTTTGTTTTCTTTTGTTTTGGTTTTTATTTTTTTGGTTAAGATACACTAGGATGACAAAGAATCCAAATGCTACATTCACCAGTGCTGACCAACAGATTTGATGACTTTTAAGAATACTTCTTTACTGATTAGAAGATAATGACACATTTCACTCCCCTCTACCCATTACAATGGCATTTTAAATGCCAGTTTGGCCCATAATACAATGAAGAATGCTGCAAAATTTCATATAAGATCTCTATGAATTCCAGGAAGACACAGAAAAGAGATTGTCCGGATATGAACATCCAAGTAAATGAAATGTAATGCTTGTCTTCTGTACTAAGGATATCAGGCATAAAACACTGACCCCATCCTAATCCCTTGTCAAGCAAAATACAACAAAAAAACAACACCAAACCTACAAATATTGGTGTCATTTATGCATATGAAAAAGATCATTTTCTCAGTATAACTAGATAAAAGTATCTTCTGTACGTTGGAAGTCTGGTAGTTGGAATTTGCAGAGGCATAGAAAGGCCTGACTACACTAGGGGAAAATGTGAAGAAAAGTACAAAAAAAGGACATAACAACTAGTTTCAAATCATCTTGAACATTAAGTAGGCATTAGCTGGGAACATTAGTTCAGTAGAGCCAAATAATCAGTAACACTCAAAACTCTGACCAGGAATCATCATAAAAGAAAAAAAAAAAAACAACCAAGAAATAAGCCTTATGAATACATTGTCCACACATTTTTAAAACTGCTTATAAGTCTGGTAACCCATCTCAAAAATAATATTACAGCAACCAATTATAGTACAATTATGAAAAAACTTTTGGAAAGAATAAGACTAAGCTGACTTCTGATTGAAAAGTAAGGGATTGGTGATTAAGGTTTAAAACAAAAATAATATCACTAAGAGAAAGTAGAGAGAAGGATTGTTAGTATTTCTCAGGACAAATATTAGCAGGTATGAAATGAAACTATTCAGAAAATACAATTATATGGTGTTTTCTTTCCACACAATTAAACTGCAGAATATGTAAGTCAAGTGATATCAGGAATGCCAAAAGTACTCGTTCATATAGGTTTTACCAATTCCATATGTATTTTTGTTAATTAAAGATCTTTATTCCATACGGCCCTATTTCTTGTTCAGTGAAAAACTGGTATTTTACAACTCCTGTGCTCCTCTAAATCTTCTCAGCTGCAAGAACTCAGATCTTTCTTAGTACAGACAGCAACTTTACAATCTCCCATCTCAAAGCTTTTATGCTTAAAACATAAATATTAAGCCATTTTTCATTATTGCAATTCATTCTGTGCTGAATTTTTTCCTATGCCATTTTCTTTCTACTACACAAACTTGAAATGAGGACATTTCACAAAAGTCAGCATTGCTCCACAGACATTTACTGTCCAGATTTTACCTAATTTTTTTTTCAAAGAAACATAGCCAGCATTATTTGGGCTTTTTCATACTTTGAAGATCCTAGAACCATTGTAAAAATAATTTTAGAATATTACAATTAATATGAAAAGGCTACATGTAATTACTAAATATTTAATTGCTTTTTATTTTCTCCAAGCAAAAATCAGAGGACTTAATTCCTATAGATGCCTCTTTGCAGATTAATTCACACTAGCACATTCTCAGATCTAGCTTGGTGTTTGGGATTTTCCTTGAGTTCTCTTTAAGGTATATAGGTAGATCTCAAATCAGATCAAAGCCTATAAATCCAAAAGTTAACATTATATTGTACTGCATAAGAATAGCAATCCAGCTGCCATTAATTCTGCTTTAAAAACAGCTGTGGTGGAACAATTTGAGCTAGTGAGCAAACAGAATTCTAAAGGAAAGAGAAAAAAACATGTAATTATACAACAAAAAAACAAATATGGGAACCACAAAGCTTTGCCAACATTGTCTCTGCATCTAAAATATCTGCTTTGCAGTCAGTTCACCATCCAGTTACCAACAGCAAGAAATTGCAATTCTTGGATCTGAAGAAAATTACAGATTTTCACCACCAAAAAAAAAAAATCATTTTTAACTTGGACAGCATATCTTTTTCAGTAACACTTGCTTTGGAAGCAATGACAACTCTAAAGTACTTACAGTTAAACATCTGAACAAAAACAAGGAATAATAACAGTTGCCCATGAACTAGATTATCAGGGAAAGATGCCTATAGTACTGCTTGCCTATCTTCTCTCTTCTGCATTTTAACAATATTTTCAGGAGCTGAAATTATGAATGTTATCAAGCAGTTGATATATTTTACTGTTAAAAATACACATATGCAATACTATTGTCCAGTGAGTCTCATGAAATAAGATTTTCTATTTTGTCTTCTCAGATCTACAAATAGGATCCAACTACAAATTCACACTTTTCATCAGCACAAACAATAATGTGATCAAGACAGAAGTATAACAAGTGTGAAACAGTAAGATTTCTAAATTTCTAAAAAAGTAAAGGATTTCTAAAAGCCAATACCCAAAACTTTAAACAGCTTTTTAATTACATTTCAATAGATTTGTCATATTCACTTGGAATAAACCTAGGACCCAAATGTTAGTTATCAGGCTCAAATTGTAAAACCTCTTTTGATCCTCAATATTGTACTCACTGTCACACTATTAAAACAGAGTTTCCTTTTGTAAAAAGAGAATGATGAGAGGTCAGTGCCTAGGATTCTGTCCTTATGGAGAGAGAACTCAAAGACTAAACTGACTGTTATGAAGCTTTCCAGTGGAAAAGGGAGTATTTTCTCAGTAAAACTTAATTTAAAACAGTAATGGGTAGACATATTTTTGGCCAGGCACTAGCCTGAAAACAGAGAGTGAGGGTTGAACAAAATCAAACGTATTTATATTAATTTAGTCTAGAGGGAAAGGAATGCTTCCCTGTTCAGCAATTTCTCAATTCCCTTGCCAATTCTAACATCCCCTGATGTTTTCACATTGCTCATGGTGCTTTTCATTTGTGTCACAGGATCACCATGCACAGGAGTGAGTAGGTAAGTGACTGGAACTTAGTGGGATGCTAAAGAAGGTGGAAAGAGCAATGCAGCAGCAAAGGCAGGACAGTGCAACTGGAATTGCAAACAAAAAAATCAGGAATTATTCCATTCCCACTGAAACTACAACCAGGCTCCTCATGTTGGTCTCACACACCTCACCAGAGCATACCCCTACCCAGCATCAATCTTAGAGCAATTTAGAAGCTTCTTGTGACCAGAAACCTTCCTTAGCTGTTCTCAGATTGAAATGCACCTTGCCTTCCATGATTTGCCTTTTCAGCAACATCATCAGACCTCTCCCTGCTTGTTTCCATCTAAGACCTACAGAAGTACAGGGATGCCACCAAAAAATTCTCATTAGAAAATTGATTGTCTCATCTTCAGTAGAAATTCTCATTGTCTCATTTCTTCAGTAGGAATCTGTTCACAAGACACTTTCAAGAAACACCAGAAATGTGAAGTTCAGTACAGGGAATAATATGAGAGGTGCACAGGGCCAGAGATATCTTCTGGTAGGTCTCAGTCAAAAGAGGTGGACTAGAATCAAAATCTCCCTGATTTAGTTCTCCTCTTGCCATGCACAGAAACCTTTTTAAAAGGTTTTAGAAAAAAAACAAATATACAGCAATTGTGAAAGCATGTGTTCAGTAATTTGGGGATAATTCATAATTACAACATTTTAAAGAAAGCAAGAAACCTCATGCTATTCACTAACAACAGAATTAGCCATTTTTAACTATTATCTACGATTCACATTTATATTGAATTTTAAAATGTCTTATAGCGGCATAAAGAAAATTAATATTTTTAAAGTAGGTTTGCCAATTATCACAAAATTAATCACAATTCTAGTCTGTGAGCTGAAAACATCATCACTAAAGGGAAAACAAAGCTCAAAGAATGTGTTTACTTGCTTGTAACCTGAGGTCTGAAATGCCATATCTATTCCTACTCACAAGAAGCACTTCCCAGGCTCAGTTCTGAAAGTGCAATTTTAAATAGATATGTTCACTTACACTTTCTCACATCTGCTCTTGTGTGCTGTACAATTCACAAATGTTTTGTAAGTGCAGCTATAAAATCTGGAAGCAGTTTATGCCCATCTTACCCCCCACTAGCACTGTACAGTACAGCATATTTTTTGGAATTACACACTGTGATCATCACTGTTTATCTGCACACCATTCCTGCTAGAGCAGAACTGCATCCAGGAGCTCATGTGTGATGAAAATCCCAAAGAAGAGAGTGTTTCATATGGAAGCAGAGTCCATCACCAGAATCTCCACCTTTGGTAACCTTTTCTCCCTCTAGTGGCTTCTACATTCCCACTCTTAGGATGTTTTACCTTCGGTATTGATGTAAAAAACAAAAGCAATTAAAGTGCTGTTCTGCCAAATGAAGACTTAGACTCAGCCACCAGGCTGTAAAAATATGAATGTAATCCTATGTGGCCACTTTAGACACTTTATTCTTGACTGGAATGAGTCTGAGCAAGCTGTGTGAAATAAGTCCTCACCACTTAAAAAGGTCACAAGCAGCTGAGAACATGTAATTTTCTAGAATACAGGAGCTACCCACCTGAATAATGGTTTGGAATGGGCAGTTTTACCTCGTCCCTTCATACAAAGTAACAAGAAAGTCAGAATTTCTCTCTTATGAAAATGAACTAGGGCTCTAAGATGCAAATACAGATTTTCCCTATTTCTGCAGCACCTGAAGTACAGAGGTATGATCATCAGTAAAGACATCCTCTGATTATTTACATGAAAGATTTAAGATGAGAACATTGTACAACTTCATCTCTGTGAATTACTCCAAATAATCTTTATGAGCTTTCCTCATCAGTTTCAACAGCCTTCAATAATACTGAAAAATGAAATTAAAATGCAAAAGAGGGTCTGTAGCTTTAATGAAGAGATTAAATGCTAAAGCCATGTAGGAACATTTTAAATGTGTCTTGCAAACAAATTTGTCATTAATCAAAGAACAGAATGCCTATTTTATTATCAGATAGACTTAAAAGGGAAGATTGACATACTTTTATGTTTATGGTTTATGATGATCTGGGTGATAGAGTAGGTGAAATATTATTACTCTTTAGCCAGCTGTAGAGCATCTTTCATCTCAAAGTGTAAAATTTTCTATGAGATTTTAATTAGTATAATCTTGATTTCCATGAAATAAGTGTTTCTGAAAAATATCTAATACATATTACAGTCATAGACAACACTGCAGACACAAATTTATTACAGAGACCCTGAAGGAATTTCAGCAGCATCCAATGCAGCACTTGGGACCAACATCCACCATGCACCTGCACCAGGTGCTGCACATAAAGAGGCCTTTCCTTGGTCCATCAGCAAAGACTTCAGGGCAGCAGATAGAATTGAGTATTAAGTGGTTTGGGTGGGCAATGTTTACAAATTTAGTGTTTCTGTTTGGCTTTTGAAACTGTGAATCGCCTTGTATTTAAGAACACTTGAAATTTAATTTTATTGTGGCTCTGGAAAACATTGCTGCCTGTAGCAGTGTTTACCTTAACAATACACTAGTGTATAGCTATTATACATACTAGTTTACTTCTTTTTATTTTCAGCACAAAAAGCATAAAATAGAATGCACACAAAAGTTGTTTGCTTTACAGTGCAGGAAAGCAATAAAACATATTTTGTCTTTCCATACCAAACCCAAAATGTTCTGAAGTTCTGCAGCCTAATCCCCAGAAAGGTTTTCTTTTCTAACATTATGAAACAACTAATGAACCTCTACTGTCATCCACTTGACCAGTGGTTGTAGATTTTTAATCAGGTGAGAAAAAAACCACATTTTTTTCAAAACAGATTTGGATAGCATGATGGACATCTGAAACAATAACACAAGCAATACACAAAACTTTCTCTTACAGTATTTTGTATGCTTTTTGTGCTGAAAATAAAAACAAACAAACTAGTATATATAATAGTTATACACTGGTGTAGTTTTAAGGTGAACACTAATATCAGCCTGGAATGACAAAGCTTCCTGAAGGCTAATTTGGAGTATAAGATTCTGTCTTTCCCTGGAGTCAGCAAACATTTCAGATACAAAACTGCTACTGATCCTTTCAGTATCAGAACAATGGCCTCCACTTTACCAGAATTCCAGTTATCAACAACAGACTCCCCTGAGATTAGCTCCCTTAACAGCAAAAAGTGTGGGTCACAAAGGGTATGTAATCATCCTGAACACTCTTCCCACACCTTTTTTTGTTTTTTAAGTCTCCTTGTTTTGTCTAATAGTAGACAAAACAAGAAGAAACAGTAATTTGGAATAAATTTTGAATTACAGTCTTGCTGGCAGAATGTTAGATTTGTGAGCTACCACTACCAGTTTTTTATGTCCGTTTTTAATGCTACTTGTATTGAGAGGTTTGCTGGAGTGAAGTTTGGAATAAAACAGTTAAAAGTGTATAATCCAGGTTTTCAACTGATTATTAGACCACGTCTCTATAAAAATAGATGACACCAAAATAACAACATTTGCAAGCCAGCCTTCTACAAAAAGGAACCAGACTAAAGATGCAGACTGTTTCCATTCTTTTGCAGCTGAAGGTCAGAAGAAATTGAAGTTGCTAAAATGTCAAGCCTCCTTTTCATTTCAGTGCCACTGAAACATTTGGAAACAATGAAGAGACAAGAAGAAAAGTGAGAAAGCCCTAACAGACAACACTTCCAGCAGAAGTACAATTCCAGAGCTGCACTCAATTAAAGAGGAATATGAAACGCCTCTGCAGACGAGAGCAGAATGTATTATTTTTTTCATCTGAAATTTTGTAAATTATATAATACACCTTTAAATTTTAATATGCAAATATTACTGTGTAAAAGTACCATAGGCAGATGGGTTTGGGGGCTTTTGATACAGTTAAGAACCAACACCAGCATGTTCTTACCTTTTTATCTTCTTTAGATTTCCTGATACTGTGCGGAGGGCCAAATTTATTCTGAATGCAGAACATCTTCTTGGACCATTCACTTTTATGAGATTTTAGCTGTGGCTGACCAAAGCTGCCCTCGACTCTGTATCTGTCAGCTGGAATCTTACTCATTGGGGGGGGAAGGGTCCCACAGTTCACACTGGACCAGCCGTCTGTGGAGTCTGTGTACGACTCCTGGTCGCTGGCATTCCCATGCTGCCACTCCTGTAAAACGTGCACAGGCAGCCACCTCTGACTGCCCAGGCCTGCAGCATTTTTCTTGGATGGGGGTACTGAATTTCGGGAGGAAACCAATGGAACTTCAATACGAGCAGAAGGGCTCAAGTGTTTGCTTACATTTTGGGACTTCTCATTTGGAATTACTTCTAAAGGGATGTTCCCCTCCTGCTCATGACAGAAGCCATTCCAATGGGAGGCAGGCTGATTTTGTCCCCTTCCTACTGGATTTTCCCATATGCTGCTAGGAATGTGTTTACTTGGATTGGTCCCTAAATCAACCACCAGAACTCTATTATTCTTTTCTTCCTGGTTGAAATTTCCAATCCCGCTGTCACTGTTACTGCTGGTACTATTATTCTGATGAGCATCTGCATCACCATCGAGGAAAGCCCTGGCACGCATTCCCTCTATCAGCTCCCCCATATCCCTATACAGGACAGAAATAAACTGCAGGACAGGTAGAGATGATGTTGGAAACTCCAGACAGCCATTTGTATCTGGATCCGCTGTACACTCCAGTCCAAAACGTCTTGCTATACCCTGGTGAATTTTATGATGAAATAATTCAGGATCCACCATAAAAACATGGCAAGATGTCCTCAGGACCCCTTCATCTTCATGAGCCAAGCTTGCATCATCATTTGTCTGCATTGTAACTAGTCCAAAGAATCTTCTATCATCTGGGCAAACAGCACTGAATGCCAGTTTCTCTGCAGGATATTCTGCCACAACACCTGATTTGTCACTGCAGAGCTGAATACAGTCATGCATTATCTTCATCATCACCAGGGAATGGATTTTTTGCTCTGCCCTCAGGCGTCTCATGCACCCACGAATGGCCTGCAAACTCTCTGTTTCCAAATTTGCAGTTGTTGAAGGAAGTTCGATGGAGCCTAAGTAACCTACAATCATGGCAACATTCAAAATGCTTGCATCTAACCCAAAGTCTTCTGCACTCTCCAGTCCAATTCTAAAAACTGAATCATCATTCAGAACTTTGGCTATTTCTTCCTTTGACAGTAGGTTTGGATTGCTTGCACTTTCATTGCCAGTTTCAAATTTCATAGCAGCAGAAACTGAAAATGATCTTTGTTTTGGTGCAGAATTATCTGAGTTACCAGCACAAAGAGCAGGATTCTCAAAGATCATATTGAAAATGCCACCAGACTGCATTTCTTCGACAACTTTCTCTGCTCTGTTTATACCCAGAGCTTTAGAGTCAGGTTTGGGTTTCAACCACCCCTTACCATCATAAAAACCAACTTCTTCATCACTTGAACATGAATCCATATGGCTAATCCCTTCAGCAATGACCATGTGCAGAACTCCAGAACATTTCCCTATAAGTTTCACTACATCTTCATGTGAGGCTTTTTTCACATTGATTTCATTCACTGCAAATATCTGATCTCCTGCTTTAAGTCCAACATAATCTGCAGGGCTTCCTTTCATCACACAACTAAGAACACAAGGAGCTTGTCCAGAAAGGGTAAAGCCATAACCTGCTCTGCCTCGAGCAACTTCCACGCTTCTTATCCGTGGAGGAGCGTGCATGTTGAGCCGGCGTTTGACCGTTTCTCCTGGTCTGTACATTTTGGATTTTTTTTTTCCCTCAAATAGGAAAACTTTTATTTAGTCCAGTTTTTTGTCATGTTTCAAGAGTTTCACTCCATCTGATGAAGATCTAAAGAAAGAAAGAAAGAAAGGACATTTTAATTCTCATCATATTTCAGGTTTTTTAGCACCAAGTATTCCTTTTACTGTTGAGAAAAAATTGCTAGTGAACTCTACAAAAACTATTGCCAGAGAATAATTTGAAAAGAACAGGTACCACAGTGTTAATTTTAGTGATAAGAAAGGAGTTGTAAATGTAAATAAAGTGGCTGTCCAAGATGACAACATGATAGAATGGCAAAGAACAAGATCCAAGTCTTTTGATGTTCAGTCAGTGTTTTTTAAACTAAGCATGTTATGTCTTCCCTAATTCCCCCACATTGCCTACTATTCAGTTACCTTCTGGCTTACTGCACTATTATACTACCACTGCATTTTACAGCATAGAGAAAATCCTTATTTAAGCTCATACATCCTTTCCCAGTAAAACAAAAATGAGCGCTCGTGCTCATCTACCCTGCTATACCTCACCCCCTTTACACAGCATACAGAAACAGGTACCACATGTATCATGTAAAAGAGATTAATTACCCCTACAGCAGCCTGTATCTCTCCACTGACTGTAAAGGCAGCTTAAAATAAGTATCTCAGACTTCAACTTCCTTACATACATTTATCTTACATATGCAATGACAAGTGGGCATTCAGTCATGTATCAGACCAAAGGGATCCAAGATAAGATTTACTGTTACACCCATTAATTAATCTACTCAAAACAATTTGTCAGATAGCAAACACTGTAAAAATGCATTTCAGACCATCATTCCAATATCCATGTGTTTTAGTTTAGCTTAAACATTCAAAAAAAAGGAAAAAAAAAAGGAGTGAAAAAGGCACATGCTGCCAGCATTTATCTAGACATGACTTTACAATTATCATATGACAGCTTTGTATGAACAGCAAGAAGTAGAATATTTCACTACATTTTGGTGTCAGCACTGAAGTCTGGATGTCTTGTTCTAAATATACTTGGGCAAATTCCACTGTTTTAGAGAGGTTTCCCCCACTAAGCAGGTTAAAATGCATGAAAATTACTACTAAAAATAAAAGAAATGACAACTTGTCCAACTTTTGAAACTCTCCCCTCGTTGCACTATATGAACCCTCACTTCCATAGGTCTGGAGGATGACTGACAGAAAAACCCATGGGACTACAGCTATATAAAATTGCAATAAACACCATCTAAGCAAGTGAGAGCTAATCTGACAATAATTACTCTGAGCTGGTCCACAGGCTTATTCTTAACTCAGTCACATTGTAACATATTTACAGTGTATAAGGTACTTGAAAGCAAGTATATTGCACATGTAGGCAAAATGCAGGCAACATTTGAGATACATACATTCACATAAAGATATAAATATACATACACACAGAGACAACACATTTCTTTATCGTATCTGAAGTGCTAAATTAGTGGTGTCCCACTCACTACTTGCATGGACAAAAATGACCAAGAAATCCCACTGACACTGCTCTCAGCTACAGAAACAATAAAAAAACCAACACACTCAGAATGTGATTAAATCCACAGCATGCTACTTTCACAGTATTTCTGCCTGGCTTAGAACAAACAAGGCAATTACTTCAGAAGTTTTACCAATTAAAAACCAAACCAAAACTAAAATACAATTTAGACTGATAGCCTTAATTACTAATCTATATATGAGCTCCTTGATTGCCAAATTTAAGAAACCACTGCTGTTTCTCAAATATTCTGCTGGATGCTCAGCTGAAAGATGTAATTCCCACAGGATCCTTCTAAACCCAAAACAGGACAGATTTCAAGATACCAGAAGAAATCCAGCTGGCCTTACTTTTGGGGGTTTAGTTTTTTCGGGTTTTTTTTAATAAAGGGACATCAGGTTTTTATGTCTCCATGGTGCAGCTGTGAGTCTTCAGTGTAGAATGATTTTTGCAAATTGTTTGAATGTAGCAATTATCCAGCTTCATTAATGACATTTTTCCTATAATTTAAGAAAAAAAACAAAAAACAACCTTGGCTTTAAGAAGTAATGAAACTTCACACTTAACCTTTAAATGGAAATCATAACATAAGGAGTGCTTTGCAAACATTTAACCAAACTCAGCTCTTACATTGCTGTAAGAAAGCCCCATCAACTGGCATCCTGTCTCATATCTCAAACATTGTGTGACCCTTTCCTGATGGGGTAAACTTGGGAATCAAGAGGTCACTGTGCATTCAGCTACCTCTAATTAGGTCTAGTACTTTTTGAGAATAATCATTAAATATTTCAATATTAGTTCTCAAAAAAAATATATAGAACTAACAAATGCCCAACAGTAAATAAAAACCTTCTATCTAGAAGCATGAAGACATTCATGTTCTGATTTTCCTTATCGTGAATATTTCTGTTTTCAGCTGTCTGGAGAATAGCCTAATGTGACCCCTGGGTACCCTCTGAATCTGTGCTGTTAACCTGGTTACCATAAAGCCCAATAGTATCTGGCACCTAAAACTGTGCTACTAGCTTGCAAGAGGAAAGGAAACAATTAAGAGAGTATGAGATTATAAATAATCTCCTTTTAAAAATATAATAAAAAGCAGTTGTTACTAAAAAACTTAAGATTCAGTATTGTAATGTGCTGATAAGAAAAATGGGGTTTTTTACAGCTATCTCTCTAATCTATAAAAAAATATCCTAAATGCCACTATAAAAAACACACAATGAAAATGTAGTTAGGCTGCTCTTGGGAAGAGGCAAACCCCAATGCTGCCTTACATCACAATTCTGCATTTGCTAAGAGAGGTTTTCCTTTTAACTCTCTTCACAAGTCAATTTACCCACTTTCCTTCCTAACCTATGACCCTTACACATCAAGCATTTATTGTAGATGATAGCCACTGATATTGAAATGTCATTCAAAAACCTGACACTTATAAAAACAAAACAGCAGGCTGCTAACATGTTGCTTTCCTCTAATAATGATGTTCCAGAGGTATGAAGACTTTCAGCTATTAATATATTTGTGAAATTTTGTAGGTGTAAAGTTAGGAACTAATTCAACATTAAAGAGGTTTTGCTATTAGTGTGTCTATACTCTAAAAAACCCAAAACTAAAAAAAATACCAACCAAAGAAAAACTATTACTTCACTAGATCACCTCTTCCTTCCCTCAGTACCTGAATATTACTGTGTAATTTTTACACTAATTACACCCAGGACAAACAGCTCATTAAATGTATCTAGGAAACTTCAAGACAAAGGATCAATATATTTCTTCTGCAAGAACCCTCACATCCATGTTTTACTGCAATAATGGCTTGACAAGCAAATAGAAAAATTATGAAAATAGTGTTTCCCCTAAGCAGAGATTAGTTGATTGTCAAACTGTTAACAGACTAGTTCAAAAGTAAATTATCAATTTCTCTAATTGCTAACTTTTCTCCTAATTTTTTTGCAGACTTGAAACCTGGAGCTGAAGAGATAAGGCACAGAAGTGGCACAAACTTTTCCAAAGCAATCATGTCTGAATATTCTTTTCCTGCAATAAATTATAAAACATACAACATATCCAGTGAAACAAAAACACCAATTCACTTGCACTGATATAAAACCTTGTAGCTTTATAACTACAAAATATTTCACAGAACATTTCAGGCAAAAACAATTAATATGTACACATTAAGAGTTGTTCAAGTATGTGAAATAACATAACTTGTCTATACACATCAGCTTTGACACAGAACTGCAAAACTAAACAAAACATTCAAGATTTCTGCCAGCATACATTCTGGTCTACCATTTGACTCAATTATTTGTGGGGTACAAAACACCCAAAATACCAGTTCCAGTTGAACTACACTGTATCCCACAAACGCTGCATTTCTGTGTGGAATGCTGCTACCTATCCATGCTAGCTTTTCATGTCATTTTCAAATGCTCCAAAGAAAATAACACGTATTTGCTTACTTCCAAGGGAGAGAGGTGGTTTGTTTCCTGCTTCTGCTCTTGTTATGCCATAGCAACAAAGAGAACAGAAACAGGAGGCACGCTCCTGCTGCAGTCCGTGTTAAACTGTAACCGAGCAGTCACAGAGGGCAGCGGGGGAGCCCCTGAAGAGCAGGAGTACCTGCCTGACCACCACCACCTCCCAAAAAGCCCCTGGAAATGAATATCCGTGTTAATGTGCAGACACTGTCTGGCTTCATTCTGTCTGGCTTTATTTTGTTTTTCTGTAGTGGGACGGTAAGAGAATAAAGTATGCAAAGTGGAAGTGCACAGAGGAGAGAGACTGTTCCCTCATCTCTCACACAGGTCTTGAAGTAATGCAAAAGACTCTTCAGCATGGGTGCCAGTTGTTGAGGCAGAACTGATGCCAAGTCCCTACAAAGCTCAAATGAAGCTGTCACATTTGAATTCCACTAACTATTCAAATGTGGTACATGTTTATAGACAAGTTACACAAGAAATGTAACAGCACAACCTGTAGAAGACAGCTACCAGTTGTTTGAGAACTTGGGCAGGACAATGTTTTAATAAAAAAATCTCATCAGCATTTCACAATTGGCAAGACAGACCATTATGTTTCCTTTAGGTGTACCTAGTGTGATCATTCAAAAATACTGACTGGAGTTAGTAACAGCAGGCTAAAAAGTTAATAAAAACTCTTCTTCTGCTGAAGACAGTGTACAAAGTGTAAGGAACACAAACAGGACATTTGCTGATTTGTCTGACAAGACTCATGTGAGCAAGGACACAGCTTCCTAAAGCTATTGTACAGACAGTCATGCGCCTACAATTCAGACTAATTTATTTACTGTACTTAAGAAGGTGGAAAGGTTTTGTTCGCAGCCGGGCATTTATCCCCCTTTCCTTTCTTCCAAATTCGTTCCAGAACTGCTGGGACGCCGCGCAGAGGGGCGGCAGCAGCGACACCCGGGCGGGACGGGCTCGGGGACAGCCGGGACGGGCTCGGGGCGCTCTGCGGGGCTCGGGGCCAGGGGGACGGGCTCGGGGCTCTCTGCGGGGCTCGGGGCTCTCTGCGGGGCAGCGGTGCCCGGCGGGCTCGCAGCAGCTCCACACACCCGCTCCCCATCCCCGCCGCCGCTGCCCCGCTCCCGGGCAGGCTCCCGGCGCTGCCCTCAGCGGGTGCGGGGCCATCCCGCGGGCACCGGGAGCGGCCCCGAGGGGCGGCGGGCCCGGGGCTGGAGCAGCGCCCGCGGGGTTACCCATTAACTGCCCGGCTCCCGGGGCAGCGCTTCCCGGGGGGTGGAGCTGCGGGGAGGGGAGAAGCGGCACCTGAGCCCGCAGGGACGATTTGAAAAATCAAGCGGTAAAAGACGGGAGGGCACGGAGCGCCCGCGACCCCCCCCGCGGGCGGACCCGCCGCCCCCTCCCGCGGCGCGCCGGGGGTCGCGGGCAGCGCCGCAGCCCGAGGGACGCGCACAGGGCCGGCCGGGGCTCCCGCCTGCCCCCTGCCTCCCCTCGGCCCCGCCGCCGCGCTCCCCTCCCCCTCGTCCCCCCTCCCGCCGTCCATCTGCCGTCCCCGCTCCTCCCGCCGCATCCCGGCGGGGTCCCGGGCCGGGCGCTCGGCGCTGAGGGGGATGGGAGAGACGGGCGGGCTGCGGTGGGCGCTGCCCCGCTCGGACCTACTCACCTCTGTCCCCCGGGACTCCGGCTACTCCACCGAGGCAGCGGCTGTCCCGGTCACCGGGGAGACGGCGCCGGGCTCGGCCGCACGGCGCTGCGGCGACTGGCTGCCCGGCGCTGTCAGTCACCGCGCTCGCCCGGCGGGGTGGCGGTCGGGTTCCCGGACAGAGAAAGGGGAGAGACAATACCCCGCGCCGGAGGACTACAGCTCCCGGCGTGCCTTGCGAGCGGCCCGCTCGCTGCGGCCGTGGGGAGCTGGCCGCGCGGGGCATGACGGGGCGCGTAGTTCACTGGTCTCTCCGAGCCGCCTCGCCTCGCCCTGGGCTCCGGCGGGGCGGGCAGTGCGCAGGCGCGGGCTGGCGGCGGCCGTTCGAACGGGGCCGGGAGCGGGAGCCGGGTTCGGCCTCGCACCGCGGGCACGGCGGGTCCGGGACGCGGAGCTGAGCCCGGGAGGGACTGACAGCCCGCGGCTCGGAGCGCAGGTGGCACAGGGAGGCGCTGGGAGCCGCCTCAGACAGGTGTGCCGCGCCTTTGAAGGCCGGGAATGAAGCGAGACAGCGCGCAAGGTGAAGGTGCGGGCGGGAGGCGCGGCGGGCGCTGCCCTCAGCCGGGCAGCCTGAGGCGGGAGGGAGGCACCGGGGTAACTGACAATAAAGGGCACAGCGTGTGTGCAGGGGAGCTGTGCCGCCAGGGTGGAGCTGGGCACAGGCAGCGAGTGCTCAAAATACACCGGGGACAGCTCTTCACTTCAAAAGGGCAGCACTGGTCGCCCTTACTTTAAATAGGAGAGATGGGAAGGGGAGGGAAAAGTTAACATGAGTTAAGAAATTGGTAAGGGAAGAATTAACCAAATCTCTTTGACTTTCCTACACAACCTGAAAGGATTTTGTGATCTTAGCAGAAAAATGTCATCTGTAATTGTTAACATGTACTTAAAGAAATCCTTTGCATGTGGGGTATTTAATTTTATTTCTATATGCACAGGAAACCTGGCACTGAATTTACCAGGCTCAAGTTGAAGGAGAATTCTTACCGTCTTCTGGGGTTTTTTCCGCAGTCTCCAGAGCGGGATATCTATCTCACAACTCACCGTTGCTGTCATCTCTGTAAGATAACACCTAAATCGTAGTGCTGTGGCTTAATGGTTTAACTTCAGTCATTTGTCTAATTCCTATCCAGTCTACAAAATGTTAATAATTCTATCCTGAGCTGAAATGTTTACAGGATACCAGAGTCTTTAGGAAAAACAAAAACATGGGGCAAAGAAAATCGCTCTTTGGAAAAACAGAGGAACCTGCTCCTCTATTCTGCCCTTCACCTTCTCATTCTGCTGGGTTTTTTCTATGTCAGTCCATCCCAAGGAGGTTTCTACCAATCTGAGACATTTCAGATTGACCTAGATCTGAGTTTTGCTGTCTCTCTTATCCAGTTTTATGGGAAAAGCTTCTGAAAAGAAAAAATAACTGAATAAAATAAGTATGTCTTTTTCTCAACCTCACAGAAGACATCATAGCAGATCAGTGTAACAGATTTCTGAACTTCTTCAGATGTATTGTGTCTCATTAAAGTAATTATTAAGTCCTTAGAGAGGCTAAAATTTCAAAACTCAAGGAAGAAAGTTCAGTGGTTGATTTAAACCTCACAGGGGATTCTTTCAGGTGAGGTACAGTAATTTTAAAAATACTCCAGTGATTTAAGCTTGCCCAAAGAAGCCATAATTCTTTATCCTTTTGGCTGGGAAGGGGTCACAGGTAAAGAATTGTGTTCCTCAATTCAAAGGTGTTGGTTTGGTTGCCATCCCTTAACAGCCCATTTATTTCCAGCTGCCACAAGGGGTTGTCAAGACTTTATATATTTTGCCACTGCTTCTGTTGCTGTGTTACCCCAACAGATCTAGGACTTGCACAATCTCCTTGCCTATAGAATGGAAAATTGATCAGTGTATTTCAGTCTGACCTTGTAAACAGCTGTAACTGAAGAAAATCTCTTGGAAAGTGACAAGTGGAATTGTAAGTATCCCACAGAGGTAACTGCAGGTCTCCCACTGCATCTTTATGGAGTAAATACATAGGAATTATCTTTTATTTTGTTTTAAAGAGGAGGGATGCTAAAAAGTGCCATCAGCTGCTAACTATAAACCAATTACTCCATGGCAGTGTCAGATTACCTCTTCCAAATATACTCAGCCTGTTGTATTTGTGATAATCAACAGAATTTCTTGCACTTTGTAATAGCACAGGAGCATGTCATTAGTTTGGCTTCACAGAAGATATTTTGTACTACAGAATTTAGAATAGCAGAATTTCCTATTTAAGTCATACTCGGGAAAGAAGAAGTGAGGACTGACATACCCACAGGTGTGCTCATGTGCCCTACTTGCAGTCAGAAAAATCCAACTCGTCCAGAATGAATTTAGTGCTTTGCTTCAGTGCTTTTGGAAATGGTGATTAAGACTTCAAAAATCCACACAAGGTCTCAGCTGTAACTTAGTGTTTTCACCACTGTTGGAGACAATAAAGGAAGAAAGAGTGGGAAACAAAGTGATAAGGATTTGTGGCTTTGGGGCTTTGGCTTCTGAGGCTAAGTAGCTTAATGTGGGCATACAGACATCTCAATCACACCAAGGGTGGCTGTCACCAAACAGCTTGTCAGGCTTCATCTGGAGAGCTTTACAATGCATCCTGTAATGGAGTGAGATTATTGCTGTCACAAACACCAGATGAGAAGTCAGAAAATAAACATAGTCCAGCATCTGAGAAAGCCTGTGGTTTTAATTACCATTGTTTAATTACCTTAGGTAAAGGAATGGAAGTGTTGGTTGTTCCAAAAAGGTTTTTACAGGATACAGAAAAATCCTCACATAAATATCACTTTTATCATTTAATATTTTCAGTCTGTTTAAAATAATAAAAGTGTACGTGATTGATTGTCAGTGTCAAATGCTTTTTCAATTTACAAACATGATTCCAACTTTCCTAGCTTGATTTTGTTCTGAACAGCAGGGAAGACTGTGTGTCATATACAGTGTAGTTAGCTTGTGTTGGCCAGTTAATACATAATTATTCTTTAAATTCCAAAAGCTCTTCTGTTAACCAGCCCATTCAAAGGGCCAAATTTTGTATAAATGCATTTTGGTTTGGATGATGGTGTTTCCCATCCATGTATGCTGATATACAAAAACCCTTACAAGGAGCTGTGAATTGTTAGAAATAAAGGGGGATGGATACTGATCCTGTTGAATCTTGACTGGCCAATAAAGGACATATCCTCCCAAATTCTATTTAATGGTAAAAGAATTGATCCTTGTGCATCTACTTGGCTTTGAAATTGTGTCCTTACCTACTATGATACTTAATTAAGCATTAAAATATAGTTAAATAGATTTTGTGTGGAAAGGTTCTTTTGTGCCTTTAAATATGTGAACAGTGCCACTTGCAAAATTGAAGATTCAAATGGTAAACTGTCTGGAACAATTTTGTGTGTGAAAAAAGGCACAGCCAGGCCCTGGCCCTGAGTGTGCCTTTGGAAAGCACTACAATATAAATATAATTTTTTCATATCCTAAGAAAATTAATTCCCTTACAATGTGCTGTATTTATTTTTCCAAATTCACTAACAGAGTTCAAATGAAACATTTTGATGTAGTCAAAACCTGAAAACACAAAGTAGTGCTCCCTGATGTCAGTTTTTCTTTCTTAAGCATAGCTACATGTTGTTAAAGGTGGTGTCATGTTAAACGTGCAGTGCTGATGAACAACCCTAATGTATAGAACCAAAACATCTGCTAAAATATCTTCTTCAAGGACACGAGCATATTTATACACTTCTGTCTATTTAACTATTTAACGTAATTCCTCTGATAAAAGACCCTGGCTCCAGGACCAACTATGCAGCATTAAAGTGAGGAGGAGGGATCCTCTACTCTCAGCAGTTAACCCAAGAATCATTTCACCTTGCTCTAGTCAGTATGTGGCAAAGTCCAAGCATCTTTCCATTTCCTCATCCAAGCTTTTTACCTCCAAGCTTTGGAGAGGACAGAAAGACCTTTTGGACCAAGTTCAGTCTGTCTTTATGATACCTGCCAGAGACACAGCTCTGTTGTGGTTATCTCTTCTCCTGAAGTCCAGCTGACCAGGCATGGCATGACTGCAGTGACATTTAGGTCCACCTTGGCAAAGATGGTTTTGGTACAAACAGCAGCCATTCCTAATGACAGGATTCTGCCCTGGCTCTCAAATCTGCTTCAGCTCAGGCTGACTTCATTTTCCCCCACTTCATAACTAGATTCTGAATGGCTTTTAAATGAAATTAGAAGATACTTGCTCATTCCAGGTAAAAATCATCATGATTATTAGTATAACTTCAGCAATTAAAACTCATATAAAATGCACTGAGATACACTCACCTAAAAGAGGATAATTTTTTTGTTCTCCACCAAAACGTTGGTTTCATCTAAGAATAAACTTGAAGTTATTCTAAATGACCTTCTGAAATGAAAGTTCATTTGTTAAGAGTAATTTTGGCCTTCACAGCATGTGTGGAACTCTTCTGAGTACCTTCACCATTGCTTCTTAAGTTCCTCTCAGAACTAGGTTAAGGTCTTGCCTCCTATTAAAATTTCAGTTCCATGGTAAAAGTTGAATGTTGATGGATCATTTATTTCAGCCTGTGGCAACCTACTTCCTTTTTCACCTTCTTAACTATACAACATGTGTGGTGATGTGCATCAACCAGGTGACCCAGGCAGTTCCTGCTGAAGTCCTGATGATTATGGCTTGTGTTCCATAAGCGTTTTCACATTCTTTCTTTGATAACTGGCATCCCCCAAGTTATTGCCTAGCATAACATCCTAATTTCATCTGAAGTAGAAAACTAGCCTATGCTTTTTTTTTTCATAAGATCTTAATCTTAATAGTGGACTTAAACCACATACCTTACACATCAAAAGTATTTCCTTTTCATTTGGAGTGAGCAAGACAAGATCACAAGAATTTGCTGTGTCTCCAGCTAAGAGATTCAGAGGCACAGCTGTAGCTGGTTCCTGGTGTGGTGACAGCACAGGGCTGTCGGCTGAAGGTGCTGGTACCCTTCTGCAAGCAAACCACGATGCCTGTGGAGTTCATTGCATGAATGAACACATACAGACAATCTTACAGGAGGAAAGTCTGCTTAAGAATAAAGTTTTTCAATGTATACTATGCCTTTTTTAACCAGCTTCCTAAAATAATGGATTATTCTCATGAGGAAACACAAACCAAATCACAAGAACTTCTTGGCAGCAAGGAGACACAAAACAAGTGCATAATTTCGGGTATAATCTGCATTAGGGCATTTCAACTGTGTTGAAATTCAGTCTCATTTTTTACTGAATGTTAACCAATGTGAACTAGCTCTAAATATGCTTAAATCCTTCAATTGATGAGCTGTAGATTTAAACCCTGTGTGGACAGTTAGTTTTGTTAAAGATTTAACACCGGTATATTTCATTTAGTGAAGTTCTAAGTTAAGTAAAATAAAAAGGAAAGATAGAAAATCTCATTCATGTAAGTTTAAAGAAATCATAGGCATTATAGTTAATGCAAGTTCATGTGGGCAAGGTTGTATGCATTCATAAAAGAGATTGCATGTGATCTGATTATATTGAATTAAAGATAAATTATAGTTAAACCTCTAGGGAGAAGAACGAGGATCATGGAGAGTTTTTTTAAGTAATTTTAATTAATTTTCTAAATATGTTTACTTTGCAGTTCATAGAAAATTGATATTCCTATAGTTTCCTTCAGTGAAACAAGCCTTCCTCAAGCTGTGATAAACGCTTCTCAACATTTCAGTCTGTTGGAAATTTTATACCTTTAAATGGTACGTACCAATTCATTTTTTTCCTTGCAATGCATAACAATCCAGAGCTTACCCCTAAGGTAACAACATGCAGTCAAGACATTTATCTCACTTCGTGCCCAGCTGGGACAGATTCCCTGGGAGGCTTCCATGGAAGATGAAGGAACTTGTGAGTGCTGTCAGTTTTTCAAGGACACTCTCCTGGAAGCACAAAACCAGTTCATGCTCTCTAAAGGTAAGGAGAGTAGGTGGAATAAGAGACTCCCTGGGCTTAAATGAGAGCTTTTGGGTCTGCTCAACACCGGAAGAGAAGCGTACCAGAGATGGAAAACCCATGGAGAACTACAAGGGCATTGCCAGGGTGAGCAGATGCTGTGTGAAAAGCAAAAGCTGAGCTCAATTAAAATTGGCCAGAGAGGTCAAAAACAAAAGAAAGGGTTCTTTGGGTACATGAACAACAAACAGAAGGAAATATGGCCCACTGTTCAGCAGCAGAGGTGAGCTGGTCACCATAATGTTGAGAAGGCAGAGATTCCCAACACATTCTTCACCTCTGTCTTCACCTTGGGACACAGGTCCCGGAATCAAAAATCCAGGTTTATAGAAACACTGACAAAAACACTGAAACAACTGTTAGAGCTTGTCTGTGAGCTGTCACAGGAGCCTGACCCCTACAAACCTATGTGTCCTGATGTTACCCATCCAAGGGTTTTAACAGAGCTGTTTGATGTCGTTGCAAGGATGCTGTCCATAATCTTGGAGAAGTTGTTGATATCAGGGGATGTCCCAGAAGACTGGAAGAAGGCTAATGTCAGTCCATGTACAAGAAGTGCTTAAAGGGGAATCCAGGAAATTACAGGCCTGTAATTGGAGTTTTACTCCATTCCCTAGGAAAGTTGGGGAACAAATTCTCCTGGGGATTCTCACAAGTCAAATGAAGCACATGATTGGGAAAAGCCAGCAGGGATTCACTAAAGGCAAGTCATGCTTGACAAACCTGATCACCTGACAACACAATGACCTGCTCAGTTGATGTGGGGTGAGCAATGAACATGGCTTTCAGTATATTTTCCCAGAGAGACTTGTCCTAAACTGCTGGATGCTTTAGGGTCTAGACAACTGGTCCATGCAGTGGATGGGGAACTGGCTAGCCAGACACAGCCAGAGGATGGTGGTAAATAGCTCCTTTGCAAACTGGCAGCCTGTGACAAGTGGGGTCCTCCAGGGACCAATATTGAGCCCACATCTGTTTAATATCTTTATAAGTGATCTGGATGGGATCAAGTATATCCTGATGAAGTTTGCTGATAATACCAAGGGGTAAGTGGACACTTTGGGAGGGAGAGCCACCCTGCAGGAAGACCTGGATAGGCTGGAAGAGTGGGCTGCCAAGAACTTCATGAAGTTCCACAAGGACAAGAATTTGCACCTGGGAAATACAATTCAGGAGTGCAGCACAGTTGTCAGCCAGAGGGCCCTGAGGGTCCTGGTAGACAGCAAGCTCAGTACGAGTGACCAGGGTGCTGCTGCTGCAGAAAAGAAAGCCAAGAAAGGCTGGACCAGGGTCCTTTCAACCTGGTTCTATGTGATACTAGGATCAAACAGATCTTACAGCCTATCTACAGGAAGTAATTAGTCAGCCCTACATAACTGGATGTCATTCACTGTGGATGGCTGGTCTGCTTTCTAAAGAACATACCTGAAATTATTGATCCTTATTAGAAATGTGTTTCAATAAATGCCTTAAAATTAGCTGTAACAGAATGAAAAATTTTCAGCCAGAAAAAAATACGCATAGGAAAAAAATTTAGCACCCAAAATGGCAATGCATTTCAAATGTTTCTGTTAAAACACTAAAAAAGATCAACACAAAAGTTTAATGATGTAGTCTCAAGCTTGCAGACACAGGAAGCATGCTACCATAAAATCAGGGGAAATAGATTAGCAATCTAGAGACCAGATGGTTAGTATTTACTTGCTGACATAACACCACCAAATGTTCCTAAATTTCTTTTTTAAATTTGTCTTTCACATTACATTATCAGCATAGGAACTGATCTTGCAAACATATACATAAAGATTTCAACATATTTATTCATTTGTGTAGTCCCATTGACTTTAGAACAGGAGACTGTTCACAGAACCAGGCTGTCACCTTGGGGTAAGTCTACAGAGTTGTAAACTATTTACCTACAACAATTTGGGCAGGCTAAGTGTCTGAAAAAAAAATATCCTGTATGCATCTTTTTATTCTGTTTTTGGTTTTTTTCTTTGCAAGAGAGAGCACTTTATGGAGAGTATGATAAAAGACATTCCCCATCCATAAATTTATCTCCTGGTCTGGTGGATAACTGTTAAACTTGGCAGGGCCTGAAATAAACAGAAGTCTTAAAATGCTTCTCCAGTTTGAAGTCGAGTAAAACTAAATTTTAAAAATTTTGCAAACATTTTTACTCAGCAAATTTTTAATACCAGCATGAGAAAATGTTGTTTAATTATTACAGGATCCTCCTACAAATTACTTAACCTCTCTCCTCTGTGAAAAATATCCTTGATTCCAAATGTTTGTTCAGAGCCTTATTTTCCTCTGGTGGGAAAAACTGTCACTCCTTGCTCTACAATGTTCGTAACTTGTTTAAGTTACCTGTAGGGGCTCTCTATTCAAAATATACAGAATTTTACTAGCATTAGCTTTCCATACTCAAAGTTTTCTCCTTCAGCTTTATATTTTTTCTTTCATTTTCACTTTCTAAAGTGTTGTGTTCCCTCATCCCTGTCATTACTGGGGTTTTTTTGGAGGCATTTACATTGCCCTTTTGTCCAACATATTTTTTCCCAACTTTCATCAAAAACTGCTTCTCAATTGCCTCCATGTTTCTCAATGTCTCATTTTCTCATCTGCCTCCTCAGGTTCATTTTCCTTTATTGTCACATCACTTGCAAAGTCACCTGCCTCCAGGCAGTGTATTTCCTCCCCTATTTAATTTTTTTTCCATTTGCACCATCTGTGTGTGTGTACATGTAATGGAAGCACTTCATTTGGTGAGAGTGATATCAAACTGAGTTGACCCCGTTACTGCCCTGAAAGTAAGAATTTTGTTTTCTTATGCTACAGTTTCTTTGTTAATCACACTTCTAGAAGCCATGAGGAAGATCCTTTAATGTCATAGTTAATATTATAAACTTGGGTAACTCCTCATGTGATCCCCTTGAATACTTACATACTCAGCTCCCTACTTATACAGACACAGCAGCAATGTCTGTCTCTGTTTTACAAAACCAGGAATTCTACCTAAGAATTTTAATTATAGGCAGGTCTTTCAAGTTACTTTTTGTCTGGATATTACAAACATTCAAATATCTGTACCTGCAGCTGACTGTCCCATGCAGATGAAAAGGCTGTGACTACCTTAAAAAAAAAAAAGAAATCCCCTCAAAAAACACTCAACCTATTTTTTCAAGTAGACCTTCAGTGTCTACAGAAACAAAAGCAACAGCAGCAAAAGGAGACTATGGGTAGGTGGGGAATTTTCAGCTTGTCAAAAAAGCACTAGAAAAGTTCTGTCATACATGAAACTTGTAATATTTGTCTAAAGCTTTGCTGTGTTCACTCTCTAGGAAAAAACAGGGCTAGAACACAGGTAATCTGCATGGATGGGAATAAAGCCTTTTGTTAAAGAGATGAGGATTTAAAACTTTAACTTCTAAATGTAACTACTAAAAGTGATGTTTTATATAGAAAAAAAAATCTCAGAACCACCAGAAAACACCATTTCCTTTAAAGCAGTTATGTTCAGAATCTCATCTGGAATGCTGTGTGTCATTCTGGTCACTCACCTTTAAAATGGATGAACTCAAAAGAGCAAAATTAGCAAAACAGTCATCAAAATCCTACCTTATAAAAGAGTATTATCCATCAGAAGAAGGGTTGCATGGGGCATGACCTCTAGCTCTTAAGAGTAAATTCTTTATAAAGCAACAAAATCTGCTCTGATACAACAAGAAAATTGGTATAAATTAATCAGGAATAATCCTAGAAGCAATTTTATAAACTGCCTTTACCTGTCTGTAATGCAGGTCTTCATATAATTCTGGGGACAAAACACCTAACTCATTTTAAGGTACAGGTTCACACATTTACAAAAGAGATTATATGACCTGGTTCTTCGTGGTAGCAGGCAAGGAATAAGATTTTCTCCATTCTTGTGTTCCTACAGATCTGGAGCTGTAATAACAGGGAAGGAGGGGGGCTACCTACTCTACAGTACAAGGTTCAGCTGTGCTGCCATTGTTACCACTCATTAATTGGATTTAATTGCTATATGATTCAAGTAGATAGTAAGATTAAATACTATTAATTCCTGTGGAGTCAGGGGAGAATTTCTTTATATCTTGCTGTAAACAAGTTAAAGTGTCAGGAGGCACTGAACACATAGCCCACCTGAATGCGTGACAGATCTACATCTGAAATGTGTAAAACTATCTTTGCAGAATCAGAAAAGAAACTTGGCATTTTTCCAATGATGCAAACACTGTAGTAAAGGTGGGGTGAGGGACAGTTACTTTGTTTATATTTCAGCAGCCACCATTTTCTCCAAGTTCAGTCTTCTACTACATTTGCTTTATCCTGTTATCATTAATTAAAATCAGTAGGAATGGGCCACATTTCGATATTTAATAACTTTTAATCTTCATACCTGGAGGACCTTCTAAGAAATATTTCCACATATTATTAATTTGCTTGGTGAGTATAACCTTCATCCTGCTCAGCAAGCATAATTAGAGATTAATTTGTTGTGTCAGGGATTTAAAATATTTTAGCTCACCTTTAGGCAACAACATATTAAATTATATAGGAGAATGCAAATACCTTCAAAGACAAAGTTTTAAGAAGGGACATTATTTAATGTAAGAATGGAAAATGGCCTGAGCTCCTTGTACTAATTCTTTCGTTTCTATATTGGAATCCAACTTTTGCTCTTGCCTGTACAGTAAAACAGGCAGAAATATGGGATTTTTTTAAGGAGAACACAAAAGGAAAAGGCATATAGGAAATTCTGCCGGCCAATTTTCGAATTTCAGTGAAAGATTATTTAAATGTCACGTTTCATGGAGGAGCCATCGAGAGCTGGTGCTGCATCTCAGCTCCCTGGGTCCAATCCTCCGTGCCTGCGGCTCCCTCGTGTGGAGCATCCCTGTCCATCTGGGCATCAGCACCGCGGATCCTCACCCTGCCAGCAGCGACTGTGAACCTCTCACTGTGCTTGTCATTCCCAGTACCCCTTGCTGTCCCTCTGCCCAGCAATAAGCAGGAAGTTTCTTCTTTTTCTTTATTTCATTTGATAGACATTATATATATGTATATACACACAGTACAATACTTTTCTTTTGTGATAGAGAATAAATGAAAGTTTTCATTGCTGGTTGTTTGTTAAGTCAACAGATTCCAGTTAATAATGAAAAAAATTTAAACGTTTAATATCAAAAGCAACTTCAAGTATCTTCTATACATTTTAGTATTCAGTATATAGGAAGGTGTTTTGGGGCTTTTGTTTTTATATCAAAAAATGTATTTGAATAGACTATTTTTACCCTCATACTTCAGAGTACTATTCATATCAGACATGGAGTTTAAAATTATGTATCTCATGGTCCCAACTAGCTCTTCACAAGAACCATAGGTCACTTATACAATCAGGCATATGTTTCAAAACAGGGTTTAATCATCAGCAAAGTCAAGGTGCAATAATCATGTTTAGAAATTCACTATCTCATTCTGCTAAAACAGATTAAGCTGCAGTCCTTGATGTGAAGCAATATACAGCACCACTGTTTGCAAAACAATACCTGACTTAGGCATAAATAGTACTTCAGTTCCCCGAGCTATTTATCCCTTAACCTTTCTGTAAAAAAATAATTCAACTTAGGCATATATTGCACTAATTTTATCATACTGGATAGCTCTGACCCTGCATTATGTTTTCTTTGCTGAACTAGGATTACACTAGGGTTTTAATTTCCATTGAAAACCTGGGAATAGGGCAACAGACACACATATGGTGTGCAGTAAATGGTTATCTATAATAGCAATAGTAATCTCAGAGGCATTCACAAAGGAAACTACACATTAGACTTGGAGATCATTTTCTCCAGTAGATTCATCATTCTCTCCTGTAACTGTAAGCTTTGAACTTGAATGATGTTCTGCTGATCCAGGATCCTGCGCACTTCTCTACAGGTTTCTTCCATAGCTCTACTCAACTTCTTTTGTTCTTCCAACATGGCTTCCATTAATTTTAGCTTCTTCTTTTGGAAACTGCAGTTTTGCATTTTTCTTTTCTTAACTGGTCTTTCTTCAGCTCTGAAATGTGAATATTTGTTAGAAATTAGAGTCATATTTATAAAAAGAAAGAACCCAAAATTTGATAGCATATTCTTGGCCAAGTTACAACCTAATCATATTTTTAAACCCCTGTGTTCTCCAATAAATTCCCTCTCAAGTTTGTGCCAAAACATAAGTATTTAATGTATTATTGCATAGTGTTACAGATTGTAAAAAAAAAAAAAAAAAAGAGAGAGAGATTTTACATCTCATTGTTTTTAATAAGAATTTTCCATGCAGAATACCAGACTTTTTTTTTTAATCTTGACATGTCTTACACATTGAATTTATACACTGTACTGGGAGAGACATTTGGTTTATATGGCCCATTGAAACTCCAATTTTAAAGCTGCAATAACCATCCCAATCCAGAGAAAGTGCTGCATGGTTATCTGTGGTGGTATCTTACAGCTTGTTTTTTACAGCATTGCATCAGTGAGGCTGGTCCCACTCCAGAATATGAGTCTCAGAATTTACCCTTGTGCCAAGACACAGCAGTGACACTGACCACTCTTTTTTTTTAATATTCCACCACAAAATATTATAACCAACATAAAAGCCTGAAAAGACAGAAAAATACCTGGGGGTTCTGGTTGAGAGTGGCTGACCACGAGCCAGGTGTGCCCAGGTGGCCAAGAAGGCCAATGGCACCTGGCCTGGATCAGCAATACGTGGCCAGCAGGACCAGGGCAGTGACTGCCACCCTGTACTCAGCACTGGTGAGGCCACACCTCCAATCCTGTGTCCATTTTTGGGTCCCTCACAACAAGAAAAACATTGAGGGGCTGGAGCATGTCCAGAGAAGGGCAATGGACATCCTCATCTGAAACATGCAGAGCTGCCATTTGGAATTTGGGGAACATTTTAAGAATTTCCTCTATGCTTTATCATGCTGGGTTTCTGATTTGGAAAAGAGATTATTAACATGGCAATAAAGACAGTGCTCTCAAGGTGTAAAGGTTAAATGGCTGTCCTAACTTGGGGTGACAGAGCCACACAGTCAAAACCAGCCCATGTGGCATGCAAGTGAGAGCACACACACAAAAATCTGTCTCTTAACCTGCAGCCTAAGAAGGAGTCATGCTAAACTGTGAAAGAGGAAGAAAGGCAAGTAGAAAGCATATGTGTAAGTGTATTACATATCTGAGAAACCTCCAGTTAGAGCTGGATAACTCCTTTCCTAACTTTAAGTGAGAGACCATGTCTTCATTTACACTTTTTGTAACTCCACACTGGAGTCCCCAACATCAAAGATATCTGATGATGTGTCTTGAAGTCCCTTGACACAAACAGCAATCTCAGTCTTGTTCTGCCAAATGCAGTATCCTTTCTAGGTGAAATACAATAATGAGATAGTACAGTTGGGACTAGAATGCCATGTCAACATGCTGCAGATTTTAAGACATCCTTGAATAAGGATAACTTGAACTCTTGAAGAATGTGTTTTTATTAATGTGAAGAAGGGTAGTGGGGGTGAGGTCACTCAGCTGTGGCAGATTTGTATCATAATTTGATTCATGTTCTTATCCTACTTGACAGGCTTTGTGCAGCAGCGACTGTGACATTCAGATCTGTCAGCAGGAGAGATAAACAATCCTTAACACCTGAAAGGCTTAATGCAAATATAAGAAAAAGACACAAGCCCCTTGACATTTAAGAGTGCAGTGACCCAAAAAGGTTGAGATACTATCTACATTGGAAGGTATAGAATAAACTCAGCTTTGCAGGTTCTATACAGCATATTTGATTTGGGGCATCAAATAAACATGAACAAACTGTGGGTCTGCTCAAACTGTGGGTCAAGCTTGCTGCTGATCACTGAAATTATCAGTCTCACAATCCTGTGAGAATGGGTCCTGGCTAACACTAAATTCTGATTGTCTCCCTTACCTCTAAGGGTCAGAATTACTTTAATGTGGTTCTCAAAGAGGTCAAGCAAGTGGAAAAGATATACAGCAGTCTAAGGACAGCACTGAATCTGCTATTCCAAGGTTCCCATCACTGTAGTCACATTCACAAAGAATGCATGGTTTCTGGTAGGCAGAGCAAGAAACTTTCTGAAATGGTGATATTATTTTAGCCAAAGTCACCTTTTGAATTTAAACTTGTTTTCACAGAGGATTTAAATGATGGAAACTGGAAGAATCTCTATTATCTTCACCATACAGTGTTAGAAAGTAGCTGCGGTAAGACCTCCTGTCATGAAGCCAGTACAAACTCACTCCACAAGAGGGCTTGTGTGTTGTCAACATAAACACTGGTGAGAATGGTCCTTAACAAGGAATGAGAGAGAAAATCTGAGGCTTGTCAATAGTACTGAGATGCACTGAGCATTGTGTGTATTTCTTGGTAACAGTAGCCACCATTTGGATTTCAATTTCAACTGAGATGACAACAACAAACAAACAAAAAAAACCCATAAAAAACCAAGATGGAGTGATTTAGATTGAAAGATCTAAAATAAGCCTTCTTTTTAAGTAAAAAGAATCTTTGAAGTGTTTTCCTAGAGTCTCTAAAGGATTTTACCTGTTTTCAGTTAAATCCATCAAAGAACTGTAAGACATGAAACCATACATCTAAAACAGTGTCTTGCACAGCTCCAGAAAGAAAGGAGCAGCAAATTTTTACTGTGGCAACAGTATCTGCAGTCTGCTAATAACTCAAAAAGTACTCACTGAAGAATGCTATTTCAGAACTGTGTTTTAGCACACAGAAGTTTCCCCAAAAGCAATGACCCAAGGATTTTTCAAGGTCTCCCAAGTACTCCCTACATTTGTTTACAGTAACAAATACAACTTGGCAATTAGACCTTCATTGAAAAGAAATACTTATTTCAGAAATTTTCAGGAAGCCCTAGCTTTGGTAATGGTCCCAATCTCCTTTTCTCTTCACTGACTGATACTGGAAGGGTTCTATGGTCACTCACAAGTTCACAGTAAGGAACTGGCACTTAGAATCCTCTCCTCTTGCAGAATTGCTGCTGAAAGGGAGCTCTTGAGAAGGGCCCTACAAAAGAAGGCTCTAAAGAATCTAATTTACAAGCTAAGAGCACTTGCAACATGAAACAATGTAAAATGTCCAGTGATGCCCATCCAGTGATGAGTTATTTGAATACTGAAGTGTTTCCTCAGATTCTGAGCCATCTTTCTTGAGAAGTTCTAGGTGTCCTGGGCAACATGTCAGAGGCCCCTCTCTCTCAGTAATTTTTTATAACAAACTCAGGAGAGAAGCAGAGATAGGAATGTGGGTTCAGCACCAAGTAACCCAAGCAGCACCAGTGTCCTAAACAGTTCCTGCTAGGAGCATCTGTCCTTTGCCAATGTATGGGCACAAGAATAAGCAACTACTGATGATGGCTGATCAATCAGTTCCTGATGCCCATTGTCCATGTGCAGCCAACACCTCTGTGACAGCAGGGGTGCAAGCAGATCCTGACAGCATCTACAAGCTGCTGAAGGAGCACCTCCCTCCTTGCCAAGCCCAGTCTCTAAAGGCAGACTTTGAGGGAATTCTCAGGAAAGGAGGGTCTGGGGAAGTAAGGACCTCAAATACAATCTGCTGGCTCTCTTCTGCTGGGCTTCCAGTACCTATGGCAGAGTATACAAGAGATTGGCATTGGTATTCCTCTGACCACATGGACCAAGTGTGGAAGGGCTCTGGCACTGGGACCATATTCCAAACAGAACCTCACAAAGCTATTTCCCTGCTATGCTCTAAAGCAGACAGGCAGGGTTCCAAGGAAGCAAACCAAGGGAAAGAAATTGTTCCATCTCACCTAGGAGACTGAGCAGAAATGACTGTGTGCAATGGACATGAGGGGGAACAAAGCAAAACCTCCAGATACAATCAGGCAACATATTAGGTAAGTCTCAAATATATTTGCTGTCTGTCTACCTAATACCATTTTAATTCATTGTTCAATTAAAATTTCCTTGCTTACACTTATCCAATACAGCTTGTTTCAGGGACATGTGTGAATAATTAATTAAGCAGGAGTTGAATACAAAGAGTTCTCTGTTTATCAAAATGTATTATCTTCACGAAACCCTAACAGCAATTCCTCATTTCTGACTACTTCATGGCAAACAGGTCTCCAGTACCATCAGTTCTTGGAATTTATGGCTTTTAGCACCTAAAAGCTGTTTCTCACTGGTTTGAGTTTTTTAGCTCCATAAAAATCTGAGCAGACCTTCATAATCCATGTCTTTATTTAAAAAATTAACAATGGTCTGGATATAATCAATATTCATATTAGAGATTATATAAAGATTTCAGAGCATAAGGACTGAGGATGAGGCAACCAGGATCTTCTGGTAAACTAAGCTCATTCAATCATTCAAATGCATTCAGGAATTAATGAGACTCATCCTTGAAGTAAAGCACAGAAAAGAACCACAAATGGCTTGGAGCCTGGGCAAAGCACCTCGCTAGGATACAAGTCTGCATAATGAGTTAAGATGCACTACATAATGCACATAGCCTAAAGCTCAAACTTCTTTGTAGATTATGCCCATTCAGATTTAAATAGCCATAGCATAATTTTAGAAATAGTGAAGTCTTTGCCAAAGATGTTGTTTCCCAAATTAGCATCATCACCGAGTTTTAATGCACTTCTTTTAATCCATATCTTGCTTAGTTAAGTTACCAATTCTTACTTTTTTCTTCCTGTGTAAACTTCACGTAGCAAATTAATTAATCTACATTTAAAAATGAAAAAATACCAGACAGTACAATCATGGCACACAACCATGTGTGTGCCATGATTTTGCCAGAAAGCAAAAAAATACTGAAAAGTTCTCCAATATACTGAAAAGAAAGGTAAGGAGAAGTAACATCTGAAAGTTTCATTCACTAAATTCACATTAGGAACAAGGGACTGGTTTAAACAAGAGTTTGCTTATCACTAGAAAGAAGGGAAGAGTGAATTCTCCATCTTCTGTATTTATCAGGTCTAGACCAGACATTTAGTATTTCCCAGAGTGAAACAAATCATAGAAACAATGTGGAGGACAGCAGAGACAGGGGACTCCTGAATGCAGAAGTGCCCTGCTGAGGGAAGGGTGTCACAGAATCCTCCCAATAACATTTCTGGACTCCAGATCAGAATGACCAAATTCAAATGCTATCTAACAAGAAGTCAGACTAGATAACACAAAAGCAAAAAATACTGAAAGGTTCTCCAATATACTGAAAAGAAAGGTAAGGAGAAGTAACATCTGAAAGTTTCATTCACTAAATTCACATTAGGAACAAGGGTCTTTTAACCTATGAAAGGTCTTTTAACCTATGAAAGTAGCTCTTTCACCCCAATTTTCAGTACAATAGAAATGGCAGAACACATGGAGTCTGAACTACATTCACAGCCTGTATAAATATGTTCTGTCATTATTTTACTATGAAAACAAAGACCATAAATTAATCCACAGGGTGAAAAAAACACTGTTTTCAATTAGATAAAAAGTCATTTACAGTGGTGTCAGGAATTTGGATTTTAAAAGTTTAAGCTGCAGTACAAGACTCCACCACATTGCATTATATTTTATGACCATAATAGAATAATTCTATTATTGTCAGATGTTTGTACTGTATAACAGTGTCAGAGCAGTGTTAGAACAATACTAAGCAATTACAGGCACCCCTTTAAAAGGGATTCCAAATGTTTTCCTCATCTACACACTTGAAACAAAAATTCAAGTTAATTTTATCTCACATTAATTGTGTTATCACTAACGAGCAAAATTTGGCTTTTGTAAGAAGGTCCCAAACTCAAAGTTTTTCAAACAGAATGCAGAGAAAACCAGTTTCAACTATTTTTAACTTGACAATATGTATGTACTGATTGAAGTATAAAACTTGACATTTTTTGCTATCATGAAAGCTAAACATTCAATTGAATTTTTTTTAAGCTATAATTTATATAGCCAAGTAGACTCCTGCTATGTTCAAAGATACTGTGAAAAACACAAAGCTGACACTCCAAAGCTGTGTTGGCGAGTTTAAAGGGATAACAGAAAAGTTTTCAGAAGTTTAAAAGTTATTTAGAAAGAACTACTGTTTGAAAGTTTTCTTCTCTATCAATTGTTGCCATAACATTAGGATTTTATTACTGAATAAAAAATCCTGTAACATAAGTTATAAAATATACAGCTGCAAAACACATCTGTATTTTCATATAGGCATGAGTGTGTATTTTTCAAAATAGGAAAATTAAGGACCTAAAACATTCTTTTTATATCAATTCCCAGCATTGTCTTTTATTCTTTTTTTGAATATGTTGGATAAATTGTCTACTGTTCAGAGGCAAGGGTATTGATAAAATAGCCAAGATAGACACAAATTTTTTATGCTAATTCTTTCCTCTCTTGTTGGCTATTTCAAAGTGTTTTTCAAATACAGGATGAGACATTAATTGCTTAAGCTATAAATTGCTTCCTCAGTTCATATTTTTCCATTAGTAACTCTAAAATAATTAACTTCCTTGTCTAACCATGGCAGCTCTAAGTGATTTTAACCCATGTGGTGTCACTAGCAAGCAATGTATTTTCTTCTGGCCAAGAAAGGGTTCCCTACTCTGCTCTCATTCATCAGCCTAAATTAAACAGGTCAAAGCTGGACAAGCTTTTCAAACCCCCTAGGACTATTGGAATAGCTTTTTCTCCTTCCAGACACATTATCACAAGTGGTTTCTAATTTTTAATCCAATCACGATGTTCACCTGTAATATTACCCTGATCTCTCATTGGTATCTACTGCTCAACTTCTCCTTTTCTTTTAAAACAGGGGAACTGTATTTCAACTTGTGACTGCGTAACCATCTTGCTGCTAAATGACATGGACAATATTCTATTGCACAAAATTCTCTCATAGTGGAGACTGTGAGAGCATGGCTGAATTCCTAAGTTGATTTATCAGGTCTAGACCAGACATTTAGTATTTCATGGCTGAATTCCTAAGTTATGGAGGTCCTGCCATCCTGAGAGCTGCCCTGCCCTTCCCTGCAGCTCCCAGACCCGCCTGAGCCACCAGTGCAGCCACTCCTAGCAGGCAACAGCAGCATTGCAAGGGCTGAGTGGCATTCCCTGCCCCAGACTCACAGCCAGCTGAAAGCCAGCCTGTGCCACTAGGGGCTGGATTTAAATGAGATGCAGCTTCTAAATTTAGCCAGAGAAAGTTAAAATATTTTTTACTAGAACAGGTTAGGGTATTTCCTTGGATAAAATTATAGATAAATAAAAAAACCAGTGAACCTGAAGCTGGCTAAAATGCATCACAGCCTAAATTTTCCAGAGCTTATAATTTAGTGACTGATTTAAGTCCATTTTAGCTGTAAATGAAAGCACCTACATGAAAGTGAGAGTCCACCTGCAAACTGTGGGCATAACAGATGTGGGTTTGGGGTTGATTAACTTGATATCTCTGTGAGGAATGTCTATGTTCTGTAGTGAAGCCTGGTGTGGCAAATTCTGTCCTCTTATGGTACAAAATCTGTGCTGCCCTGGAGTTGCCCCTAAGCTGAAAAAACTTAACATCCAATATTTTTTAAAACCCTGATGTTATGAAGTAGTCAAGTGAATAAACTCCACAATGTTTGTGGAAATGTGACCTTCTAATTAAATATTAAATAATATTATTTTAAATCCAATTGGGAATAAAGTTATTGCATCTGAAATGTGAATGTGGAGTTTGCAAATCCTAAAGTCAAGTGAGTTTGTGTATCAGGAATATCAACTACTTAAAATGGACTAGGTTGAAAAGAAAATTGTTGCTTGTGAACAAAAAGGTTGCTATAGTTCAAAAGTTATGCACCCTAGTAAATATTCGTTGCCAAAAAAAAAGTTTTAAGAAATAATCAGTTATTCAAGGACTATCTGCTTGAATGATTGAATGAATTTAACTTAGTTTTATTCATCCAAGAGTGGCTCTGGAAACAATAATTCGAACTTGCTCGGTTGGTTCTTCTTCCAGCTCAACATCTTTACAGTTGCAGGACTGACAGGTAATTTTACTGTTACAGTTAAAGCCTCACACACTCATGATAAGAATCTCTAGGATCAACTTTTTTCCTGCCAGAAAACTGTAATCAGCTCTTATTTCACACCACTCTGGATGAAAAATGAGACCAGTAAAGTCTGAAATTTGTATCAAGAGTACAATCCTGCCTTTTGTTAAAATGCTGCCTTCCAGGGAACTCAAATCATATCCAAAAAAAAAAAAAAGAATCACATGTTTGCATCTCAAACTAGCATTTACTTTGAAAAAAATTACATTCTCAATTGTATTTAAAATAATGCAATGTACTTTCAAACTGCATGAGCAGCTTTTCAGTGTCCACAGAAATATTTATTTTGCATCTTTTCACCATTTTAATAATAACTGAAGCCAGAGAAATTTCATACTCATATCAAAAGCAGAACTAGAGCAAGCCAAAAATCATCTAAGCAGTATGTTATATCTCTGATTGCACCACAGGACTCTCTTGAACATGCCTGTACTCCTTTTATGAACACTCTCCCTGATGTGAGCCGTGACATGCATGCTGAGTTTTGGCAATAATATACAACTTTTTGCCCAGTTCTCCTACTCCCTTCCAGTCTTTCATAAAGGAATAAAGAAAATGCCCTAATTCAGCAAAGTGATTGAGATTGGGGAACAGATCTCATTTGTGATTTACAGAAAAAATACAAGAGCTGTTAGAGAAAAATGTGTGAGGGTGTTCCCTTTACACAGCAAATTTGGTTCATTCTGCAAAGTACTAAAAAGAGGGGAAAATAGATGCTACCTCAGCTTGTAAGAAAGCAAGCTTGATGAGCTCTCTGAATGTTCATCTTCAAAGCATTCTTCCCTTCCTTCATATGTAAACTGGTTATATGGCAAATACAGAGGGGTGGACTTGGCTGATGGAGATTGCGAGGCCTCTGTCTGTGATGTAGAAGGACCTGGCTGCTGATTTTCATGCATTTTCACATCGCTGTGGTCTGTCACTTTGGATAAGATCCTATCAATGGTTTTGTAGTAAGGCCAGTCAGGTGCCACAGTTTCACTGTCAGTCATGCATTTTAATTTCCTGTAAGAAAAGGCACACAACATTAAAGCTTGTTTTGCCACAAAAAGTACTTTTCATACAGATCTATCTCAAAACATTTGTTCTGGTCACATTTAGGAGTCAAACTGAATGCTTTTAAAGAGAAAAAAATTAGACACTTTTCTTCTTTAGCTTCCACTGAAGCCTTTCAGGTTCTTTTCCTAGGTTTGACCTGTTATAAAAAGTTGCATGTAAACCCCAGATGAAATTCAATACAGATAAAGAACATTACAACTTCTAATGGAAACAGGACTGTGTTGGTGGTTGAATAATTTTCTTCCCCTTAAAGAATGCCCAACAAACCAATCTGACAGCAGTCTCTGACAACTGGACTAAGCAACACACCACAGCCTTTACTGAACTGAGGGCAGCCCTGCGCTTTCATGCTTTGAAGAATGAATATTTATTTTCTATAATGAATACAAGTGGCTATAAATATAATGCATATCCTTTTTCTAATATGGCTTAAAAGCCTGAAATGCCTTGGTAAATATCCTTGTAACAACCATGAGATACAGACATCTGTTCATTTGTTACAGATGAAAGTAGAGGAAAGATGAACTAGGGAAAAGTACAGTTTCATTAATTTACCAAAAAAAAAAATCAAAAACCCCTAAAACAGTTAATAATGCATTTAGAAACAGCATGCACAAACACATTACATCACAGTGGACTATCAACCATGACCCTGTTCTTCATGTGTGTCTTATGAGATTTATTATTCGGTCCTCAGACAAGTTCACTGCTATCCCAGTGGTTACCCAGTGTTATTTTATTTTCTTTTATTGATGTAATATACATCTCAAAGAAATTCCACTGCCCAACATGAGTCCCAAACTTTCTTTTCATTTGCCTCTCTCAGTTCAGATCTTGTTACTCTAAATCAAAATGCAGGAAGGGAGTACAACAGGAAAGGCAAGACCAATGACAAATGCCCCATTTTCATAAACCAGATTTCATTCAAATTAACAAAAAGCCGAACCAAATTTGATTCTCACAGCTAGAGGTTTGCATTTGCAGGAGAAAAAAACCAACCAAACAAAGAAAAAACCAAAAAAACACTATTCCTGGACACCTGGCCCACCCTTCTTTTCTTGAAGCCTTTCAGGTTTTCTTTTCTCAGAATCATTCCTGCCCACACCAGTCTTGCAAGGGGTAGAATTAAATAACATGTAAACATGAAAACAATGATGCCAAACTTAAAAGTGAGAACTTGAAGTTCTTCCTTTTAAAATGCTGTCAGCCTAGAGTAAGGGGAAATCCACTAGTGGGAAAAGAAGGCAGTAAGATTTGCTTAGATTTTAAAGCCCTTTAAGGAGTCTTTTCTCCTTGTCCTTGCAAGGTCTGATGAGCTTTTCCAGCTATTTAGAAATGCACATCATAGTCCTGCAAAGCAGAGCCTCACAGCCATCCATACTTTTATGCCCTCTATGCATTCAAAATGTTAATTTCATACATATTTCACAACCTACTGCTGCGATTTCATAGTCAGAGAATATTGAGCACAGCCTACCCATCCAGCACAGACAGAAAATAGCTAAACACAGGCCTGACAACAACTATCAATTAATATTGATTATTTTTAGTTCAATTGTTGAGGCAATTTGCATGAAAAACAGATCAATTATGCCACTATAAGCTAGTAGCCAAGCCTACATGCCATATTTGTTTGCCTGTGTTGAAATTCTCAATGTGTTCAAGCTATGAAGTTTAAAACTGAGCTGCAATTATGCAGTGCATTCACCATCGTCAGGCATCCTCAGGGGTGAGGTAGCAAAAGCCAGGGGTGACCACATCTCAGCTGGGCCACTGCCAAGTCCAGAGGCTGCATTGAGACATCATGGGACATCGTTTGAGCCCTTAGGACTGCAAAGCATTGGTCAAAAAGGGCAGGACAAGCTTAGAGCTGATACTCTGCTGCTGCTCTGGGAACAGGCTTGTACTGAGCCCAGTGTCAGCCAGGAGCCCCGGGTCCCCACGAGCAGAGCTGCTGCCCTGCCAGGCCGTCCCCTCCTGCTCCAGCATTTGGCCATCCCAGGAGGAGGACTTTGCATTTGTCCTTGTTGAATTTGATGGGGTCCCTGTCAGCCCATTTCTCAACCTGTCCCTGAGTGCCAGTCCTGCCCTGCAGGGACTGCTACAGACTGCTGCCCCAGTTTGGCACCATCTGCAAACCAGTGAGCACGCACTCCACCTTTGCCTTTGGAGTGTTGATTTTAAACAGGACACATCCCAGTGCAAAACAGCTGCAGTCCTCCACTGGGAATGAGCTTCTAGGCAGAATACAAACCATTAAAAACCACTCTGTGCCCAGAGATCCAGAGAGTTTTCCAGCCAGCTTGTAGTCCTTCCAGCTGCAGTGTAACATCCCAGCTTGGATAGAAGGATGTTCTTGGAGACTGAGTAAAAAGGGTTTGTACTGTGAGCTAGGCAATACTTTGCCCTACCCTCACCCACAGATCTAGTCTTCTAAAAAAGAAAGCAAGCAGGTCTGTCAGAAGGGATTCAGTGCTGGTAAATCTGTTCTGCCTATTCCCAGTCACCACCTTCTCCTTTCCATGACTGGAAATTGCTTCCAAAACTTCTTGCTCAGTGATCTTCTAAGGAGTTGAAGGGAAGAGCTCTTCATTCCTGTTCCTGCCTTTCTGAAGATTCAACAGCCTTTTTCTGGTCCCTAGAGACCTCCCTCAATCTTCACAAAGTTTCAGAGATGATTCCTGACTCAGTCCTTTCCTACTGCTGGTATTTCTGATAACTCTGCTGCAGGCACATCTGACTGGGCAGTGAAGGCTGAAATACAGACACCAGCTACCCTCAGCCTCATTACTTGCATCTGCTTCCATTAAATCACCCTGTGGTGATTCTGGGGCAACCCAGGTATAACTACAGTCTGGGGGATGAAGGCATTGAAGGCAGTCCCACAGGGAAGGAGCTGGGGATGCCCTCAATGAGAGGCTGGACATGAGCTGGCAATGTGCTTGTAGCCCACAAAGCCAACCATTATCCTGGGCTGCAGCAAAAGCAGCATGGCCAGCAGGTTGAGGGAGGGAATTCTGCTCCTCTGCTCTCCTGGGACCCCACCTAGAGGGCTACAAAAATACTCAGAGCATCTCTGCCACAGAGACAGGCTGAGAGAGACAGGATTGCTCAGTATGGAGAAGAGAAGGCTGTGGGAAGACCTTATTATAGATTCACACTAGATATATGGAAGAAATTTTAACCAGAGTGGTGTGCCACTGAAACAGGTTGCCCTGGGAAGCTGTGGATGCTGCATCCTGGAAGTTTGGATGGGGCTTTGAGCAATCTGGTTTAGTGAAGGTGTCCCTGCCCATGGGAGGGGGTTGGAAAGAGATGGTCTTTAAAGGTCCCTTCCAACCTGAACCATTCTATGATTCCATGGAAAGTTTCCAGGAGTAAATATTTTGCCTGTAGGTTGGTACCTTTTTGTTGGTGTTTGAGCTCAGCTGTGTACCCAGACCCCCTTTTCTTACAGAACTATGACAATTTGGAAGGAAGAGCTGCTGTTTGTTGTCTGCTCACAGAGCTGTAGAGTTACAGTTATATAAATGCAGGTATTTCTCTGGCTCTCAATGCACTGAATGGATACTAATTCTACTTCTGACTGCTTACCATAGCTCTGAGCTAAATAAAAGGGATCACTACCAGGAGGTAGACAAGAGAACTGTGTTAGCTTAAAAGCAGCACCAGCAGCAATCATCTACCTGTATGGAGTCTGGCTCACACACACAGAAAAAAAGGATGAAACAGGGAAAGAGATGAGAAGATAAGGGGAAAGGGAGTGTCAGTCCTTTGGAAGAGGAGGAGAAATGCTGCAGGTGGAGGTAAATAGGGAGAACATTCACTGCAATAGTGTTGATGGTTTAGTTTTCTGGTAAAAACAAACCAAATAGCTACCTTTGTAATACTAATATCGAGTTCTGGGATTTACTGACTTTTAATATTTTTTCTACAACTGCCAGAAGTCCAGGAAACCTAGTTAGACAGCTAAGAGCTTTTGCCTGCATTGAGATAAATGTAAGCCTGGAAAAACTGGAGTCTACAGCAGAGATTAATTTACTGCTCTCAGTCATTAGCATAACTCATCACAGCAACCTTAGCTACATCCAAGAGATAGAACTGGAGTTTTATTTTTTTAATGAAATATGAGGATGTTGAAAGAAACAGGACAATAGGAAGGCTGGAATGCAACAGTCCAGAAATGAGAGAGCAAGATGAGCCAAATATTAACACTTTGCAATTGGGCACTGCCTGAGGGAGCAAGCCATGCAGGAAAAATGAGGTAAGAAACAAAGGTAAGTGAGAAAGTCAGGAGAGCTTGTGAAATAAATTCACACTGAGTTTATCTGGAGCTGTTGCTGTTTCATGAGGCTCTATTAAAATCCAGCTGAGAGCAGAGGCAACTGAGAACTCTCTCCAAAAATTCAGGGATCAAAGTCAGATTTCCAGTGGACAAATATCCAAAGCATGCCAACTGAGTTAATTTGAAAGGTGATTGCTTGTCTTATTCCAGAGAAGTGAATAAATTAATGGACTTTGAGATCCCACTGCCAAAATGCTCCACTGAATAGACTGAGACAACTGTTGAGTCATTTGTGTTGCCATTGACCTTTTTTCAAACTTTATTCTCTGTGCCTATTAATCTACCTTCTTAAAAAAAAAAACTATCACAATATTATATTCTAAAGAGGTTTTGGTTTTTTTGAAAATCATCATTATTTAGTCAACAAAAAGCAAGCAGTCTATAATTTGCTTCATTTTTTTAGACTTTGCTCAAAGCAGAATTGCTTTTTTATTATTATTGCAGCATTTGATATTACTACTTGCCTTAAGGAATGGATACAAGATCCATCTCCTGGGGTTTCTAGGAAAAGCTTTCAAAATAAATAATAAATAGCAACTGCTTTGGAACCAATGAATGGTGAGGAGAAGAAGGATGATGAAAGTACAATACTAAGTTGTGCATCTGCCCTAAATTATTGAAATTAAAGACAAAGATAGTAAAGTATTCAACTTTTTGCAGCAATTTGGCTGCACTCATATTTTATCATTTGCTGTAACAGAGGTCAAATTTGCCAGTTGCATAATGTCATGGAGTATAGCAATGGATTACACAAGCAAAAATGTTTAATTGCTATCATGTACACATGAAAATAAAAAATTACACTACTCTTTCATTCAAATCATGAGACTGATTCAAATTTACCAATCATTAACATTAATTGACTGTGATTCAAATCAAAGAGCAACAGCTGCATCCTGTTTTCTAGGCTTTGGGGAGGGTGATGTTTTTGAAAATAATAAATTTGCATTCACACAGTTCTTATTTTTAAACATCAGAAGGAATCAGTCAAAACTGTGGACCACTGTGCAAGCTGTGCATACCCTGCTTCCTTTTTTTAATAAGTATTGTGGCAGTGGCAATGTTATAACAGCAGTCACAGAGCACTGTGACACAGTGGGATCAGCACATTAGCAGTGACAGGACAGGGCTTTCAGAAGGAATAATTACAGGTTCACATGAGCTGATAGCCCCAAGTAGGCTGCACAACACAAAGAACTGGGCACAGACTCTAAGGGATGCTAAACCTCAAGAGCTGGCACACTAATCTCAGGAAAACTTTTGATGAGCAGCACATGTGAAAGCTTAACTTTGAATTCCAGGAAGCTTGACTCAGCCCTTCCTTCTTCCAGGATGGATAAATGGGGAGGTTCATGCAGCTCACCACACAGGTATCTTTGAAGCAGAACATTAAAAACCTGGTGGCTGATCTATCCACAGCAGATATTTCAGATTTTACAGCAATCCCTAAAAGCAGAACTTTACTCAAATACACCTGCAGAAAGAATTTTTCTTCCACCTATGGCGTTGTGCAGAATTTTCCACCCAGTCAATTTCCACGGTGGATGAAATGGTCCCTTAATATACCGAGACTCCAGTAAGAATTACTTCAGGTCACGGTATATTTTTCCCTGATTAGTTTCCTCCAAATGCACTTGGACTACAGTAATGTAGAGGAATACAGGAATCACTGCCAGCTCAGTCCATTGTCTCACTCTCTTCTGACAAAGGTCAGTGCTGAATACTTCAAGAATGATTTTGACAGACAGCTTTTGAGGGCACATTCACCCATAAAAACACATGATTATTTTTCCATCAACAGCCAGTAACATCCTGAAACCCGCTGTCTTTCATAACTCTACCTAATTGGAAGACAAACAACATCTGTTTTTTTAATTTAATAAATCTAATCTTTAGTAAAAATAATAATAATACTAAAACAACCTGCTGCTCTCTTGGTGTCAATGATTTTCAGAGGCAATTAGTTCCATGTGCTAATTATGCAGTGCAATACAAATTTATATGACTTTAACTAGTTTTGCATTTCTTGCCTTGCAATTCTTGTAAATAATTTCTTGTATTATGGCAAAAAAAAATCTGCTTTACATTCTGAAAAATAGTGCATATTTGTATGCACCTCTGAAACTCCTTTAGCATTCACAAACTTATTTTTTTTACACTTCTCTTAATAAAGAAAGCTTTCCACATCTCAGCCTAACTGTTCTCTAAACATCTTCTCATTCTCTTATCACCTTGCTGAAATATAGGGCAGGCAGAAATAAACACAAGAATTCAAGGAGGAAATAATGAGATAAAATAGATTTCTGTTTGGTATTTTAACACCCTGAATAATGTTTTCACCTCAGATGTGGAGGAATGGGATATAAACATCCTAAAATTGCTTATGTGTGTGATGCTCATGCACACTGAGCTCCACCCGAGGTAACTTTACCTGGCAGCACAAGATCCCACAGGGGATCCAAACACAGCCAGAACCAGGGTGAATACCTGGGGTGGGAGCCCTTTCTGAGCCCCCTGCCACTGTACACACCCATGCAGGCTGCACTTGCTGCAGAAACTGCAATAATTGGCCAAGAAACACTCCTTCCCTACTTATGCATGTGTTTGCCTGACTTAGGCACCTTCTACTCATAATGAATGGCTTGCACTAAGCAGAATAAAGAAAACAATATTTACTGAACTGCCTCTTAGAATGCCATGGGATCCTCCAACTGGAGAGCACCATTATGAACATGTTCTCTGCTTTCTGTTTCAGTACCCTATATGACTCAGATCATCAATATCTATTTCAACAGATGTCCCAGGATAAGACGCACCAGTGACAGCACTTTTAAAACTGAACTTGGTTAAAGACACTACTAGAAATATTCAAGTATTGCTTTTTCCTTTTATGGAAAAAATACACATATATGTATTCATCCATATATGTATGTGTAATAATTTGTAGGACAGGGGTTTTATGTTCCTTTATGAAATTTTGACAATTAGGTAGATAATATGATCTGATTAAATATTTTTATGCAGTTTATTTCTGATAAAGGAAGAGTAGAAGCCACTCCACTTCTGCCGCACTGTTCAGAGTTGCCTAAAGTACAGGATCCTGAAGTGGGTGCAGAAATAAGCTCCTAGGTGCAGAACACCCCTCCTCACTCCTGCTACTGGTACTCCGTTCTCCCAAACCACACTCACTAACCCAATGTAATCTTTACAAAGTATTATCTCAAAACAGAGCATTTCCCACTCTCAGGATCTTCTTTTCCAGTTTGTGCCACAGGGCAGCAATGATGCTCAGAAATGCAGTGATGTAAAGCACCTTCCTCAAGGGTCCTGCAGGCACCCAAACATAAATTAAAACTCAGCTGCCTCACAGCAAAGCCAGCAGTCGGTGGCCATTCACATCATTTACAGTTTCACCACCACCTTCCCTATCCTCACATACCACCAAAAAGTACCCAGAAAACTAGAAATTGTGAGTAACAGCTTCTGCTTGCCCCTGTTCTCCATACCACCTCACCTTGACAGCAAAGCACGCAGGCATGTGAGCAAACAATAAGGAGATGCATTTTATATTCCAGAGCACAAAATGAAACAGCTCTGTGACAGCACAAGGCAGTTTTTAACTCTCCTAAATTAGCATCTCAATCAATAAGCAGGGAGCTGCCATGCACTGCAAAATAGAAAAGCAGATTGACAACATGCAACAGAAGCAATCTTAGAAGTTCACAGAAATAGAAAGATATTTCTTAAAAGTGTGGTTTCTCTCACACACACAGTGCATGCATGCGAGTGATTTTATTTCTTCCCTTCCCCCAGTGCAACTTTAAAGTAAAAACATTAATTAGGGGAAAAAATGAGACTCTCTGATGGATGACAACACTGTAAATTTAGAACAAAGGCTGACAGAAATAACCTATTCCACTTGGCAATTACGGCACTTAACTATGGTGCAGTGTTGCTGCCACAGACACCTGTGAAATCTCAGTGCCATGAGATGCAATTCCCAGCAGGGAGGACTGCAGATTTAGCAGACTAAGCAAAAGCCTGGTAGCCTGCAACTCCTAAATCTGCATCTGAGTGGGAATTGCTGGGTGATGCTGGACAAAAATTTGCCTTACTTCCAGCTTTCTCATCTACAGTCTGGGTGAAGGAAACTGCAGGGATTACAGCAGGGTTGGTAAAACATTTTGGAGACGTTAGGATTTGCCACAAAACATCAGGTTTGATATTATGGCAAATGATGTTAAACATTATGCTTGTGGATCATAGACATGTAGAAGGACATTCAAAGTTAAGGGGTTTACAGGATTTTCCCTAGTTTTCTATTTGATGAGCAGTCTCTGCATTAAATACAGTGAGGGTGCCTTACAGAAAAGCGAGCAGTTTTAACATGGTTGCCTGCTGTAATAACCTTTTTTATTATTAATATCAGCTTTGAGGAGAGATTAAATAAAAGAGTCACATATTTGATTTTCTTGCATTACAAGCACCTAGCTCAAATCACCACTCAGGATTTCCAGTATGAGGCAGTTTGTGCTTCACAGAGATAAGAATTAAAAAAAAAAAAAAGAAAAGAAAGAAGAGAAAAAAAAATGGAAACATTTCTGTTAAGTTCTAATTATTTTTCTCCCTGCAAACAACAAATGCACAAATGCCTCACATTTTCTGAAGCCAACTTCCCCTCCTGACTGCTTGCCTGTTCTTTATCATCCCCTCATAGACACCTCCGCCCTCCCCCCGACTCCTCTGGAGCAGTATTGACGGTGCACATTGATTCTCTCTGCAGATATAATAGTTCTTTCACTGCTGCTGCTTATAATTATAGCAATGTGTGTCACTCAGTAATAAGACATTCAATTATTCTTGGCCCCGTGAAGTGTAACCCTTCAACTCACGAGACCAAAACTGAGGAGCATCAGCCCCCCCCAAACATTATTCTGTTCTAGTTTTCTCCTTTTTTTTCTTTTTTTTTAACTTTGCCTTGCAATTCCGATCCTCAGTGGCCACTTGAAACTGCAGGAGTTTCACTGCAAGGAATTGGCTGCCAAGCTAACACAATCAGTCCCCTCAGCAAAGAGAAAAAAAAAATCTCTTTTCCCCAATAAATACATTTCCATCCCTCTGCATCATAACAGTGCCAGCTAATTTTAAAGAAACAAAGTTGTCCCAGAGTTTGACACGAAATGGGGGGGACAAATTAACAATGACGTAACAGCATTGGCAAGAGAGAATTTTAAAAGCGATATGAACAATCTTTAATCTTTTATCGACAGATTTCCTCTAGGAGACTTCTTTCTGAAAGGCAAAAATCACTGCGCCGTTCCTGCTAAAATCTCTTAAAATAAAAAGAATTAACTGAAGCTTACCTGTACTGGAATGTCATATTTGTAATTTTTATCTTTATTTCCTCTCCGTGGCGAATTTCTCCAGTCATTTCAAAGAGTTTGTTAGCCATTTTCTCATAAACTTTGGCATTCCTTTTAGTTTGTTTCAGCTCATCAAAAAATTCTTCCCAAACCAGCATTAAACCTCTCATTTCTGCATCAGTCCAGTTTCTGGCCCTCCTGTGTTTCTCAGTCTGAGAAGAGACAATGTAACTGGGAATTTCTGCTGCAGCCATTGCTGACTGACCTAAAAGGGTTTTAAAAGAGGACACTTAATATAGATTGAGTTTTTAGTTTAGGTTTTTTGTAGTGCAAGACATGCATATGTGGATAAAGAATTTGAATGACAACAGAACATATGAAACCTTTTTGCAACAGCTTGAAGCTTGAGTGCACAAAATGGGGCCTACATCTGACAGGCAGGAATTTAGTTAAAAGCTTTTAAACAGAGAAACGTCATTTTGATGTCACGTTTCCATAGCAACAGAGCAACTGCATAAGCTACAACAACAAAAACCTTTTAACTGAAAGCCAAAGAATCAGGACAAAGTTGACAGGCCATCAATATTAAAGCTTTTAAACACTTTAGGTTTAACAAAAAAAAAAAGATCTATGCAGCCTTTGAGAAGCTACTTTTAAGTTTCTACTTCTTTTTTAGCTTTCCCTTACCTTTTAGGCAGACAATCTGCTAGCAGGGGGTCATGGTCGCCTGAACGAGCTTTTAAGTTGTGCCTTGACAGACTCTCTAGGAGGTTGCAAGGACTGAGGCCATGTACACAAAAAAAAAAAAAAAAAAAAAAAGCTTTTTTTTTTGCAAAGATATTCTGCAAAAAGAATCAGCCAGCTTTATGAAAACTATACATCTCTAAGCTAATAAATGTTTAAGCAGGCAGGCTCATTAAAACGAGCCTGCATCTGGGCTTTAGTACATGCAAAAAATAGTATTTAAGTGTTTATATAGAGAGAAATATATACAAAATTTCAATATAAAGCCACTTTTTTTTTCCCCGAGATGTTTTGCTGCTGATAAGCACACACTGCAGTCCTGTCAGTATGAATTTGCCTTTGTAGGTATGTATTACTGTATGTGTATTTTGTATTCCTAGTAATTTAGATGCTATTTATGCAGCCTGTGTTCTGCCTTAGGACTGCAGCAGAAGCATTTCACCTGCTTTATGGGCAACCTAAAAGGATTATTCAACGAGTTAAAAAAAGGCTGTGAGATGCTTAGAACTGTGAATAAATTGCTTTGCTGTAAAACAAGCATTTTGAGCTGGTTTTTATATAGGGCTAAATTGTGCCAGCAGTTCTATCAGAGAAGCAGGGCATATTCATTGTATTAAACACTGCAATAGAAGCAGTGGGCCAAATCCTGCCCCACTTACACTCCTGCAGCCTGACAATAATCTTCCACAAAAGAGTGAGATGCAGGAACTGCATTAATTCCAGCTTACGACCAGCTAAATAGAGAGATGTTCATTTCCTACAGTCCCAATAGAATTGTGTTACATAAAATATAAATAAATAATCCACGGACCTTTCTTATTATTATTTTTGTGTTTCAGCATAGAACAGCAGTAACGACCTGGCTGCAGGGCATTTCCTGAAGATTAATGGCAGGCAGGGGTTAATGGCCTGAGGCTCACCCAGTCAGTCGTTAATCCCCAGGAAATGTTCCGTGCCTCAATCCTTAATGCTTAAGTATCCTATAAATTGTAAGTCTTCTCATAACCACATCCTTGATCTTAACAATAGTTAAAAAATGCAGAGCTTGGTTTGCATCCTGGAGATGGCAAAGAGAGCACATAATGTTCCTGAAAGGTACACTAGTGACATTTGTGGGACCATTGCCTTCTTTCTATTTTATTTATTCTACTGCATATTACAAAAGGCACAACAGCATACCACAGAACAAGGTGGGGGTATGAGGGGGTAGAATTACATGTACTTTACATAGGAACTTCCACTGATCCAACCCTGAACATGTCTCTGTCAGAAATATACCTGCTGAGTCACTGCCTTCCTAAGGGAAAAAAATAAAAAGGAGAGAAATAAAGAAAAAATCCCCTAGCTTCCAAATAACTGCTTTTAACTACTAATATGACAGCCTAGCAACTATTACCTTTAAAAATGTGTAAATAGCAGCATATGTTGTGATGATGATCTTGCATGGTTTGTCTCTTGGGTGGCCAGCTGGGAGACGTCACATGATCAGGGGACAGATGGTGGTCAGAAGAGGATCAGCTGATGACACATTCATTTTATTAATTTATTGTTTTGTTTTGAAATTCCTGTCACTTAACCTTGGGCTTCAGGCAGCTCTTTCCATAAAACCATACCAGCCTCGGCTGCCTGTGGTCACAGCCAGTGGCTGGGCATCACCAGGACAAGTTTAAGGAAGCAGTGCAGAGTCCAGGAGGAAAACACCATGGCTGTGGGTCTGATTTGGAGCTAACACACACTGCTGTAAAGCCAGGCTTGCTTTTCAACCTTTAATCATCCATTAGAGGTTTGTTTTTCTCCCTCAGACTTTAAACCACCTCTGTTGTGAAAATGCCGATTAACACCGCTGAAACCCATAGCATGATACACACAACTTGTCAAACCCAAAGATATGTGTGGTCTCTGCTTTAAGGATATTTTTAATCCAGTTTCAAGTACAACAGCAAGGACAGGGTGGGTGAAAACCTTTCCAGCTGCACCAAGTTTTTCTGTCATAGTCCACAAGTTTTCCTTCCCCTCTCCATCCACATGTGCCTGGCATATGTGCAGCTGCTCCTTGTGCTCCACACTGGCCCCCAGACCCCAGGATCCTGCAGAAGGGGGGCGATTGTTTCCCTGCGAAATTCACATCTCAACTTTTCTATATGCTGTTTTCTATTAGGGTACTTGACAGATTGATATAGCAGTATAGTGCTATTTAACATCTGTTAAATAAAATAAATGCTTTCTAATAATACCTCCCTTATTCCCCTCCTCTCAGCACCTGAAGGGATCTGAGTTTCAAGGACTCAGGTTCTACCCCCTCCTCTGAAAAAGTTGTTGATAATAATTATGGAGACCCCACACTGCCTCCTCTGCCTTGCCAAAGCCCATGTGCCATGTGGTTGACAAAGTGACTAATTTCCTACGTGGGTCTGAAAGCGAGAGAAGTTTTTTTATCCCCAAATAATTCTTGCAGTCTTTGCCAGAGCCAGGGGAGGGGAAATACACCTCTCCAGGCTGACTCTGCTAGTGTTCTGCAGATCTGTGTAGTCCCTAGGCATCACTAAGCCTTTGTCCTGGTCCCTGAGTTGGGACAAACAGCTAAGACAGGACCAGCAAATCCTTTAGGGGAAGAGCAGCTCTGTCAGGAAGAGCAGTCCCTGCCCAGGGTGAGGTCACTGGGAGGGGAAGCTCTATTAGCATTCAGCTGCTTCTTGCCCCTCTCCAGTTAGAGGCCGGTCAAGATTTGTCATCTGCCTCAAAGACTGGCTGGTCATAAACCCAGAATAACTGCTGACATGGCAAGCTGCAGCTCTGCCAGGCTGAACACCTGACACCCCTCCTGCATTCTCCTCTAACACCTGATGGCAGAGTCCTCCAGCACCAGCTTCCTCCACACTGAGGACCAGCCTGGCACCAAGCACTGCAAGCAACTGCCGCTGCAACTGCTCTCATCAATAAAATAAGGATATTAAAACTTGGAAACCATTGATATACAAAACTGAGCTACTGAGTACACCTTTGTACATGACTTTCCTCTGTAGGGGAAGGCCGTTCTCCTCCACTCTCCTGCTCACCCAGGTCCCTCCTCTGATGGGCAGTGACAAGTTCAGAAGATATACTTGTGAACACCTCACTGTGCTGGAGTATCTTACATGCGCCTTTCCTTTCAATGCACACCAGCTCAGAGGAACATGAATTTAATGATCCTCTTGCAAATCTGTTCTTCATATCCTCTGCCTAAACACCCTACCTTTTTTGCAATCATTATATATCAGCTTGAATAATAGCTCTCACAGCTGTTCCACTTTTCATGGTGATCTCTAAAGATAACAAACCTCAAACAGGGTAGAAGGGCTTATAATTTGCAGCTGTGGATCTAATGAAGTTCCCCTATAAATGCTGCTCTCACAGAGTTTAGACAACTCCATTAATCCTTACATATCTGTTGACTAAACCTCAGGTGATCTGTGCTAACCGACTGTGTATACAGCCTTCAGCTTTGCAAGGGTGGGCTAATGCATGCCAAATAAAACTTCCTTCAGCCAAGTTCTAGGGAATGGTGTTTTCCCCCGTGCCTGCAGGGGAATAACGGCTCCAGTCACTCAAACACCAGAGCCCAGCCCACAAACTGAGCCATTACACCGGGATTACAGCAGAGCATGTCCAGTCCTGCTCATGGGGACTGTGGGAGAAGTCAGGCAGAAATTTCTGAGCAAATCAGAATGTATTTCTTGATTTATTTATAAAACACAAGAGATTTCTCCAACTTCTCCTAAATGTATTTCTGTGTCTGAAATCCCCATGGGAGCTGTCTACAGGGATGCTGACACACAGGTCACTGCCTATAGGGATTTTTAGAAATGGAAGAACACTAGCTTTGGTTCAGGAGAGAGGAGACTCTTGATGCCAATTGGCAACAAACACCAGTGACACCAGGAGTTTCCTGCTGAAGGAGCATCACCCCTCAAAGATACAGGTCAAACTCTACAACACATGGGTACCTCAGTAGACTTTTTTGCAATGTCTTGCTTACATTAAAAAAGAAAAAAAAAATTAAAAAAAAAGCCACCCACCAATAAACCAAAGCTGCTTTCACCCTTTGTGTTTGTGGCAAGCTGTTAAAAGCAAGGTTGTCCAAAGCACAGGCTGGTCACTGCTCTTTGCAATCCTCTGGTCTGGCCCATCAGGAGCTTAACACTTGTGGGTAATAACAAATCTTGGAACTGGATAGTGACTGCAGAGCACGTGTTCATTCTCTGGGAATTTCAGTGCAGACACACCTTGATAACTCTGCTTAAAAGGGTGCAGGACTGTGTACGTGTTTGTCTAAAAGCATTTGGAGTTTGCATTTTTGCAAACCATTTGCAGGAGGATACTATTTTGTAAGTTCAAAAAGGTTGCATGTGTTGGGAGGCTGCCTCCTGCCCCACATTTTGCTATCCACTGGGCTAGAAGGCCCACTTTCTAAAGTCTTATAAAGAATTATGAGGTTTGTATCTCTGACTGCTGCCTACTGCAATTTGCAAAGATGATTAAATGCAATGCCAGTACAGACAGGCTGGGGAATGAGACAGTGGAGAGCAGCAACTGTGAAAAGGGACCTGGGAGTCCTGGTCAATGGCAAAAGCTGAATATGAGCCAACAGTGGCCAATCAGACAGGAGGGACATCCATGTCCTGGGGTGCATCCTTGTGGATCCCTTCCAACTCAGGATCCTCTGTGATACTGTGATCCTCTATGAGAGAAGAAATATTCTGTGGGAGAGAAAATATTCTTCCAATACTTCTGAAAAGCTTGGCCACAGAAGATAGGCTGGGACAGATGATCAGGAGGAGAAGCTGCCTTTTTTCTGCTCCATGAAACCAAGAATGAAGCTGCTGTGCTCAGGAGGAGCTGGGAACGAGGAGCTCACCCAGAGGTGGGGAAGCACTCTGCAGGCAGTGGTGCCTGGCTTAGGAACTCCAGCCAGGTCCCTGCACTCTGCCAGTCTCCTTGGGTGATGGGGTCGTGGGGCTTTGTAAAGGCTCAGAAGTGACAGAAAACCACAGGGCTGTGAACACAGAGCCACCAGGTCAGTGGTGTGGAGCTGCACACAGACACAGCTCGTGCATCCTGCTGCCTGTGAGGGAATTTTAACAATACAGCACCTTTTGCAAAGGAAGCCCAGAGATATCCAAACTGCAGGAGAGTCTATTACAAATACAGAACAAAAAAAAAAATTATTGAGGCTGAGGAAAAACAGTAGCTGTCTCGAGATACATAAAAAAGCACAGTCCCTTTCCTCAGAGGGCCTGAAATTTAATTGGGACATGCCACAAGGGAAACAAACAGGAGAGACCAGAAGGGACAAGTGACAGCAACACATCACTGAGCAAAAGCATGGTTGGACAGCTTTTATGTACATCTAAAATAAACAACATCTGCACAGAATTCTGACAACAGAAATGGGTGCTGGAGGAGGCTGGCTGAAGGGAAGGCTAATATGGCTGACATGGGGCAGAGAAGATTTTGACAACACTTAGGACAAAACCAAGAAAAATAAAGGTTTCCACACAAAAGCCATGCCACAGGGCTGTCTGGGTAACAGGTCTCCCTGATGGTGGAGCAGGGCACTGGGCATCCAGGAGGATTGTACTCTAGGAAGGTGCAGGTGAGCTGCAGGAAGCTGGAGAGTGGAGAGGGTTTTTTTTATTTCATTTTGCAAGAAACGTCCTGCTTAAATTTCACTGTATTCAGAACATTTCCCAAAAGCGTTTTGATCTTGCTGAACTGGCAGATTCTGACCAAAAATATCTGCTTTGCCTATTTTAGTAGTAACCATGGAAGCCAGCTTTGCACTGACATTCAGTTGGAGAGAGGATGGCGAGAGACAGCGAGGTGAATGCAGACAAGCTGGGAAATGAGGCTTCAGCAGTTTTTGTGGTCAGATCAGGAAGCATTAGCAGGCAAGGGGGAGAACTGGAATTACATGGGGCTTTAGAAGAAGGGACTGCAGAGAACCTAGAGAATTCCCTGTTTGGAGAAACCAGGTACACACTGGTATGTTCATGTAATTAGATTAAAAATTACAATACTGAAATATTTTTAATTACTTTTTTTTTTTTAAGTTTAGCAGAAACAGACACTTGTGTTACAGACCCTAGTTTAGCATATTGGAGAGGGGAAAAAAATCCCTTATGTCCAGAAGGTACAAATAATCACTGCCCAAACGTCTGGCACTTACAATATTATGCAGGCAAGATGCCAAACTAGATGGACTTTGAGTCACACATGTTCCTAAATTTTCAAGCATACCGGAAAAGACAGGCCAAATTATTAAAAATTTAGTTATATAATATTAAAAGCAAAGTTCATCAGTTCTACATGTGTCATACTCCCAATTTAACAAACAGAGAATTTCCTAGATTTCCTCACTCTTACAAAATAATTTGCAGGTCCTTAGCATATGGAACAACTCTGCAGAATGTAGTATCAGACATACTCCTTTTCTGGCAAGCAAGCAACAAATCATATTACAAGGAAAATCAGTTCCCAATGAATGGTTTCCCAATGAATGGTTTCCCAAATCCCACTTGAAAAAAAATTATTTTGGCCCTGCTTACTTACTGAGGTTAGCCAATAAGTGCTCCTGCCTGGTTTGGTTTTTAGCACATTTGAGCAAGTTACATGCTGAAAAGTGCCTAATTCATTAAAAACTGCTGCTACAGTGCTACGCAAACATTGCTCTCCCAGAAGCAAATTCCTCTGAGAACCTGTCCTAAACACTTCGCTTCAGACACAAACCGTGAGTTAATCCAGTTTGGATTTGAGATATGTCACAAAAGAGGGAAAACAATCGCTGTTGTGCACAAGCGTGCCTTGTGCCGCTGCCGTGACTCAGCAGGGCAGGAGGAAGAAGCCGTGTCACGGACAGATGATGGCAGCGCTTCCATCGCCTGCTGCTGCTGCTGCTGCTGCAGCTCAGAGCATGGCTGTGCCCGGCAAGGGGATCCCTGCTGCTGCTGCAGCTCAGAGCATGGCTGTGCCCGGCGAGGGGATCCCTGCTGCAGCTGCAGCTCAGAGCATGGCTGTGCCCGGCAAGGGGATCCCTGCTGCTGTCCCCCAGCAAAGGGGAGCGCTGCTGCTGTGCCCCCGTGCTCGCTGCAGCGCGGGGGGCAGTGGCATTCACATGAACGCTGGTTGGAGAGCAGGTTATGGATGGAGAGCAGGCTATGGATGGAGAGCAGGCTATGGATGACGGATCCCCCAGCGAGGGGCCAGCCCGGGTGCGGGCAGAGGGAGCCCTCCCGGCGCTGCCTTCCCCAGGCGGCTTCCAGCTCGCTGCTCTTCCCGACAGAAGAGCCTGCGGGCCCTTTTCCAGCCAGCTCAGGGCAGCTGCAGCGCAAGTTGCCGGCAGTTCGCTGCCAGAGCCCGGCCTCGCTGCTCACCGCCTGCTGCTGGCTTGGCAGCCTGCTGCACCCACCTCCCGGCTGTGTGCATCCTGCACCCTGTCCCTGACTCCCTGCCAGGGCTGGCAGGGACCGGGGAAGGCTGGAGCAGCCCCTTGTCATCGCTGCCCTCCAGCTCCCGGGGAACACGGGGGACAGCGATGGGATTAGGCCCTGCTGCTCTGCAGTTTAATCACCACAGGTTTTACACATAAAAAGCATTAAAATCTAAATATGTCTGCCAAATGGAGAAAGCCAGAAAAGCTCCTGCCTACCTTGCATTTCTGCTTGGGGACCCAAGCCTACCCCCAGCTGCAGCCCTTTCCCCTAAAAAGGTTCGCTCAGCTCTTGAGCCCCTCAGAGGAAAATTTAAAGATTTAAAAAAAAAAAAATTAGATAAAATATTTAGGGCACTGGAGGTTTTCATATCAGTTCATAAAAGATTTAAATACGAAAATGTAAATGGTGTTTTGGGTATTACTGCAAAGCAGCCTCAGGAATGGAAATTCAAGAAAAGTGTTGCAATCTATAAAGTTCAGACAGTACTCTTAAAAGTATCCTTAAAAGCCTGTCCCATCTGAGACCTGCCAAAACGTAAGTAAAACCAAATTCACCAGCACACTCAGGATGTGATAGAAAACAAGCATATCTGCTTCAGTGGTTGCTGATGGAAGTTGAGATCATAAAACAGGAAGATGCCATTTCTGGGATGGGCTGACAGCAACATCACTCATCCCATAGCATCCATGTCCTGACATTGGAAGCATATACATGTTCTGAGTGAACTACACTTTATTCCCAATGCCATGCTCAAACTCTTTAGGGAGAGCTAGGTTTCCCTGAGAGTTACTGATGGGCCTATGAAGTCCTCTGTGGTCTGTATTTCCAAATCCTTGCCCCAAAAGGATAACTTCTGCCTTTGTGCAGATGATCCACACAAATTCTTCAGCCACCACAACACTGGATAGCATCTCCAAGACAAAGACAGGACTGGGAACTTAAGCATCAACTCTCGTGAGAGGCAGGAGGAGGATCCTTCTCAATGTAGACAGGTTTATTGCAATATGCATGGCTAACATTGCCCCTTTTATCACACAGGTTTGCAGTACCTGGGCTCCTGTGATCCTGATGCCTCCAGAGGCTGCCCAGTGTTAAAGGAATAAAGTAGGTATTTATTAAAAGGCCTTCAAAGGATACACCTTGTGCAGTACAAGAGCTCATGTGGCTACACCCAAGGTGGACCCTGGGTCATGAGTTTTCATATTTTTATAAGTTTTGGTCCTCTTACATATTGGGGTTAATTATCCAAATACAGCTTCAGGTTATGAAGTGCCATCCTCTCAGATTGCTCTCCTCAATTCGCTGTTTGTACTTTTTGGGCCTGAAGCTGCAATGGTGTTCTGGGTTCTCGCTGGAAAATGATTGTTTTGTCTGACTAAACTGTGAGGAGAACTTGTGTTTTCAAACCAAGACAACTTGCTAACACTTTATATGAAGTTCAGAGTTATGTACTAATGCAGTACAGAATCTGGAAAACACGAAAGCTAAAGCTTAAGGCACCAATCCCTCTTGGTCCAGTCTTGTTCTCTGGTCATCTCAGGGACAGCCAGAAGGGTCATCCACCCCTCTCACCTCCAGGTGTGCCCCTCCAGCCAGGACCCAGCATCTCCCCTTGCTGCCTTCACCAGAAGCCTGCACTGAAATTGCTGTTTTGTTCCTCATTGACTCCTGGTCTCTCCCAGCTGTTTCCCCTTCACGTTGGCTCCCTGCTGTTTATCACACACTACTCTGCTCCAATCACTCTCCACCCACCAAGGTTCAGTTTATATTCCAGCCTTAGCATGCTACTCTGATCCAGGCATTATTTGGCTAAAACTAAACCAAGGAGTGTGCCCTTGCTTCTTCTCATGGCTGCAGTGCAATGCTGCCAGCAAACCCATCAGCCCACAGCGCAAGGACACATTTCCCAGCTGGCACAGGAGCATTCTGGCCAGCCTGAGGAAGCCCATCTGCCTCCTTTCATAAACTCTTCTGAACTAATGCACACCCAAAAACCACATTTGGATGCCAACTTCTCCAGATTCAAGACCAGCTGTCCAGTACCACCACTGGTTTTTAAATCCTGCCTGGTGCTTTTCATTCAGGGTGGCATTCAGTGTTGTAGCCCAGAGAATGGGCCCCAAGTGTAGGTCTGTGCAGGGAAACAGCATCATTTGCTTGGCTATAAATACCCACTGCAGTGTGGTTCTTCATAGAATCACAGACCATTTCAATTGGGAAAGGACCCATCAGGATCTTCAACTCCCTGATATTCACAGGACTACCAAAAACTGAACCATACAACCAAGAGCATCCTTTAGACACTCCTTGAACTCAGCCAGGCTTAGTGCCATGAGCACCTTCCCAGAAGCCTGTTCAGTGACTGACCACCCTCTCAGTGAAGAATCCCTAATGCCCAATCTGAACTTCCCCTGATGCAGATCTGGATGCAAGAAAAGCTAAGACTACACCAAAAGGAGTGACAGTGTACCTGCCATCATCCATTTCTCAGCTGAGTCAATTATGCAAGTGCAGTCAAAAGGATTAATTTAAATTATGGATTAACTGGCCTCAGTTCGCCTGTGGCAAATGAGCAAGCACTCAAATTACTTCTTTTTGGCAGAAAAACTGCCTTCAGTAAGTCAGCAAAGATTTTTCTGAAGAGTAACAAAACTGAAGAGCTACAGATTTTCAGTACTGGAGAGCTGAACCTGTTTCCAGCTGAGCTTCATAGGGGACCAGGCATCTACAGCTTAAATAAGAAACCTAGCTGGGATGTTTGAGGGGGAAGTGCAGACCTGAAGTGTATGCAACCTAAAACCACCCAGATGCAGGAGACACACAGTGTGAAGATGCAAGTACAGACAAGCTGTCTGAAGGGAGCCCGTGGCAGATGTGAATGACACCAGGGAATTCTAATTTTGTTTCATCCCTGAACATTCACTTGACAGATTTCTGCACAGCCAGAAGGATCCCCATGTTCTTAGCAAGTCTTCAATTGCTCAGAAGGTTGGGATTCTTTTGTTATAAAATGCAGCTTTAATGACTGTAGGACAAGGGACCTAAACAAAGAAACAAGGAACCACCATCTGATTGCGGAGAAACAAGACTAAACAATTTACAGAAAATCAAACCAGTCCACAGCAGAGTGTCTCATTCTCTTTTAGTGGCCAGAGTTTTCCATTCTCTATGCAAACAGGACACAGTGTGTTTCCCAGGGGAGGCACTCTCGTGCAACTGCTATTAGAGGCAATTGGCCAACTCCAAAGGACTTAAAAAGTCAGCCCTCTTCTCCCCCCTTACTGTAAAAACTACTTGGGCTGGCTTTAGCTCCTCTTTTGCTGTGGTTTTAAAAGAGCTCAACAGCCTGATCCACCAACCTTGCCAAGCAAGGGCAGAAAAAGTACAACTGCCTCTTGTCAGCATCTCACCAGGCGTACAGATGAAAATATTCCCCACACTGACTTTAATGCCAGCAGCAATATCCCAGTGGCTGAAGCCACTCGAGCAGACACAGTAGCAGTCTAAAACATTCAGGGCTCGTGTCATGGTTCTCTCCATTTGCAGCTTCTTTCCTCTCTGCACACTGCACTTCATGATAACTGGACAGGCAGATTATATTAAAGCTCATGCCTATTCTGTCAAATGATTTCTCATCAAGTCTCAGCAGGAACTAATTGAAGATTAAACTAATCATTCCTTGAGGCCTCTTCTGGAGTGTTTTATCACTTTTTGCGAATCCATTAAGGAGAACTTAAGTGAAGTGCTGATCTGGCAGGACCACTGAACACACAAGCTGGATGGCTGGACAGCCCAACACACATGTGAGAAACAAGGGCTTCAGACATTCTCTGTAAATGAGACAAGAGCAACCTTTATCCATTTTTTTTTTTGCTGTAAAAACCAGCCTAGCAAAACGGCGATAAGTGTTTTCCAAAATAACATCCTGCCTTCCTGCAAACAAAGGAGCAAGCCTGACAAGAGTTGCTTGATGTTACACGAAATTTTCCTGTGGAATTCTCTGATCTTCTCTGCCTGAAATCTGGAGAATACCACAAGCAGCCACCAATTACCAGCTTGTGTTGATCCCTGCTTTAACCTGCTTCCACAATAGCCAGATTCTTCCATCAACAGATCTGTAGCTTCATCCCTGACCTCTGCTCTGGCCGGTGCCTCTCTGGGTATTGTGCACAGCTATCAGATAACAACAATTGACATCCAGCCTTCCTCCAGCCTCGGGGTAAAAGCCATAACCACTGGGGCATGGCAGACCCCCAGATGAAAAAATTAATGTACTTTTTCTGCAGTGCCTTGCAGGGTTAAAGGAGTCATTTATCCACACATGAAAGCTGAAAGAAAGGTCCAAAAAGCTTTTTTGTTTGTTTGTTTGTTTTGAAGGAACAGAAAACACCCCTTGGAATGGCAGAACCAGATGCTTCACTCAGTAATAAAATTCATGGTCCCAAAAGCAGGATCAGACTTATACTTACTAGTGTTTGATTTGAAAAAAATACACATTTTCAAGCCTCTTCTACTGTAAAAGCAGAAGAGAACCCGGAATATCGATCACCACAACTATCAGGATTATTTTGAGAGTAGTGTATACAGCTCATTAATGTAAATGTTTTAGAAATATTTTTGTGCTATATTCTACTCTGCCTCCCTATGTTGTTTTTATCTTACAAGTGAGAACTCCTTAAGGCAGGCATCACATACAAGTTCCCATCTAAGCATTTAAAATACTACAGGAGGTGTGAGTTTCTGGAATCAGCCAAAGTTTCTGGAATCACTCCCACTTTTAAGATAATTTAGATGCCTCTCAATACTTTCAAAATGCTACAATGTGAGAAAGCAAGATCAGCTTTGGTTTAGATTATTAACATAATATGATTGCAGTGTGCTCAGAAATGGTAAAAAATTCAACTCTTTCATTCCAAATTGCTCAATTCAGTATGAAACCACAGTAAAACTGCAAGCAAATCTTACAAATAAGGTTTTCATTTGAACTTGACAGAGAGCCAACATCTGTGTTGCTGTTTATTTACACACACACATATAAATACACACAGTTTTCATACTTATATATATACATATGCACATTATTTTACCTGGTTGCTTTCTAATAGAAGCTATTCCTATGTAAGTCTTGGAAGAGGAGAGGAAAGAACAGATGAAGCAAGACCTGGCCATGGCCTCAACACAGAGCCCAGGGAATGGTGTCTACAGGCACATTGAACCTCACAAAGTGGAAAAACATCATATTTTCCCTCCAAAAACACAGAAATGCATTGCATGTCCTTACAGACTGCACCATATCAGGACAAAACCAAGACTTCTAAAAATCAAAACCATGTTTAGATGCCACAAGTTGTTTTTCTGTGTTCTATAGTGTTGCATAAGCATCACCTAAAAAAGAAATCACTTTGCCTGTCTTTTAAGCAATATTCACATCAGGGAATTTTGCAGGTAAAAGCTTGGGGAAATAGTAAGTGGGACCTTAAAATAAATATAGACCTGCAAGAAGGCCTGTCCCCCATGAGGCACTAAGCAATATTCACATCAGGGAATTTTGCAGGTAAAAGCTTGGGGAAATAATAAGTCCAATATGGACCTGCAAGAAGGCCTGTCCCCCATGACTCATAAAAAAAAGTTGCTGGACTCATAAAACCATGAAGAAAAAAGCCAACACGTTTTAAAATCCATCCCTCCACCCTACTGGCTAAAATCTCTGAGATGGTCCATCCGCAGAGCACCCCCAGAGCCTGTGCATCAGAGGGAATCAAATGGTTCAGGGACAAAGCACTGGCCAGTTAAACCTGTGAACACTCAGGTCAGTGATCACAGAGAGCAGGGGTCACATCAGGGGCTCTCTGCCCAGCAGGTGCCAGCCTGTGAAGTGACTGCCCACAAGGGACTGCAACAGTGACCAGCTTGACCTCCTCTGGATGGAGGGAAGACAACACAGCACCTTCCAGCACTCACAGGCTGCAGCCCTGAACCACTTGGCTCCATTCCCTTCCCCAGCTTTTCCGAGGAGCAGAAGGAAAGCACAGGCTCAACCCACAAACCCGCACCTTTATAACTGTAAGAACTTTATGGTGTGGAAGAAGAGCTTCAGTACCTGCTGTCCTAGGAACAGGAGATCCTCCATGAGCCTTGAAGTCACCACAGGACTCCTCACAGCAGATCACAGGCCCAGAGCAGAGCTTGGCATCTGGGGAGAGAGAGTTTGGCAGGACAAGGCTCCGTGTGGGGAGGGCAGCGAGGGGACATTTCCTACCAGGCCAGAGGGTCACCCACACTCTGCCAGGGCTATCTTGGAAAGGTCTAGAGAGGTGGGTTTGGTTTAGTTTTCAAACTCTAGCCTTCCAAACTGCACCAACAAAGGCCTTGCCCATTCCCCAGTCCAACATAAGTAACCTGAATCAGCTCATAAGTCTCCAACAAACTCATTCCTCTGTCCTGAAAGCTGCTCACTTGAAGCCCAAAGAATATGACAGACACTCCCATCTGCACATTTCACCACTGCCAACCAAAGATGTCTCCTTAAAATCATTCCAGTCTCACCCAGGGCACCAGCAAGTTTAATTTTTCCCGACTTTTCTCATCTGCCCAACTTCTCCATTAGCAAGTTGACACTCAATGCTCAGCCTGCTGTCCTTCGGAGGATCACAAATCTTTCTCTAACATATGGTGGGTCCTGAAGGGACTGTAGTTGCTATTTTGCAAAAGGAGAAGGCAGACACAAGCGAAGGGGGAAATTTCTAAAGCTTCTAAATAACTGTGAAACCGAAGTAATTTTCAAAAGAGAATTGGACACTCCAGAGCTGAAGTTAACCTTGCACGTCCTTCAGTCACGCCTCACAATGAAACGCCCTCAATTCATTTCAGGCAAGGTCCTCAAAGCCACGCAGGGACCTGAAGAGTGTCACAACAGGAAATTCCAAGTTTAAAATGCTGAGCTAAATGAGCCATGACTTCTCCCCTCCTCCAACCCAGCAGTCCACAGGAATCAACTCTTTCACCAAAATAAGGTTTTTGGGTACCTCAAGTTTCCTTTCCTCCGTGCTGAGCTCCAGGCATTGTGGCCAAGCTGAACCTCTCAGCTCTGATGCCTGTGAAGCCCCCTCAGGTCTGGGGAGCCCTGGGCACAGCCAGCTCTCCTCAGCTGGCTCTGGGGTCGGTGTGAGGGAGCAGGCACTCGAGTTCCATTTAAAGACGGGCTGGGGGAAGAGGGTGTGGCTGGGGTGGCACCAAAACAGCGCCCGCTGCCAGGGCAAGGTGCCGGCAACCTTTCCCTGTGGATAGAGGCACTGGGTTTGGACTCTGCCTCCAGGGCTGGTTTTGATTCTTATCCAGAGATGTTTTAATGTAAATTGTATAGCAAGCAGCCTTGGGAATGCTGCCAGATACCTGCTCCCCACCTCCCTTTGGGTAGGCAACAGTCAGGCCCCCACTTGCTTCTCCTCTCCGGGTCTGCGAATCCTTCTCTGCACCATGGCACAACTTCAATAGGAAGGGCTGAGAGGTTGCCTACAGCCTGGGAAGGGACAGGTGGATTTGAATATCCCTTGGGAGAAGGAGGACCCAAACCCAAGTTCGACCACTTCTGAGATGAATATTAAAACCATTAAGTTATTACATGAAAACCACCACACCAATCATTTGTATCTTAAGCAGCAAGTGCAAGGCTGTGAGCTGAGACCTGAGCAGCAGGGGCAGGTTTGACTCACCTGGCCGGGTCTGGAGCTTGCAGAGTGTGGGAGCTGCTCATGGGATGCAGCGTGAGAGCTGGCATGGGGATACAGCTGGGAAAAGGGTCTCCAGGAGTCTGAGCAGACACCAAGAAAAAGACTCTGGGGAGAACCAGATCCTGCAAACAACATCTGTTCCCACCATTTGAAGCCCTCACCTTACTTTAGAGTTAAAATGTCAAACTAAAATCTCTCTTATCACCACCAAAGTGCTTTTACCTTGAATTTTAAGTATTTGTTTAAGCTGAGGTTGAAAAGAGTCTGGGCTCCTTGACTGCTAAGCAGATCATAAAACCTTCTGGAATACAATAGGCTATAGAAAGTTTTCTAAGTTTTCCCAGTGACTGAGTGCCTAGTTAGCTTCTTGCACCTTCTTCATCCTCAAACTAAAAGAGCTTAGCTGCAAAAGGTTAACTAAAGGCATTTCTTAAAGGAGTTTTGAGAGTAGCTGTTACAAACACATTGTTAGCCAATGTGTTTTTATCACAACCCAACACAATAAAGTGTCAGCTAGCTCTACATTTTTTGTTAGGAAAAGGGCTTTAATTAAAGAGCAAGTCCACATGTATGTTTTTAAATAGTGTGAGCCTGATTTTCTTCAAATTCGTTGTTTCTTCCAATTCTTTAGATGTACATTTGAATGAAGAGAAGGCCAGGCAGAACTATTTGGAAGTTGTAAATAAGTATTTTGAGAAAATAAATACATTTTAATGTCACAAAAACAGACTAATCCTAAAAATAGGACGTATGAGGCAGAAAAGTGGTACTTTTTGGCAAAACAGAGGAGGTATCCCTCTAAATAGGGAAGGGATAGATGAATAGGCTGAGTAAATGGAAATATTTGCAATTCATTTTAGGTATTTAGCAAGATAGTTTTGTAGGTAGATGTGTACAAGATTTCCAGAATTTGGTTCAGGCCCATTCAGAAATAAAATCTGACATAAGACTTTGGTTTAGTTTTCAGACCCATCTCGGTGACAGTCATTAGTTTATCCAGCAGCATTAAAAGTGAACAGCAAGTGCCCTAAACTTCCTCCCACAGACTAAGGAAGTGAGAGGTAAAACTCTCTGTCATTCCACGCTGATGATTTTTAGACAGAATTTCCCACTCACCTTAGCAAGGTGATAATTAAAAAATCTGTGCCAAGGAACACAACCTCCTCACTGGCCCCCCGCAGCTCTGAGCACACCTGCTGCTGGAATTTCATATCCTGCACCTAGAGCATAACAAGGTGTTAGGGACACTTGTGTTAGCAAAAAGTTGCACAGAGATGAAATTCTTTGGAAGTCCTTTTTTTTTTTAAATTTTCATTCTAACGAAAAAGAAGAGGGAATCCTGCATTTTGCTAAGCCTGAACATAAGGACACAGACACAGCTTATGATCCATCCAGCCAAGCACCTGATGGCTACAGAAGAAACACCACACTGCTGTGTCTCCAGTGGCTTGCTCCAGTCATTTTTTCAGCATTTGCAGTGGTGTGGGAGCCTTACAAAGTTTAACATTGCTTTTGTCTCTTAGAGAGCCAAAATGCCAGCCAGCCAATCCTCCTTGTACCATCACATTATTTAATCAAATGCCCAAAAATTAATTATACCACATGCCAATACAGAGTGCAGTCTTACTGGCCCTAAATCAGGGTCAGGTTATGCTTTTGTAGCTAGTACTCTCTCTAAATATGCTCAACTTGACTGAGCTGTACCCTCTGCCTGTTGGGAAGGATTTCCCACGTGCATTTCACAGGATGGGTCCACACCCCACAGGGATATCTGAGCTCAGGCTTTCTTTTTTCCCCACAGAACACCAAGGTGCAGATCAGAGCTCACCTGATACCCACAGCAGTTGCTGCATTATCTGTCAGTGTGTGTTCTGCACCACGAAAAAAGAGAATCCAGACTGCAGAAAACCCTGCTGCACACTCCATCCCCTTCCTCTGAATTCCCCTGTGAGGAATGCCTTTGTGCCACTGTGCCACTCTCCCAGCAGGGGCTGCCACCCAAACCCAAGGCTGGCACCACCACCCCTTACTCAGAGGCAAGCAAGCTCCCAGTGCCCTGCATCCCTCCTCTTCCACATCTCAGTCAAGAATTTTCCTGCTTGGCACTGGAGCTCAGCATTGCTTTAACTCCCCACAATTTGCAGCATTTGTTTTCTCAGAACAACCACCATTGTTCTCCCAAAATGTGGAAGGAAGCAAAGATCACATGAGGAAAATCCAAAGCTCCCACACAGCCCTGTGGAGCTCTCAGCAGCCTGTCCTCACCTTCCAACCCTTCAGCCCAGCTCGTGGGCAGAGGTTCCACTGAGAAGGACATTCTCTGCAGAACTTTGTCAAAGACACAGCCAAAATCTGAAAAAATATCCCCTCTAGGTCACACTTCTGTCTAGGTCAGTCACCAAAGATGCTCCACATAAGCTAGAGATTGGGTGCTGGTACAGCACTCAGCAGCCCTGAGAAGCAGAAACTCCCAATGAATGCTAAAAAGACAGCTCCTACTCAGATTTAAGCTATGTCCCTAGACAGAAAGGGTGGTTCAGCAGGAGACTGCCCTGGTCACTGAAACAAATGCATAAAATTCTAAATACTACTTGATTTGATCTGAATGGATTCCTTTTCTGTACCTGACACTAACCAAGATAAACCTGTGTGCTTCAAACAAGAAGCAGCACCAGAATTGCAATTTATTTTTTTTTTCCATAGACCAGGGCAGCAGCTCACCTTTTGTTCTTCTAACACAGTCAGAGAGAGCCCAGAGCCTTCCCAGTAGCTCTCCTGGCTCCCAGAGAACAGTCTCTAGGATGTATTGTAATAGTACACATCTAAAATGGCTATGTGGATCACTGAAGGCATCTTCCACTGATTTGTGATGCATTTCAAGAACTTTACAAACAAGAAAACAATATGCATCAAGCAATGAAAAGGAAGGAATTTTTTTTTTTCCCATGTGCATTATATAAAAATTTTTGGCCCACTTAAAAGAGACATCCTCAATTAAAATTGTATCTGGCTACAATGAGGCAGTGGTCTTCTTATGACTGATTCATTATTGCACAGACTTGGTTTTTAGTACAGGAAAAAAAAGAGATTCACTGGTATGTGAATTGTTTCTCACATAAAGTAAGGAAAACTGATATAACAAAAGGGAAGAATTCCTTTAACTATGGCTATATGAGGGATTTTTGTCAGCCTATTTATTCTGCAACAGAAACAACCATGAACTCTTCTCTCCCAGTGATTATCTCAAGCACCTCTCTGAACAGTACGAGCAAAAAATTCCTCTGTACCTTCCTTCCTTTAATGAGGGCTATGGGAAACAGCAGAGACATCAGACACTTTACATGCTTACCTCCCCCCATATGTCCCACAGATGCCAAAACTCAAAAATTTCCTTTCCCTGATGTCAAAATAAATACGAAAAAGGATTTTCACAAACATAAAAGAGACAGGGAAGGGAAAATTGGGCAGCTTTTCAGTGGATATGACAGATAATTCAGATGCAACCCAAAAAAAAGTTGTTTTAGAATCTAGCTCAGTTTTCAGGATGAGTGACACTGCTGAACAAGGGGGGAAGGCACAATAGGTGGTGTAACAAGAGTAGGACAGCTGTCTACTGACATGTAGGCAGAGCTGAACAAGCTCTGTGCATTCAGGAGCAGACAGTTCCCTGGCAGCACTTGAGAAACCCCTGAAACACATGAAGGAGCTGTGTGCCATGGTGCCAGCAGGAGGAGAGTCTGGACACGGTGATCACAAGGTCCTTTCCAACCTGTGCTTAAATCTCTTGGCAGAGAAACCCTTCTGTGTCTGTGACCACTCTTGCAGCTTTCATATGTCTTATTTCTACTTCTCTATTCCAAAAACAGTTATCACACTGAGCAACACTGGGGTACATTGTGGATTTACACACAAACCTTTTATTGGCTTTATTTTAGGTCTTCTCTAAAGTCTTTTACATCCCATTTATCATCCTGATCACTCCTAAAGATTGAGATGATACCTTCCAAGAACTACTCACAATACAAGAAGATATTTTCCTGAATGGTGACATCTCTGTGCATTCCTGTGTACCCTTCTTTTCCCTTCCTGCATTACTTTGCAGATGTCTAGATTAGGTAAGAAAATGGAGAATATTCACAGCCAGTTTTAATTTTAACTTACCTTGGAAATTTCTTACTGGTGAGTTTGCCAATTCTCCTTTTTTTCCCTAGAGCTTTAGTAGGTAATTTAACAATACAGAAACCAACAGAGGCTCATCACCACCTGGTGATGGCCTGCAGTTTGAAAAAGGATGACTCAATCCCCAGCCTCTGTGTTACCTTTACCTAATTAGAACCATGTCCAGTTCAAAACTACTGGCACACATTCCCTTTTATATCTTGACTGTTCAGGGGGTTTGATGATTATTGCTGAGGGACCTTGGAAGTTCAGCTGTGCCTTATGAGCTGAATCACCTCTGCACAAGGGTGCTGGGCTTCAAACTACACAGATGTGTGACACATTCCTTCTACCAAATTCATTTTTACATTGACCCAATATTTCATATTTACAAGTCTTCATTTTATTTTCCATAAATAAAATGGAAATCAACCAGGCTCGGCTCAATTTACCAGTGTAGCCAGCCCCTTAAACATCAGTTGCATTTGCCACCTTCACTTGCCACATCAGTGATTTAGTTGATAGCAAAGGAAACCATTAATTTTAAAACTCCACATTTGGGACTCTTGGGTGGCTACCATGGCTACCACCTATTTTTATCAACAGTATTACGCATTTATCCAATTGTTCTAAACCTGTTCTGCTGACACTTCAGTTTAAAACACACTTTTAAATGCTTTCAAATACCAAAATTCTCCAGAAAAGAGAGTTCCCTGAGATGTTTTATAATGAACAGCAAAGCAAAGATTTATTTAGCCTTGCTGTAACAGCCCTGTGTACTTTGAGTGTTCTCATTACACTGCAATTGCCTATCAAGCCTGCTGATGGACAGGCTTCCTACCCTTCATGTGTTTAAAGGGGTTTTCCTCATTGTTTTGATGAGTTTTTCAAGTTACTCCTCAAAATTGATTTTACCTGCCTTGTTTAACTTGCCTTATTTAACTTGCCTGTATGTTCTTTTCTATTTTCTCTGTTCAAACACAACCTCCACTTTCTGGAAGATGTCTTTGCACTCCTAACATCATTCTGCTCTTCTACTGAACACCACCAGCTTTTCAGAGCCCTCCTCAATCTTTTTGATGGGAGAGGATACATGCTTCTTTGAGCTCATATTATGAAGTTTTCTCACCAGCTGCCTGCTCTCTGCAAGTATCTTACCCTTTTAGCTGCTCCTTTGAACAGCAAAATTCATATAATCACTCATATATTTGCCTATTCCACCTCTTAAAAATTGTATTGCTGGCACAGAGACAAGAGAACTGAGTTTGTCATGCTCATTGCACATTGCTCAGGGTTGTCCTTTTCCCATTACATTAAATCACAGAATCATAGAACAATTTCATGTTGCTTCACACCCCTGCCTTGCTTTCCCTGTTGTCTCTCACATCAAGGTCTCTCTCCTTTTCTGATTTTTCTGATCCTCACTTCAGTGTCTTTGGTATTTCTCCATTTACCTCGGCAGAGAAAGGCCCTTTCTTCCCTTGGACTTCACTGATCTCTCTGGATAACAAACGCCTCAAACAAACACCAGCCTCTCCTCCAAATTAAAGTGCTCCACTTGCCAAGGCAAGGGCAGCCCATATTTCCAAACCAGAGTCCTCACATTTCCTCAGCCAGCATTTTGAGGGAGAATTTTCCAGACAGTTTCATGACCTTGTTTCAGCCATCTCTGTGCAATGACACCAATTACAAAGACAGTCAACATCAGCATCAACACTGCCACCTCCACACCTCCCCAAGACAAGAAATGCATTCCTCCAGCCTTTTTTCCCTTTGTTTCCCACCAGAGAACTGAAGTTCCCTGGAAGGGCAGTTTCTTCACACCTCTAGGGTAGTCTGGATGAGAAGCCTAAGAAGATTAGCTTTTGTAATGCTTTCTAAAAACCACTGTAAGGAGGATCGCTGACACGGATGACTGATTTCCATCCAGGAGATTCTAGCATTGTTCCACTATCTCATGCATTTATTAGGATTTCATTTCCTTCTGGAGCCTCAAGGGAAATTTCATAATCAGCACACCTGGTATGTGTAGTATAAATAATTAAGGGGATGCCCTCTCTAATGATCTATGCAGAAAGGCTGTTCTGCTGTAAGGAACGGCCTGGATCAGCCTGGTTAGAAGAAAGAACTATTAGGATTAGGAGATCTTTTCCATTTCCAGACTCAAACAACCTCATGAACATTTTCTGAACCAAATGGAGTCAAGGTAGAGGGACCTAATCAATCACTGTGTTTATGAGTTTCTTCAACATTATTCTTTCTATGCTGTCAGCATAAATGGTGCTTTGTCACCGTTTTTCTATCCCACAATTTAATTTATTGCTTGCCTTAAGAAAAAAGATCGTGACACCAATTTAGCTCATAATCACATCAAGAAAAACAGTTTATGTGACAAATCTGGCAAAAAGCCAGCACTACAAACTGGTTTGCTGACAAAAATACTTAGGGCAGACCATATAAAAGAGAATAGAGATCATGAGATGCCCTCCACACTTGGCTTCATCTGTTCAGCAATTTGCAAGGGCAGTATTTGTTACAGCCTGGGCTCTCGTGGTCTCTGGTGGTTTTTCTCACAGAAACTGAGAGCATCAAAGTCCTCACAAAGTGGACATTGCTACAAGAAGGAATTAATTTATAATCTGGATAAAATATGCAGAACATACAAATTCATGTCTGACAGCTTACCCTAACATGGTGGTAACATCTGCACAATTTTGATCTGAAAGAGAACTTTTGATTGGTTTGGGATTTTTTCCCCTGAAAATAAAGCCCCTCAGTAGCTGGACATAGATGGTACAGGAACTTTCACTTTCATGTTTTATGCCATTCTCTGCTTTACCAAAACAACCCTTTGTTCTGAATTCTTCTTTCTGCTATCTTTGATCAATCCTTTGTCTTTATCTGTATTTATTAGTTACTCTACATATCCCTCATTGGAAATAGTTCTTTTCTTTCCTTAAATCCAAACTCAAGTTTTACTTCAAAGCTTCTAAAAAAAATTCTATCATATCATGTGCTTCACTTTGTGGTGCCATCTGTAACTAAAGTACAGCACAGTAAATGACATATTTGTGATTTGGAATCCAGTTTTACGGATAACAGAGGTTAAGCAGCTCATTTAAATATGCCTCTTTGATACATAACTGAAATAGATTCAAACACTGAGATTTGCTCACCATCATTACTCCCACTTTCCAACACATTAATTGGATACAGGAAGTCAAATCAAGGATTCAGCTTCTCATCAAGGACTGTGTTTTAAATTCTGATTTTTTTTACAGCTAGAAAAATATAATGAATCATTTGGCACCAGAATATTAGACCTGATATGAACAGCACCAGCCATGCAACATTGTGTAAACACATTCTCACCCTTTCGACTCACCCAGTTACCTCAGGTCCATCTAAAGCTCTTACATGTTTTCCTAAAGCAGATTTGAAAGACTTATGACTAATTAAATCTATTGCTATTAGTGTGGGTAGTCCATACTTAAATTAAATTTTTAAGAAGTTATGAACCACAGGCACATTCATTACCAGGGTTTCTCTCTTTCTAGAAGATAATTGGATACCATAACTGGACTGATGGGGCACATCCTTACACCTGCATGTTGCTTCAGGGGGACTCTGCTTGCACACAAGAGTTCTCTAGACCCTGCAGTCACAGCATGATAAAGTACCACAGGAGTACAGCCATTCTGCCAAGACAATGGCAGAATGGCTGTAATCACCTTAACCTTCTAACTTGGTAACATTGAAGCCATACCCTGCAATTTTGAAAAAAGAGAAGGGAAAATTTACAAGGTAGAAGGATCCAGGCACCCCATGATAAAATTCAGTATTTGGTTTCAGTGCAGGCCTCTTCTCATCCTACACCGAGCAGCAGGCTGCTCAGGACGTGTTAAACCATTTCAGAAGGCTCAGCAAAAAGTGGGTTTCAGTTTAGGGCTGGCTCCAGGTGGGCTCTGGGCATGTCTGCAGGAAACAGCCTTCCCGAGCTGAGCAATATTTCCCCCACTTTGAGAAGTAAATGTGTGATTAGAAGAGGCACAGACCGGATTTACTTCCATGGAACAAGCACTTGACAGCTTCAGGTGCTCTGTGCAGTTCATGGCTCACCTTTCTCCTCTGCACGCTCAGGGATCCCCCTGCCCTGCCCCCCTGAGCCCAGTCCCAGCCCTCTGACACAGCTGTGAGTGCTCTCAGTGGGGACTAAGGGGTTAATCCGGCTCGCAGGCATACATTAAAAGTGCTGAGAGCATTCCACAGAAATACCATCCTGAGCCAGCAGCCCAGGAGGAATAGCCAAGCTGACAAACTCCGTGTCCAGAAAACAGACAAATGCACCGGCTTTTGAGAGCAGCAGCAGTGAGGCACTTTGTGGGGTGCTCAGGAACCCTCAGAAACCCAGGGCACGGAAAACTCACCATTGCACGGACAGCTGCAAGGGGGATAAAAACCCTGGAAAGCCACTTATGCAGCATTAGCTGTGAAAGTTGCACTCTGCTTTAAGCAGACTCATTTCGAGTTCTACCACCTGTTTAAAAGGCAAAACACTTCCTCATTGCTTTTAAAAGCTGTTGCTCCGTCCCCCCCTCCCTGCACAACTTGTGGTACAGACACTCAGAGGAGAGCAGAGAACTGTGGCTGTGAGCATCCCAGACACGGATCCCTGTCAGGCTTTAGAAACCAGAGCCTGAGCAGCCTCTCAGGAGTTTGCTGTAAAAGCAATTGGAACAGCAATTAACAACTGCACATCTTAGCATAGGGAAAGGCTTCTAACTAGAAGCTAATTAGGAGGGCAAACACTGAAGCTTGTTAGCTGAGATGCTAATGAGAATTATACTTGAGTGGCAGCAGACTAGCTATTCAGAGTTAATTAGAAACCTCAGCTGATAGCATATTGCTCTTAAGAGCTTTCAAAACAAACAACTGGAAAAACTGTCCTGCAGCTAAGGATCCAGCGTGCCATGTTGAGTAATTCATGGGCAGCCAGAAGATTGCACTCAGGCACCAGGGTAATTGAACAGCGTGTGGAAATGGCAGAGAGGAGGTTTCAGGAGGTGCGTGCTCCCGAGGATTTTCAAAGGATCTGCTCATCCGTGGGTGGCAGCCCTGCTCCTGCATCACGCAGTGCTGGTGGCAGGGGAGCTGCCACATGCCCCGAGTGTCCTTGTGCAGAGGGGGGATAAGGAGCTGGGCTGGCTGGAGAGCAGCTGGCAGCTTTCCTATCCCATCCCCAGCCTCTCCCACCCCATCCCTCCGGGAAAGCTGCTGCTGCTGGGAGCTGTACCAGGTGAAGCTGCAGCTGTGTGCAAGTTGCTCTCACCATGCCTCTGCCTTCCTGGGGTGCAGGGGTGGTTTACTCTCCCCCTCTCTTTGTGCAGTGAGGGGGCAAAGAGTAAATCAGGGCACTTAGAGGGGAAAAACCTGCTAAATGTAACGTGGCTGCAGTGGGGATGGTGAAGTGTGGCCTTACCTGGGCTGAGTTGCATGGCTGATTCCTGCTCTGAGCAGAGCCAGGAGGCTGAGTAAAGGGGCTGCGAGTTTAAATGTTTCCTCTGAGCCTGATTGGAAGCACAAGAGCCAGTCAGGGGCAGGGGAGAGGCTGCTAAACTCAAAGTAGGTTGCTTGTTTCAGGAAAAGGTTGGATGCTGGAGAACCTCCACAGTGCACTCATGAAAACGTTCAGTCTCACAGAGAGAAATGCTCCAGAACAATTGGGGGATTTTCAGTTTTGCAGAGGCCCTGTTTGCATTAAAACTTGCAGCAATTTAAGTAAAACCTGGTTTTAATTCTAGTTATTGAAGCCAATTGCAAACCCATGTGGATACTCTTAAACAGATTCTGCTTTCCCAAAAGAAAAAATACTGCAAATCAGATTTCAATTAAAGCAAAGAGGAGCATCCACAAACGGTTTTACACCAGTGCAATTAAATAGATTTCAAAGTTTAACTTCAGTTTAACTAACAATTTCAAAGCTTAACTTAAAACAAATGTGACTTTTAAATGTGGATGGGACCTGGCAGTCACTGGCTGTTGGAATATGGGAGGGTAGAGAACTTTGCATACTGAAACCTCCCTGTGAGAGTCCTGGGAGTGAATAGTTGTAAATACACCCTGCACACAAACCTTTAAGTATCTGCAGCAGTCAGTGTGAAAGTATAACAATTTAGAGTAGACACTAACACTGTCAACAATAATCCATACATTAATTTCTTTTATAAAGGAAAAAAAAATCCTGGTGCATAAGCAGTATCCTGAAGAGACAAATTTACTTCACTAGAGCTTTGGGAACCCTCATTTTCGCTCAGTGTATTTGAAGCAAGAGTCCTGGATTGTGGTTATTCAGGTTTAGCAGGACTTGGAAACGCTGACTGGAGCTAGAGGCAGAATTCCCCCCACACCAGAGTGAGGGAGCTCCGGGCTTGACCACGCTGCAGCTGCTGGAGATCACCCCAGCCACTGCCAAAGGCTGGGCAGCAGGAGCACTCCACTGCTGACCAGGACATGATGGGGGGTTTCACAAACCGTTTCAAAACCCTTCTCAAACTCACCAGTGGCTGGTGCCTGCCATCCCAGAGCTGGATGCATGGCCTGGGGGCTGCCCTGCACAGCTGCTCTGGGTTTAGTGCAAAGTGTAAAAAGCTGCTTGGCAACTCAAACCACGCTAAATAAAAGCAGCAGAAGAGATTTAAGTTACTCTCATTAATGCTTCAGAGAAGATTTACCAGTGGGTAACCAAGGGCAGGGATAGTGGTACCTGTAGGCAGTGGACACAATCCAGCCAGCACAGCACCACGATGAAAGGCAGCTGCTCTCCTCTCCACCCCCCATCACCTGGGCTTCTGGTAGATTTTGCCTGTGTGAAACACTCTGAAAGGAGCCTTCCCAGAGCTGCAGCCCAGCTTGGAAGCAAACCAGGGCGAGGCTCTGGGTGTTTCTAGGGTTTACACTGCTGACAGCAAGCAGGTACAGCCGTAGGAATGGGTGGGCAGAGCTTGGATTTGGCCACAGACTTGTTTGCATCTGTCTTCCCTTTGTGACCATCCCAGTGCCTGGAGTGGCAGGCTGGGACACTGCTGTCACACACAGCATCATCCACAGGGTGTGTGTCTCCAAGGAGCACTGGACAGTAATTCCAGTGCCTGAGCTGACAGTATAAAGTATTGAAGTGACCACTGAAAGGTCAGTTTAGCTAAGACTGATCCTTTTCTCAGAATCACAGCTAAAAACTGAGTTCTTTGGGTACTTTATGTTACCTTGCTAAGCAATCTCCTTGTTCCTCAGACTCCCCAAACACAGCAATAACTTTCCCCATGGATTCAGGAGGATGACACACAGTCTTTCAACATGCTAACAAGCAAACTGTAACTTTCCCCATTTGTTATGCCTGCTTGTTGCCATCTTCCCTCTGCAGGGATAAATGTGCAGCTCTAACCCTGAATTTCATCTATTTCCTGTCTCCTGACTGTGAATCCCTTTCAGTATTGCTAACTTCACACTGGCTTGCACACAGCATCCAGCTCCACAAGAGCCCAATTTTCCTTTCAGGCTGATGATCTCCTGCTGCAGCAGCATCAGCTCCCCCTGCCAAGGAGCCCTCCCTGCCAGCCCTCCTCTCCTGGCCCACGCTGTACACCTGCAGCAAAACTACACAATCTGTGGCAGATTTTACCTCTTTTCTCCCCCAGAACTGGGCTGCTGCTTGGCTTGCATTGCAGCTCCCTGGGGATCAGCGTTTTAGCTCTGCAGGACATACTACCCCAGGTCTCTCTCTCTTGTAATGGTTTTAATTTTTCATCATGCTCAGAGCACTGCCTGCTGTCTCTTAAGCTTTCATATGCACTGGGGGATTTCTTTTGCTTGGCAAATATTCATGGGTTTATCAAAGATTATGTCTGGGTTTTCTACTAAAGGAGTTTCTAGTAATGCCTCTGAATTGACTTTTTTTCCCCCTAATTCGCAGTCTGATCTCTCACAACTGACATAATGCCCCAAAATTGCAACACTGCACCTTTAATCTTAGATCACTCACCAGTCCTCTTTTTCTTCAGGGAAGAAAAGAGAGAGGGAAAAAAAGGTAGTATCAGGAGCAGAAGTCTCTTCTTTGTTGAAGTCTTTGGCCTCAGGTCAAGAAGGCTTTTCATGGGAAAGCCCTGCCTTCCCTGGAGAACTTGCATAAAACCCCATTCTCTGCTGCTGCCTTCACCCCTGTGCCCTCCAAAGGCAGGGGCTGTATCTGTTTTCTTGTGCTGCTTCCTTCCCTCCACATTTATTTTTTGCTAATCAAGTGCAGTTATTGCATCACGCAGGAGGCGGCTAAAGGAACTTTCAGCCTAGAGAAACTAGTGAAGTCATGATGCTGCTTTCACTATTCTATGAATTATTAGTATCTCTTTTGTCTGGCTATGTATTGCTGAAACAATCTGGCCACAGTTTAACAGAGGTAGGTTTCTACCTTCACGTGTGTTAAGCAGTTCTGTGTTTTTGGCATGACCTGTAATCCCAGCGTGCTGGAATTCCAAAACACCCTGTATGCCACTTATTCTGTCCTCACCACACAACAGTCACACTGCCATTCGATTTTCACTCAGCTTCCTGCAAGTTTCTCTCCTCTCACACAGGCAGAGGAAGTCCCACATGTCCATCTCTGCACCCCTGCCCCCTGTGCTGATGGCAGCAGTGCTGCTTTCCCTGAGCACATGGCACTGCTCTGCTCTTCACTGAGCATTTCTGCTGCTTTGCACTGCTCCTGCCTCTACAGTCTGATTCTCCAAGCCACCACTTGTGTCCCAAACCATTTCTCTTCTCTAACTTTGCTCATTGCATTTTACTTTCTCCCCTTGGTGTCTTTGTGTCTTGCCTTTGCACAAACATAGGAGCACTGCTGAAAGCACTTTCCATTATGACTCTAAGCTACCTCACAAATTTTCTTTGCTTCCATGCTGCCTTCCTTCCCAGAAGTTCCCCAAAGGCCCTGCAGGCTGTGGGAGATGGACAGGAGAATCCACATGTGATATTCTGGGCAGAAGAAAGTTTACTGTACCCATGCTTTATCAACAACTGCATCAGTGCAATGCTGGGGCAGAACCAACACATCCTGCTCCTCACTGGGACTTCTCATCCTGGCCCTGAGTCTGCAAGAAGGGCAGCACTGCAGGGATCACTGGGCTCACATCTGCCCAGCTTATACTGTACAAACACCATCAGCAAGAATCACAGACATTAGTGAGCTAACACCGAGTTCAAATACTCTCCAGTATTTTTGCTCAAGTTTTTATTACCCTTTTATTACCCTCTGCTGAGTTCATCTTGAAGATTTGTGAACATCTTGCATAGCTTGGCCATTTAACTGCTACTTTTCCTGATTCTTGTTAATACTTGTCAATTTTCCTATCAAAACTCATTAAAGGATTTTTTCCCCTTCATTTTTCAAAAATAGGATTTTCCCTTAGCTTGGCAAGTCTATTCCTGTTCCCATCCTAATCCTGCTAGAGAATGTGCATTGCTCATTACCCTTAACAACACATCTAGTCTTTTTCTTGCTTTTCCTTTTTCTGCATGTCTGGCAGTCTGCAGCTTTACTCTTGTAAGCTGAATAAAGCTCAGTTTCTGCACCCATTTCTTTTCCTACAAGTCCAGCTGAGGCAGAAAGCCTAGGAGCCTTCACTGTGCCCTCCACTCACAAAGCAGTTCTGAATTTCTGGTTGCATCCACAGATAGATACAACAGCTCACAAAAAGATCCCTGCTCCAGAACAACAACTCAGTTTTATTCCTGTGAGTCCAGGCCTTACATCCACATGGAAGACAAGGTGGTGATCAGCAGCCAGCATGGATTCACTAAAGGTAAATCAGCCTTGACCTCCAGACTGCCTCCTAGAAAGGAACAGCTGCCTGTCTGCCTGAGGGGAGAGCTGGATTTTGTCTCCCTTGACTTCAGCAGGGCTTTGGACAGCGTGTGTCACAGCATCCTTGTGACAAACTCAGGAGCTGTGGGCAGTGAGGAGCACTGAGAGCTGGCTGAGTGGCAGATCCCAGAGGGTTGTGAGAGTGGCACAGGGTCTAGCTGGAGACCTGTCACCAGCGCTGTCCCCTGGGGTTCTGTACAGGGCCCTGAGTTAACTTGTCTATCAATGACTTGGAATGAAGGAACAGATGCCTCCTCTGCAAGTTCCAAGCTGGGAGGGGTGGCCCGTGCCCCAGGGAGCTGTGCAGCCCTTCAGAAGGACCTCAGTGGGCTGGAGAGATGGGCAGAGGAACCTTCTGAAATTCAGCAAGGCAAATGCAAGGTCCTGCACCTGGGGAGGAACAATCCCATGGAGCAGCCCAGGCTGGGGGCTGACCTGCTGGAAGGCAGCTCTGCAGAGAAGGGCCTGGGGTCCTGGTGGACACAGGCTGTCCATGGGCCAGCAGTGTGTCCTTGTGGCTAAGAAGGCCGATGGAGTCCTGGGGTGAGTTAGGAGGAGCAGTGCCAGCAGGTCAGGGGAGGAGACCCTGCCCCTCTGCCCAGCCCTGGAGAGACACGTCTGGAGTGCTGGGTCCAGTTCTGGGCTCCTCAGGACAAGAGAGGTCCTGGAGTGGATCCAGTGACAAAGGTGATGAGGGCTCTGGAGAGTCTCTCTTGTAAGGAAAGGCTGAGGGAGCTGAGCCTGTTCAGCCTCAGACTGAGAGAGGACCCCATCACTGTCTGCCAGTATCTGCAGGGAGGTGTCAAGAGGGTGGATCAGACTCTGCTCAGTGGTGCCAAGCAACAGGACAAGAGGCAATGAGCAGAAACTGATGCACAGGAAGTTCCACCTGAATATGAGGAAGAACTTCTTTACTGTTCTGAGCACTGGAACAGACTGCACAGAGAGGGTGTGGGGTCTCCTTCACTGGAAATATTCCAGAACCATCTGGACACAGTCCTGAGCCATGTGCTCTGGGTTGACCCTGCTTCAGCAGGGAGGTGGGACCAGATGCCCCACTGTGGTCCCTTCCAGCCTCACTCATACTGTGATTCAGTGAGTCTCCTCAGGCATGTCCTGAAAGAGACTTCTCCCTCTTCAGCACAGAATTCTGTTGCAGCACTCCCTGTCATAAAAACATCTGCCTTTTGCTTGTAAGTTACCACATACTGCAAAAATCCCCATTGAAGTGTGTGCAGGAGTATCCCCCAGAATGAAAGGCTCTGTGTGCATTTAATAATGAAATGCCCATTTCATGTTTAGAACCAGATGAAAGGACAGATAAGAGCAACTGGAAACAGCTTGGATATTGCAGCTTCAGCCTGATAAGACTATTCTTTTACCCTACTATTCTAAATATGTCCTTTTTTCAAAACAAAAATATTTCATAAGGAATTTTATAATAATGGGGGAGCTTTCATGTCCCATCTGAAAGGGCTCCTTGAAACAGATTTAAAAAGAAAACATCAAGGAAGACATTAGGACTGTACCTCACTCTTTCATCAGTATATATAGTTCATAATGCACATCAGGTGCCACGGGGACTGCTGTTCAAGGTTAAAGCAAGGTCCTTATGAAAGGGGCAATTACTCTCTAGTGACAGATAAGGAGAAGAAAGTCAAAGCTAAACCGAGCGAGCGGGAAAGGCAGGAGTGCTCAGAGTTAACTGGAAAAGCTACAAAAGCCTTTACCTCGGCAAGAGGCCACTTCAGCACCTGGCTGTGAATTCAGGTTTTAATCTGTCACCAGCAGTCCCCAACAGGCTGTCCCTCAAAGGGAGCTGGCAGGAGCCCCAGCGTGAGCAGAGCTGCAGGGATGTGGGGCTGTGCCTGCTCTGCTGGGCTCTGGGAAAAGCCTGGGTTCAGCTTTCTTCTGAAGCACTACAAGCACAATAAAAGCATGTTTTTGAAAGGAAAATAAAAACCAAAGCTCGTGTCCAGGAGCACCAAATTTGGTGGAGGATTCCAGGAATGTCTGGAAGGTCTGGAGCCACGAAGGGTCACCCTCAGTGGAAGAGAAGGGAATTGGGGAACATTTGGACAAGACAGGATGGAGTGGGATGCACCCATGGGGCTGAGGAATGTGGCTGATGTCAGACAGGCTGTGGCCATCAGGGGAGGTTCCTGAAACAAGCACCACTTCTGTCCCCAGCAGGAGGATCTGGGAAACCAGCGTCTGTCTGATAAGCCTTAAAGTTGCAATGAATGCTGTACATCAAAACTGTGTAACTTAAAAGTAACATCTTTTCAAAGAAGAAACTTTCTGGCATGTGATCAAGAAACCAAATAAGACAAGAATATTACCTGTGAAAATTCAAAACCTCAGACTCTCACTAGAGAAAAATGCAGCAATATGAGGAGATGCAACTCTTACTAGAAAAAGGAGAAAAACTTTTAGTATTTTTGATTTTCAGGAGAGGAAAAAAAAACATATTTGCTTTCCTCAAGTGGATGAAAGGCACCTGTATAAAAAGAAGAAAGACAGTTCTGGCTGACTTTGGAATAGTAATTTACGGGGAAAATTGTAGTTCAAAGAAAATATAAAGTATTTATTCTTTTCATAATCAAATATAAAGGAACACTCAAGGTCTAAGTCGAAGGAAAAAAGAACATTACTAAGAAGCAGTTTCAAGTTCTGCAACCTTCTTTTAACTTATATTGGAATGCATGAAATAGAAGCCTCTCTGAGTCCCTCAGAGAGAGAAAGGAATGCAGGGATTGAATTGGAACCTTTAGAGAAACTGAAATATATTAAACCACACAGACATGAATTAAGAGTGTAAGTTTTAGTCCTAAGTAAGTAGAAATATATCTTAAGTGCCTTAAGAGACTGTGCTAGCTAGTAAAAGCCCTAAAGCCTACTTTAAAGTTCAGTAGTGGTATCTTTCACAAAATTAACTTAGCTCCAGACATAAAGAAAACACAGCAGAACATTGCTTGCATTTCTAGATAGATCAGAGAGAACTATTTGTGTGAACAGATAGAACTATATGGGTAAATTTTGTGTAAGAACTGACACTACCTTCACACATTAGAATTAAGCTCGGAGGAGTGTAGGAAGAATGTTTTAGAATTGTGGTTTTAGCTGATTGGATGACTTATGAATGAAATCCCCCTATACTGGAGTGCAAAAAAAGGAGGCAGTAGCTTCTGCTGCTGCTGGGAACACCAGGACTCTGTGCCAAAAGCTTTGAGCATGGACTCCAGTACTCTGAACTCTGCCTTCGAGGCTGATTCAACAAACAACTTTACAACAACTGCTCCTGTCTCTTTGAAGACCCAAGACCCACTCATAACTCAATAAATTCACTATCACAGCTTACTGAAAATGGGTTTCTTTCCCTTGCTGCTCTATAAAAACCCACAGTGCAAGAGAAAGCTAAACACAAAAGCTGGGAGCAACATAAAAAACGCTCTCACACCTTTGATAGCAGGAACCTTCAACATTTTCAGGCATAATATGGTGAAGTGGACAAAGCCACTGAAGGTGAAGAATGAGAAGATGCTGTTTCCTACCATTCCCTGGTCCCTGGGCTGTGTCTTGCAATCACACAACATGAAGCCTCCCTCTCCCAGGAGGAACCATCCTGGCTCTGTCCTGCAATGCCCTTAACTATAATAAATGCTTCTCTCTCCTTGGGTGCACCACAGCTCTTTGCTCTCCAAGGAGACCTCTTCAAGGTCCACCAACTGCCTGGATTGTCATATATTATAAATGATATAGCCAGGTGATGACATATCATACGTTTTCACAGAGAAAAAGTGACAACCTGCAACAGGCAGCAATGAACCATGCAACTGCTTGTGGCTGGGAATTTTTTTTTTTTAACAAACACGGATACTTTTCCCTGTCCATAATCAGCCCTCAGCAGACAAAAGGTCCTTTACTCACAAAAAACACACACCAGGCTGCTGCACAAATCCTATCCTTTCTTCCTGCATCACATCCTGGAGCTTTAGAGCAGAAAAGCACAAGGGAAAAAACATATGTCAGACAACCCTCATCACTACCCCTTTTTTGGGCCCTGCTAAAATGTTAACTTCTAATTATTTTCTTTTGAATGAATGCCCATCTCATGACAGGCTTTGAAAATCTCTTCAAAATATGTAATTTAGGACTAAAATCTTATTTATGCTACTCAACTTCTAAAGTTATCCTGTCTACATGAGATTTTATAGCCAATAAAACATGACTGAGTACACATAAAATAATAAATTTGATCTCCTGTCCTGATTTTTTTTCATGTGATTAAGCTACACAGAATACTACAGTTTACTCATTGTTAGTTTGGGACTGGCATTTATATTTCATCTAGAGTTAATGCAGTCAAACTGAGAACAAAAGCAGCACAGACAAAGGAGAGGCAGACCTCACTAAGTTAATAATTAATAACTACTTTGACGATATTTAACCCATCAGCAAAAACACAAAAGAACTTTGGGCACTCTAATTCTCAGTACAACAAACTGAGCACCTCATACCTTCACCAGTACCCATGGGGCAGCAATCTTTTCAGGTGTAACACGATACAGCCCTGCTTCAGTCATTATTTTCAAGGTATAATGTGCAGTTTGGATTTTTATGGATCTAAGAAGCATAGATTTGCTTAATCCTGTCATCTGAGACAACTCAACTCGAATCAGACCAGGTTTGCTGTATCTTTCCCACACAGGGATACTCTCAAACCCCACAGCAGGCGAGTGGGAGAGCTGGAAAATTAACCTGTCAGCATAATACAAGCCTCTGTTTACCAGTGATGATGTGGCTTGGTCCCAGATAATGTTTTCTGAAGCAGTAGGTCCTTCCACTGCTACTGTTAGTGCTGCCAGATCACATTTCTCACTTTTTTTTGGTAATATTATCAGATCACACTTCAATGGGAGCAGGTATTATCCACAAGCTCACATTTAAATAACTGCAGTATATAAACACATTGTTTCAGTGAGCACAGACAGAACCATCCCCAAGACAACCACAAAAGCAGTAAAGCAGCAAAAGTACAGATTGAAACATTTGTGAAAGCATTCAGTTTTGGTACTGATGAAGATAAACATCTGAACAATATTCTTAGATTACTACATTAGGTAGCAAAAAAGTTGCAGGTTTAATTAGTCCCCTTCTAAAGATTCACTTCTTCAGGACTCCCAATTAATTAACAAACTACTTTGGATCACTCAGCCTTATCCTCTGTTAGTCACATACCAATCTATTGATGACACAACTTTTATGTTAAAGCATTCAACAGGTGAAATATTTACTCTGGCAGCCAAGGCAGAGGAAAGAAGACAGGAGGAGAAGGAATGAGCTTAAGCCACATTACCAAGAGATGGAAGGATCAGAAGCCTGGAAAGCACTTAAAAATACCTCCCAGATCTGCAGCATCCAGTGTTCATTTAAAACAGTGGTAGTTTGAAGCAGTTAAGAAGGCAAAGAAAAATTACTATGAACAAAGTGTAATTAAGACTATCTGCCCAGACTTGCCTGAAATAAAAGTTAAACAATGAATTGTGTTATTTTCATAGATGTTAAATCAAATGCCAAAGATGATATTTGAAATGTCAACATTAGCAAGACACACCAAGAAAAGTTAAGTTAGCAAGCTTTACACTTGCCTTTCCATTGGACAAGACAGATGCTTCAATCCTAGAGCAATTTAACAGCAAGACAGGATGAAAACACATTTTGTGCCTCTTCCTCAGGGGAAGAAAGGGGTGGAAAAGACTGATTCTAATTTGGAGATGTTATTTCAACACTGACTTGAAGTTTTACAGTGCATATAATTCAAGATGAGATAGATTAGCATAAAACTTGTATTTAAATGGTCTGGCTTAATCTGGCTCACAGCTCTGTGGGCATCTGGTGCATGGTCAAACCCAGCCCTCAGGGATGAATTTTGCTTGGAGCCCAAACACTGCAGCCTTGCTGAAAGAACTCCAAAACATAAATAATGAGATAAAACAATAAGGTTGCACTTGATCAAAATCTACCCATGATGTTTGCAGCTTGAAGGAGGAGAAAATAGCACCTGGGGTAAGGGACTGCTCTGCCATATTTGGATGTGTACACCATGGGAAAGATCAGAAACAAAATTAAGGTGGAATTATGGCTGCAATAGAAGAACAGAAGGCTTGGCTCACTCCGAAGATAACATTCTATATAAACTGTATTAACTTTTTCATGTTCTTACTTCCAATTTTTTAACAAACCAACAAGTTACAAATCTTTTCATCTCTGCAAACAGTTATGCAAAACTTATGGTATAATTATGTCTAATTCTACAGGCAATCAAAGCCTTTTGTCTTGTAACTGGGGTGGAGCCCTGCCAATTCCCAAACGATGGATGCAATACTCTTTACAGCTGCACTGCCTAAAAAGTAGGAAAAAAAAGCAGAATACCTATACAGGACAGGAAAGGCAGTGGGGAAAGAAAAATTCTAGCAAATTAAAAAGTGCTAGTCTACTAAGTGCAATGCTTCATCTGCCTGTGCCTGGCAAATCATCTTTAGGGGTAATATTTCCAAAAATTAAATCTTTTTTCTTCTCTGAGTGACAAAAAGATGAAGACTTTATGACTCAAACAAGTCTCCAGCTCTGCAGACAAAGGCACTTACCACAGCACAGCTCTGTCCCCCAGCTCCACAGCTACCCTAAAAGGTGACACAGCAGCGGATCAGGAAAAACAAGAGGTAAAAGAAGTTACTTTGACTCAGGACAAAACCAGCACGTGCTTTCTACATTAAGCTACTACTTCAAACTTTATGCCAGAGTTTCCAGGGAACAGCCAAGTGCTGCAAAGTTAATCAAAACAAGATGTCTGTGAGCCGTTGAGTACTGCAAGAGATCCTCCAGTGTTCAGCAGCAGGACCACCCAGAAATTTCTTTTAAGATGCAAGCCCAACAGCTGGGAAACCAAGCTTCAGCAAGTTAAACCATTTCTTCTCCTGTGTAACATTATCCCTCCCCAGGACTGCTGTGGATAAATACACTCTCATTCACAAATACAGCTGTACACTTGAATTTTGCCTTTTCTGATCTCATCTAGAATCCCAGAGAAGTTTTGGCAAGCATGACTGTTAGTTACAATTAAAAGCTCAACAGTGATAGTTCTTGGTTAAGTGCAAACAGCACTCTGATTGTGCAGCATAGCTACATTTGAAGAGTGTTCAAGTATTCTTGCATATCTTAGTAATAATACTCAGTATTTGATAGTTGCTGAAAAGAGGAGATACTGGGGAAAAACTCTAGTAAGAATGCATCAAGCCCTTCTTTTTAAATAACCAGAGAAAAATCACTTACAGTAATAGTTGCATTTTATTTTCTCTTTTAGTTTCAATGTGCAGTATTTTCAGCATTTTTTTTAAACTTAAACATACATCTAAAATTATATGCTTTTCTTTTCCCTTGAGTACAATTGCTTTTCAGATTGGGGCTCCAAGCTTTTGCTCATCATTGCCCTCAAACTATATCCCACCACAGGGTGCATTACCTTATCCTTGTCAAGTTTATCCAACTTGATGGTGTGTATACACGGACTGATGGGAATGATAAGCTCACACAAAATGCACATGACTAAAGCAGCACATGCTTCACAAATGCTCTGCAGCATTTATACCCAGTTACCTGAATGCAGCTAAAAACTTGATCAAGATATACCACAGAAGCTCTCCTGGGTATGACTGTGGGATTCTCAAGATTCTTAAATGGATACTTAGGTAGCATGCACAATGAGTTCACCCAAAATCTCTGTATTAGGTTAAATTAACATCATTAATTTTCCCAGAATTTTGCTACATTGCTTACTCTAGTTTTCACAGCAGCTTGTTTTCACTTTAAAACACTTAAACTACTTAAAAACTAGCAAAGTATTTTGCCCTCTTGTAACTTTCATCATTTGTGTCCTTATAACCAAAACTGTTTCAAGAGCAAAGCACCTACCATTGTCACTCAGTTGATTTCTACCTTTAGTAGAAAGTTTAGCTGGGATTGTACATGGAAAAAGTCTGATTTACACAATGAATGTACTCAATTAGTTCCCCGTCTTCTCCCATTCCTTTCAACCACCGGGTAAGATCCTGAATGACTGAATTTAAATAAACTGCTTATTGCTATTATTTATTGCTCATTATACCCTAAATTTTTTTTATTATGGAAGCATAAATGCTCAGCCCTGACAGCTCCACAAAATCCTAAGACAAACCAGGTCTGCTGCTCTTGGAGAACTGTCTTTGCAGTGTTTTTGACACAACCTCCTTATTTGCTATATAGTTAACAGCCACTGAAAAAGGAGAATGGCAAGACAGAATTCTCTTAAGGCAAATCTACTAGATATCAACAAATTACTTTTAACCCAAAAGGTTCCAAAATGTTCCTTCATTTGACCTAAATCTGTTCAGTCATTACTCAGTGCTTTTGGAATGCTGCTGGTGTTAAAAAACAAGCAATGTCTTGGTGCTAAGAAGGCATTCCTACCAAAGCAAAAGTAACACACAGTCATTTACTAGGTGCTTTAGGCAAGAAATGACATCTGGGTATACACTTCAGAGAAGATTTAAATAAACTCACATTCAATTGCAACTGGAAAACAGCACAAATAGTAAAGAAAATACTTTGAATCCCACAAATATGAACAGGTTTACAGTAAGTTGTCATTTGCAACTCCTCACTCTTGCACTCAGTGCAAGGGAGGAGGCAGGCTGAAATTAAACACAAAGCAAACTTTATTTAATGGGCCAGTGGGTAGCTGGTCCAAAAGCTATTTGTGACAAGTTGGCTGGCATACAGTGTTCTTAGGGGAGGGCCACGTTATAGATTTAGTAATGCAGTTCCTTTGACAACTGAACTGTAACTGAAGTTTTAAATATTAATCTGTCTCAAGTATGCTCCCAGTCATGCCATACCTCTCATCTTGTAAGGCTGCAAAGAAGCCACTTTTACTGCAAAGCACATTAAAGATGCTGTCTGCTTTGTTTAGCCAGGACAACAAATGTATGTCTAAAGACCAAACACACTTCTACCCTGATCTCAATGAAAAAATGAACAGCTTGATTTTCAGAATTCGCTTTCTGTTTACAGCAGGTTAAAAACACTCTGTGAAATAAAATCTTGCATAGAGTCAGTCTCAAAGGACAAGCAGTATTTTTATTTCCTTTAAATCCAACATCAGAATCCCTTAATGGCCTGTTCTGCTGTTACTACCCCTGTGGCACACCTCGTGGCTCATGTCACTAAAAGCAGACAGGAGTGATCTTGAGTATGATTTCATTCCCAAAGAAATGAGGGTGTGGAAAGAATGTCTAGGAAGGAGAGAGGAAAGTGTGCTGCAGTGAAATGTCTGAACTGAAGCACTACTGCAGTGTGCTCCCACTCTAGGAAGACCCTTAAGCTACAACTCCTTCAGGTCACAGAGAATTTCCTAAGAGGAGGTGCCCTTCTTTAGACACTTGGGACACATTACAGGAGGTAATACACTACAACAAATCTCCAAGAGAGGTTAAAACAGATGAAGTCATTACCAGTGAATCAGTGTGAGGTTAGAACTGAGTGCATCAGCTCTAGAACTTGTCTTGATACAGGTAATGCAAATACTTGCCCTAAGGCTGGCAAGAGGCATTTGAGGAATGGCAGTCTGTCACATCTGAAGTTTTTCACCCAGCTGTGCTGACTGCTTAATTCAATGTATTTCTTCACTGGCTTGAAAGATGCTACAGCAAGTCCCAAGCTGGTTTGGAAAGTTTCCTAAAGGGTCTAGCTCCTGTGATCCCAAGGTAAAGTAATCAGCTGGTCTGTGTTAATCATGAGGAGCTTAAAATTATGAAGAATTTAACAGTTTCATAACACAACACATACTGTTATATGATGAGAATTTGACTAACCTGATGCTTAAAAAATATATTAAAATCTATTTTAAATTCTGGAAAATAGCTTACAAAAATATCTTCACTTAAACTATATATCATACAAAAACTGACTGGTGTGTGGGTTTACAGTACAAAACAATTATTGGTGATTACAAAAGGGAAGAGTGATCTATACTACCCCTTAATGCAAACACAGGGCATTATATCTCACTGCCTGCAATTAGACTTTCATCAGAATTAAGATAATTTCCAATATAACTCAAAAACTTTCAAACAGTATCTATTTTATTAAAATTTTTCTCTGAAATCCTGTTCAGTTTCTTTTAAAAATCACCACAGTGCAGTGGCCCAAGGAAGAAGAGTAACCCAACTAAGGACAGAAATAATTGCTCTAGATAATAAGACCTGTAGAGAGCTAAATACAGCAACATCTACAGTTGTTTCTACTGCCCATACTATCAATTTCCTCTACCAGTTTCTAAAAGGAAGAGACACCAGTGGACAATTCCTTTGTAATCAATTTACGGGCAGAAGCAACAATTTTTGGTCTAGATTGGAATTAGTTTAAATACATGGGTTTAATAAATACAAATATACACATCTGTATACATTAAATGTTGTCACATGTGTATAATTTCAACATATACATTATATACAGAAATACATACAGTACATGCTCCTCCTGACAACACTATCTCATTTTTCCAAGTGTCACCAAAAGGTGTGATAAGAAAATGAAGAGAGGTTGAATGTAGGATCTGACTGAGAACCAAGGTATCAATTCTCTGTAATGAAAGACTTAAAACACAACTAAAGACAAATGCTGTGCTAGATTTCCTCATGTAAAGCTCAGGAATCAATGGCATTCCCTGGGTGGTGAGTAAAAGCTAAATCTGGCCCTGTGTAGTGTCCTGAAATTCATGGATATTTCTGTTTGTGACTAAAGCATTATGGATACTACAGGTAATAAAAGAGGTTGTGTAATCTAACACTTTAGCCAGTCCCAAAGTAGACCACAGCAGCCTTCTGATTCTTTACTGCTACCACATACTTGTTTAATGAGAGTGGTCCAGATAACTCCATGGTCTCAGTTAGGAAAGATCAAATGGTTGTTGACTACTGGGGAGCTTGCACCATTTTGTCTCTTAAAATGCTGTACAGCAAATAAGAGCAGTTTCTTAAGTACCTAAAGTTTGATCCAGAGTGACTAGTCCTCTTTTTTACCATTATGTCTCAAAATAAAGGAATTAAAAAGAAGCTACAGTAAAGTGGATCACAAGAATGCCTCCTTAGTACAGTATCTCAAGACAAATTAATCAACATATTCCAGTTTTAAAGCACTTTAAGAAAAAGTGAGATGCAAAACAAGACGTAATCTGTACATTAAGATGGATTTCCAAAAGGAACATGAATTCAAGAATGAGGAAAAAAAATGAGGACAATACAGATGTCAAGACATTCAGTAGCATGGCTTTTGTTCATCTCCAATTACAGCACAGCTCATGCACCACACATCTTACAATTTTACATACTGTACATAATATAGAAATATTTAAGTTAAAATTTCTTTCACTGATATACTGTACTCAAATTTGAAATCCTGAGAAGAAAAAAGAAAAACGTGTGGTTACGTATGTGCACTATATCTCTGGTATCACCAACACATACACCACTGGATATCAGAAAATCCAGAGAGAGAAATTACATGCTGGAAGTGTAAATCATAAAAGCCATTTTCTCTTTTCCTTGTTTGGGAGAGACATCAGGAAACAAATTCTATTCTGTACTACACAACAGTATATACAGGTACATAAAACTATGAAGTTGGCTAATGACTGCACGTTGCAATAACAGTCTGTCAGTGTCTTACTGGCTGCACCACAGTGGCTTCAGCTGCATATTGGGAAGAAGAGGAATACCAGATACCTTGCACATGGTGCTAGCTCATACTTGACAGCTTGGATGTGTGGCTTCTTAGTCCCCAACATCACTTGAAAAACACTGACATACTTCATTCCACTTAGAGGTGCTTGGTGTCAACAACAACTACACTTGACTTTTCAGGTGATTTCCAGTGCTGCAGAGCACTTGTCCATGCATGCTGGAAGGAAAACTGACAGGTCCGTATTTACCACAAATGCAACCCCAGGTATTTTCTTGATCTTGCATTCCTCATAACTCATATTCCAACACTAGTCATGCAGTTCCACTACACATCAGGATGTTCAACATGCTGTGACCTTGTGGACATTTTGCAAACAAGTCAGTAGGCGATGGTATGGGGTTCCTGGAGATGCCACCACCTCAAACACCGACTGGAACGCTCTCCGGTCCAACTCTTCATCGATCTGGTGTCGGTAGAAGTCTATGGCCACCAAACAGAAGATGTTAACATCCACTTGCTCTGATTTTCCCATTCTGCTGATAATATGTGGAAGACTGAAATATAAGTTAAGGTCATAAAATGACAGACATTGTCCCTCTTCTGGTTTAGCAGTTTAAACAGTGTTCTCTATTAAAACAGCTTATTCTTAAGTTCACCAATGACATTCAAGTGCAAAATGCTGTCATCTGGCAATTAACTGCTACTACATAAATCCTGTTTCCTCCTTAACATCACACAATTTCTTATTCTCAGAAATTAATTTCAAGCTAGCAGTAGTTTTCTCTATCCATTGGAGCAAACAATGCAATCAGCATCTGCTGAGAGCCAAAAGAGCACTGCTGAGGTAGGGAGTCATTAGGACATTTCAAACATGACAAATGGCTATTTTTTTGTCTGCACACAAAATGCACTAGTTATTTTTCTATTTGTTTCAGGGGTTTCTTTATTTGTTTTTAAATAAACCCAGCACTAACACCACACACATACACACACACATATATATATAAAGATAGATATATAGATAAATTGGAATAAGTCTGTTCCAATTTATTTGGCCACTGCCATTCCATTACCAAAGCTCAATATTACTGCAGTGCACAGCCAGGGGGATAACTGGAAAATACAGTTTGGATGTAGAGAATTCTCTTGATTTTGAGTTTGTTGGCTTCTTTCATTTTTTTCAATATATTTTATCTTGCAGAAGGAATACAGAGCAATGCCTTTAAAGGTCACAGCAATACTATAAAAAGTCCTTCAAAGTAAAGACTTTCCCAATCATCTTGCATAGCCAGAAGGAACTGATCTTAAAGCAGCAGTTTTAGATAACTTTGTTCTCATAATCTGTTTAGATGTTGTCTTTTTTCCCTACAAACCCAAGGTAGCAACAGCACAAGGCAATATACACCATCACTATCTGCAATAAAACTGCCTTTTTTGTTTCTTACACTTGTACTCTTATCTTTCAAGGCTTTACACTGTAATTACCCAGAAATGGCACACATTCAATCTTTTTAGGATACATTGCTGAAATCCATTGACTGGTGGAAGCACTGACAAAAAAACAGGAAAGACTCCACATTGCCATTGCCACGGGTGTTCTTTGTGTGAAATTAGAGAGAGAGAGCATCACCCAGTCACGGACCATGGAGGACTGCCCAGTGCTATGCAGAGTCTGGAACACCTGCAAATTGTACACAGGAATAAAGACAGGGTGGATGGATATGGGGAACAGTTCAGTTTCTCTTGTAAAGGTTGTTCTCTGGCTACAAAGCTCTGAGGGTCACAAACTGGATTGCTGGAGTCAGCTCTGGGTCTCATGAATTAGTGAACAGGACTCATGACACATGTGCCAAACTGAAGTAATCACATAGAAACACACAACTTGTGTGGTGTCTCTGTTTTTTATAGATCACATGTGCTACACACATGCAGTCTTCAGTGATGCACAAGTCCAGTAGGTGTTGAAGAGCCAAAAGCCCAGAAGCTCAACTGAAGCCACAGGGGTTTGCTTTTTAGGTTCACAAGCTGATGGCTCTCTCACATCTAGAATCAGCACCAGGATCACAACCACTAACCTTTTCTTTATTTTCTCATTATCAGTGACTGGACTGTCCTGCTGTGAGCTCTGACATGGCAATTCTAGTCCTCAATGCTGCCTGGAAGGCAACGCTCACAGCAGAACAGCTCAATCATGGCAGTTTTTTAGATCTAATTAACAAAAGTGGTAAATGGCCCTTCAGCTGAAACATTTAAGAAAAATAAATGTATCAATACTACCTTATAAACTACTGTTGCCATGAATTGTGGGTATGGCTGCTGATTGGACAGAAATTCCCCAATGACTTTGTTCATTACATCTTGTGGGGGGAAAAAATCATCAAGGAACTGTGGAAGAATCCGAGCCACTACTCGAGCTTCAAAAGGAAATCCCTTCCTGATCCTGAAAATAATAAAAAATTAAATATATTATGATGGAATGTCAACGCATATCTTGTTCTTTTCCAATTTAATTGGCAATAGAAAGAACATTTTACTTTCATCTCTGAGTAGGCAAGTTCTCAGCACTGATGAATCCAAATCTTCATGTAATCTTAATAACAGACTACCCAAAGAGGTCTATCAAAGCTGTCAGAAGTTGTTACAGGTGTGTCTTTACCCCACACTCTCCCCTTTTCTTTTTTGAATAATCACATGTTTTGAAGGTCTGGAATTGCATCAGACATGAGACTTACCAACAGGAATGCTGAAAAAACTAAACAAGAGCAAAATAGGAGGGAGATCACTCCTCCTAGTTATCAGAGAAAAGACCATTTATAAGCAGAACACCACTTTTCATTCATAACATCTTGGCATTTTTTATTCAAGCTTAGGATGACCAACATATCAAACAAGAAAAGCAAGCTGCATTGCTGTGTAAAGTGGGGAAAAGATACTCCAACCTACAGACAACTTTGTTTAAATAACACTAATTGGAAAGTCTTGCTAATAAAGGCAGCATCTGTTGATGTAGCAAGATCAAGTTACCATCATGTGATTCTTCCCTGCAAAAGTTATTTTTCGCTTGTAGTAGTCACATTTATTTTGCTAGCTCTTCAGAGTGATATATTCAAAAACACTCAAGCACTGCTCTAGTTCTGTTCTCACCACGTACAGAAGTGAAACCCTCCTCCAGTTTTATGGAAAAACCACTGAACACTTTAAAAAATGTAAACCATTACCCACAAACTACTACACAAAATCTAACACGCTATACTCACTTAAGACAGCTTGAGATTGTCAGATCAAAACAGGGGTTTTGAAATGTTCCCATTAATGAGTTCCATGTGAATACAGATGTTTTACTGTGTCATTCCACTGCAATTACTTAACAGCCTTAGAAAGAGCAACTCTTGTGAGGAGGGAAGGGGGGAAAAATGTTTTAAACTCTTAGGGTGGTTAGAAAGATTTCCATTTCCTGTAAACTGGATTTATATCCTTGACTATGTAGAAGACATCCTGAAAAGCACTTAAGAGTTTGACCTGAAGGGAGCTGGAAATACATTTATGAAGTATTATGGTTTGTGCAACACACAGTATCAGTTTGGACATGTCTGGTTTTCATTTACATTCCTGCACATTTGTGCTGCCTTCAGCAATCCCATCAGTGTTACTGTGTATACCAGGAGTGTAACTTTTAAACAAGAGTAAGTAGAGAAACATCATTAATTAACTGTAAGAACTGTCAAATAGAGAAGTGACCAAGCAGTGGCAAACACAATCCTTGCCCTCCCAGAGCCCCATTTACACATTTTGTCCTCTTACCTATCAAAAAGGACAGATACTCGTTCCATAGCAACAATCACAGATTCACTGTCAGGAGCACCAGGATTTGCATCTGGGACACGGCTGGGGCTGATTTTTTCCTTTCCTACACCAAAATAATTTGTTACAAGTTCACTGTGGATGTTAGAACACACTTCTTTTACTCTTGGTAACAAAAAAAAAAAATTAAGAAAATTAGCACTGTTAGCAAGCCAGTCTCCCAGCACATAAGAAGTATAAAAAAAGTGAATACCTGTGTACATGCAAGTCAGCATCAATCCCAGGGCTGCCATTGCTCTGTGGGGGCTCTGCACATTCACCCTGTCAACACTCAGTTTAACCAGGGACTCACTGTCCAGCCTGGAAAGCTGCTCTGAAAGGAGGAGTCGTTCCAACCCTCTCAGGACACAGTGATAAATAATGGATGGTGTTGATTCATCACTTCCAGACACCATGACTCCACACATCTGAAATAAAGCAAAAAACCCCCAACTACTTGGTTTTGAGGTGTATTCAGGTCATCTTCTAGCACTACACCACAAAAACATGGAACGGCATCAGATATTAACAAAAACTGATGAAACTAAAACCAAAAGCATGCCTGCACTTCAGTATCTAAGTTAAGTGTTAAAGTCAGCTAATGTGGTGATCTCAGGTTACACAACCACCCCTCACTGGAGGCACCACAACGTACCTGTATAATTCCTGCAGAGAATTCAGGCCCTACATCAAGTGGGTAATTCTCAATCAAATAGAAAGCAGCTGCACACATCACCAAAATGTGCTCTTGGTTATGGATGTTCACACAACTGCAAATGAGCAAAAACACTAGTGGTCACACCAGAGTTGTTTAGGTCACAAACAGAGACACTATAAACAACTTCTAGAAATTCAAAGTATTTTTGAACATGAAACGTAAGCCCTTTTTAAAATCACAGAAAGCATTGCTGAGGTGTCATAAGAGAACATTGATTGTCATGAAAATGACAGAAAAACGAGGCTTAAGTAACACAGTTTACCAAAGACACAAAAGCCTGTATTATCAAACAGTTTTCTAATCCTCAAATACTATTCCACTCTGTAAATTAAACCTAAAATTGGATGATATTTTCAATGAAAATGCCAAAACCTGCTTGATACAACAGCTTGCTCTAAAATGTACTGGCAACTGCCAACAACAGAGAGCCCTTTTGTTCAGACATAAACATGCAACAGTTTGGAGCCAGGGGGAAAGGGAGAAGAGTCTTACTGTGCTACTCCTCTCAAATTGGAGAGCAGATACTCGCTGATAATTGGAATGAGCTGCTTTGCTGTCTCGTCCAGCAAGTCACACTCAAGGATATAAAGAATTCCATGCAGAGCTCCAATCCGGCTTGGCATGTGGGTGCTCCTTAGGGTTGATTCCAGCAGTCGACTTACTGGTTCAGCCACAGCTTTATCCTAACACAGCCAACAAGAGCACTCATTAGAAATCAACACTGGTTTAAATACTGGCAAGTCCTGTCATTCAGAAATACTTGGAACAAATTAAAGAGCAGAAAATAGGGAACAAACCGGAGTCTGGCTTAAACTACTTTGAATAAATGTCACAAGACTAATACTATCAGACAAGAGATGAGTTGCAGATTAACAAGGAAATTGATGCTACTTTGTTTTTTTTGTACAAAGTTATGTCATGATTCAAAATTTTAAAAAAACCAAATAAGATAAGGATTAGTTCAGTAAGTAGTACGTGCTACTAAGAATACAGGACTGGAATGATTGAAATTTTGTGGTCTTTCAACTAAACACAAATGACTCTTCCATCTGAAACCAGACAACTATAATCTGCCATCTAATATCTGTCTACTCAACTCATAGCACACCATTCTATTCGTTTATTATTCTCTGAGACCACTGGTACTCAGACCTACATATCTTTCCCTCCACCAATTTTGTGATCTGGATGAGGGAATCAAGTGTACTCTCAGCTGGGCAGTAATGTTGATCTGCTGGAGATGAGGGAGACTCTGCCAAGGGATCTGGACAGGCTGGATCAATGGGCCAAGGCCAAGGCTCTGAGGTTCAACAAGGCCAAGGCTGGCTCCTGCCCCTGGGTCACAGCAACCCCCGCAGTGCCACAGGCTGGGGCACAGTGGCTGCAAAGGCCCCGTGGAAAAGGACCTGGGGGTGCTGGTTGAGAGTGGCTGAACAGGAGCCAGCTGTGCCCAGGTGGCCAAGAAGGCCAATGGCACCTGGCCTGGATCAGCAGTGGTGTGGCCAGCAGGACAGGGCAGTGACTGCCACCCTGTACTTTACAGAATCATTAAGGTTGGAAAAGACCTCCAAGATCATGGAGTCCAGCCTTTGAGCACCACCATCAACTAAACCACAGCACTGAGTGCCATGTCCAGTCGTTCCTGGAACACCTCCAGGGATGGTGACTCTACCACCTCCCTGGGCAGCCCATTCTGATACTTAACCACCCTTCCAGTGAAGAAATTCTTCCTAACAGCCAACCCAAACCTTCTCTGGCACAACCTGAAGCATTTCCTCTTGTCCTGTCACTTGAGAGAAGAGACTGACCCTTACTTTGCTATAATCTTTCAAGAACTTGTAGAGTTGTAAAATTCCCCCTGAGGCTCCTTAGGCTACATCCTTAGGGAAATGGTTTAGTTAGGTGAATGGGTGGACTCAATGGGGTCTTTTCCAACCTAAATGATTCCACAATTTTATGTTCAGTATTCATAGGTCAAGCTGGTACCAGATACTTCACGCTCTGTTATAAAATACCACAACTTCACTGGAATATACAAAATCTATTTTGAATTTTAGTTTTGAAAAGTCTTCTCCTTACTATCTAAGTAATCAGAAGAAATTACTTGCTTTACCTTGTTCCTTTACCTATGATGTATCTAAGACACAGGCCAGTTTGAGACAGTGTCTGCTCTCTAGCTGCTCTTTTTAAGCAGATTTTCTGTATAACTAAGCACAGAAAAACAAGCAACTCTTGATGGAACCAGCTTCTTGTTTTTTAAGTCCCACCAAGCTGTTATATTCAGCTGTTTGCTTGTGAGAAGGTGTTATTAGCTCACAGAGTGGGAAATGACAGCCTAGTCAGAATAGCTGATCTCTAGAACTGTTTCTGTGTGTTTGCCATCATGTTCCCAGCCTTCCCTTGCCCAGCTGCTGCTGCAATAGCTACTGAAAGCCCCACCCTAAAAGCCTTTCAGAATTTCTTTTACCACTATTACCCATATAGCTTTATATTAGCCTCAGAGTTTCAAGAAGTGCTAACTCCTTCCAAAATGATTTGTAATTTTTTTCCTAAATACCTCCACTCTGAAATGTCCCCTGTAAAGTACTCCTGGTCTACACATTTTAAGACAGAATGATGCAGTGGAGGGAAGAGTGAGGGAGAGAAATGTGATATCTGACTGTCTGGGGCTATATAATCATAACATGCATTGTCCCAGCCTCCCATGAGATTACAGCCATTCACCAGCAATATAAATCTAGCAAAAGCTGTTCTGCAAGTCCTCATTTCTGCCCTGATATGTAACAAATGAAGAGTCTAGGGCAAAAGCAACACTGAACTCAATAAAACAAACCAAAAAGCATATTAAATTATGCTCAAACCTTAAAAAATATCAATTCAAAAAACCTTTCTGTTTGAATACAGGGCAATTTGAGATAACAAGAGTTTGCAAACTCTAAAAGCCCAGAATACATATCCTATTACTTCTCACAGCCATGTAGATCAGCTAAAGGACATTCTTATAGACAAACCACCATTAACAAGTATACCAGGTTCTGCAGAAGAAGCTGAATTAACCTAAACACTCATGAATTTGCAATAAACTTTCAGAGAATTTCTTACCATTCCAAGAACAGCAGCAGCTTTACAAGTAGCTGGTATCAAATACTGTACAAGAATCTCATCTTCTGATGGATGCACCTTTCTCAACTCTGTCAGTGTTGTATACATCATCTCAAACTGATTCCTTTCTGTAAATAAGTCTGACACTGCCAGAAGCTGTACAGAAATTAAAATTGAATATAAAAAAATTCCCATTAGCAGACAGCCAAAAACGGACTCTCCCTTCTGTTAAAATTGTGAGTAAAAGATTCCTCAACTGATCTATTAAATGTGGAAACATTTACTCAAGGGTCTGAAATAACTATTACTGTTGTTGTCCAGAATTAATTCCACCATTCACCTCTTATAATAATGACTTCCAAGAAGTCCTTTTTAACAAAAAGTTTACAAAATCAAAGCCACTATAGTAACTAACTCTGGGACATGAACATTGCTATTTACAATGAACTAAACCATCCCAAAACATACAACACACACTTATCTTGCAGGGATAGTTTCATTTTAAGTAATAAGAATGATAGTGAATAATTGCTGTCAAGACACATTCCACACCTGTGTTCTTTAGTTTTGCTTCTACACTTAATAATCAACAATACACATTGTTGCTCCATCTTCATTTTCTTACAAAGGGATAGGATAAGCAAATCATGCTTTAGCAAGTAATCAAGTAAAATATAAACTGTGTGTTTATATTTACTTGATTAAAAGTAAAATTAGCAAGTAATCAAGTAAAATATAAACTGCCATTAAGTAACAATGAAGTATTTGGAATGTAGCAGCAGAATAAGAAATTCAGATATTGCCTAAATCATATAATGTTGTAGTTGCTCAAGTTATGTTTCTGTACTGCCCATAGAACAGCCAAGAAAATTCTGTGTGTTCCATTTATTGAAAGATGCTTTATAAATGCTACTTAGCTCTGAGCACTTGGTAACATATGCTCAGTTATGGCTCTGAATAACAATTCAGACTTACTGATCGCACCACTTCACTGATCAAAATCACTGGTGTTCTCTTGCTGGGGTTGGATGGCAATATCCACTGACTGTACAGCTCAAGCAAGAACTGAGAACAAGAATGGATATCTACACCAGCCCTGTGCTTCCTGCAAGGAACAGTAAACAAGTGTTAAAATGACTATTCTTAAGCCCTGCTAAAATGCTTGATTTGATATAATACAGTTATTTACCAGCATCCAATTTATAAACCCAGCTTATTGAACACAACATGGAGAAATAAAACCTTATCTATGACTCAAAAGTGAGAAGAGAAAAAAAAGTAAGATACCTGGTGTTAATAGGAGAGATTGGTGGTGAGGAAGGAGCGGGTACATCATTCTCATCTTCTTCATCCTCACCCCACTCTTCTTCTCTCAGTGGAGTGATATTATTTCCTAACCATATGGAGTGTATAGAGACCTTGCAACACACAAAAGAAAAAACCAAATAGCAAAGAAGTGCATTTAACACCCCGACAGTCAGCCTAGAAGAATCTTAGAAGCCAACATATTTTTATTTAAATGACAGGCAACACACAGCCTTCTAGCTGAAGAGACACCCAGTTATGACCTACCCTGCATCATTCAGAGCTTTTAGTTTCTATTTGATATCAAGCAATGCTTCTTAACTAATTTTTCAGAACTGGAAGAAATGTAATAAAAAGCAAGTTTAAAGCTGAACTTTTAACAAACCTGTCCCAATTTATAATCCATATCTCCTATTTCTCGTTCAGTATTGATCTGCAGTAAGAGTTTTTCATGGCTGATAAGAGCACCTGTAATGAAACACAGGATGAATTTTTTAAAAGTGCATAACAAAGCACATGTGAAAATGGCTTCATTTCCCACAACTGGATTTCAAATTTTTCTTAGAGCACCTTTCCCACATTTTAAATGCAAAAAAAATTCACTCTCCCCTTCTTCCCCACAAACAAGCACTTACCTGTAGTAGCAGGTGAAAGTGATGGAACAGGGTCCCAAGCTTGATATAAATGATGAGTAGCAATATTATCTCTCTTAGACACCATTGCCTGGATTTCCTGTTCAACAATTCCCCTGATAACACTTAGTTTCCTCCCAAACCTGAAAGCCCAAGAGAAATCAATTTTAGCCGATTTTTCCTTTAACAATTTTGTGCAAGTCTGGCTCACTCTGCAATGTTATGTGTCTGTGCTTATTTTCAGTATCATGGAAATGAACATGTTGCAAAACATGTTCTGCACACTTTTACTAGATTTTATTAAGAAGTTATCTTTTTCAGATAATCTTGTAAGTCAGCAGGTTCACAATGCTAAGTCCATGCAACTTCTCTGTAAATAGATCCATTCAAATATACTCTTACTTAGAAAATACAATCTACACATATTTTTCCTACTAGACCAAGCAACTGTCATTATGTATTAACCACAAATTTTATGCATTTGAAAACAAGTGAAAACAAATACCTTGTGTCCAGAGCTTTTAAAGCTTTGTTGCGGGGCTGCTGCTCCAGGCAGCTAACTGCTGGATTGCCTGCAACAGGTATGGTCATTGCACTCAGCACCAGGGAGGTTATGGCTTGCACTGCCAGAACATTGATTTGGGTCCTCTCTGTATCTTCCTGTAAAATGAACTCACTGTAATTTGAATTGTTAAAAAACAAAAAATCCCAAAAGCTCTGAATATCAGTTTCATTAAATTATCATTAATAAGCCTGACACCTGCTCTTTTTCCCATCCAGAAATCTATGTGACATGAACAATGCACACAAAGCACTGACTGCAGCAGCAACACATCCTTCCTTCTCATCAGTCACTCTGCATGCACCCTTCTCTTGTCCCAACAGCATTAAAACCTCAAGATGTCCATTTCAGCACTTTTAAAAAAGTGTTTAGCCTCTTTCTTTGCAGCTACCCATTAGTTACTTGTTGAACCAAAGCAACAGACCACAAATGCATGGTCCTTTTTAGAAAATGTAAGATGGTAACCAATGTTCAACTTTCAAAATATTTTATTTTTATTTCAGAAAATGTTAATATACTGAAATTTACAACAGCACTTAAAATATTTGCAATTTTGAATGTACTGGTCTGCCTTGGAAAGCAAGGGAGCAATATTATTCTTGTTCCACAAATACTCTCTACATGACAAATAAGGAACAGCCAATGGCTAGATTGCCCTAAGTCTGACCCAACATGGCCATTATGCAGAAAACAGTTAAGTCAAGGTGTCCAAGCCTCTATAACTAACAAAAAATGCTAAACCAGGGAAGAGGGATGATGATTCCCTATTCCTTTTTGCAGTCTGACACCTAGGAAGCAAGAGAAGAAAACCCCTTTGCTACTCAAGATCCACAGTTTGTCCTCTGAATTCTTCGAACTGCTTTAGGCTCTGCACCTACCATCAGGACCATGAACAAGCCTAGGGAAATATCCTTTCAGGTCAAAGAACTAGAACCCAGTAAAATCAGTTTGCTAGCAGGTGAAGACAGTTGAAGAGGGAAAATCTCATGATAGCCAAGCTCACTCTCATCTTGACTTTTCACAGAATCATCAAGGTTGGAAGAGACCTTCAGAAACCATTCAGTACAATCATTAATGCAGTACCACCACAATCACCCTCAGCCCATGTCCCTAAGTGCCACATCCAGACCCCTACTGAACACTTTCAAAGACAGTGACTCCACCACCTCCCTGGAAAACTTATTCCAATGCCTAACCCCTCTTCCAGTGAAAATTCTTTTCCTAATCATCAATCTGAACCTCTCCTGGTGCAAATTAAGGAGTTCAGTTGAGGGATGGCAGGAAACACCAATCCCCACCTGGCTTCACCCTCCTTTGAGGTAGTTGTGGAGAGTAATGAGGATCCCCCTGAGCCTCCTCTTCCTGAGACTGAACAGCCTCAGCTCCCTCAGCCCCAGCCCCAGTTTTGTTGCTGTTCTTTGGACAGAAATATTTGGTATATGAATTGGTATATAAATACATATATTTTGGTATATAAATTAGACACAAATTCTGCTCTAAATTTCTTCAGCTCTGATCCCCAAATGCTCTCCACTGAATTTTAAACATTTACCTAAGCTAGAAGCCCAGACATCCAATATACAGTCTACAAGTAGGAACAAGACACATCAACATGCATCTTCAGATCAATTAATTTCTAGTCAAGAATCTTACAAAAAAACCCCAAAAACTGTGTTGAGTAATGTACTAATAAAGAGTTGAAAAAGCTTCATTATCTTTTTTCCTCACTATTTGTATGCTTGTAGAGGCTCTAAGCCTCTATGCTCTAAGCCATACAAGCATCCACAGATGGATGTGTCAGAACTCACTAGGGTATGAGAAAAAGGAAATACAAAATAGAAAAAAAAATCCTTAGTGTTAGTCACTTCTTTTCTGCTCTACAGTTTTATTAACAGAAACACTTTTCCTGGTTTAAGTAAAATTTCATTTTAAAAATACAATGAATGACATTACCTCTTGCTGGTTCTCCTCCTGGTCCATGACAATGGGCTGAGTTACGAGCACACCAAGCAAAGTAGCCCAAGTCTCTTCAAACTGAGTACGGCTGATCCATCCTGTGGAAACACTCAGAGATAGCCATTTGTGTCTCAACACAAAGCTAAACAAGGAACAGCATTTAAAAAAGATATATTGTTTCCACAGATTTCGTTTCATACCACTTGCTATTCATTTTGGCGGTTTGTAATGGAACAGGCTTCCCAGGGAAATGGTCACAGCACCAAGACTGAAAGCTTTTATTAAGTGTCTGGACAGTACTCTCAGGCCCAGGGTGTGACTCCTGGGGATGGTGCTGGGCAGGGCCAGGAGCTGGGACTCCATGATCCTTGTGGGTCCCTTACAATTCAGCTTATTCTGTGATCTACTAGGAGTGGATGGGAATGGGAGAGAACAACACTGCAGCTTCTCTCCTTCAGCTCCAAGAAGATGGAGAGAACTGGAAACACTGTGCTAAGACACTCTTAGAATGGTTTGGGTAGGAAGGACTTTTTCAGGATCTTCTACTCCAGCCCAAATATCTGATGTCTGAGTTGAAGCTAGGTTACAGAGGTATCTTACCACAGGACTTTATATATTGCATTAACAGAAAAAAGTGGGGGGAAAGCAAAATATTCTCAAACATACTGTCAAGCATATGCCCCAGAAAACAAATGGTCATTCTGCAACAGCACACTGAAATCTCCCTGAGCTGGAATAACTTTTGACTTTATTTCTATAATTCTCTTCATTGAACAAAATGTAAGAATTACTGCAGCACAATTACTAACCTGCTCTGAAATATTATCTGCCTTCCACATAAGCAACAAAAGTAAGCAAATGGTTTCAGATACAGTTATTCAGTAATTTCAAAACACAGGTAAATGCCCAGTAAGAGCCAAGTGTATTCATTTGATTTTGTACATACCAAGTGTATTAATACGATAGATGAACTCCTTAAAGATTTCCTTTTCTTGTAGAAATTCTACTGGAATTTCAGGGAAAACTGTGCCAAAGTCACCTGAAGGCTTTGGTGACCAGCCTAATTTCCAGACCTAAAGAAGTATAATGCAAGTTCAATTATCCAAACCAGATCTAGTATTTATATTACAGCTCTAAATATATAGGAACCATTCAAAGGCAACAAGACATCAATAAATAAAAGCAGTTCTCCAAACAGAAAAATACTCAAAGGAAGACAGAAATCTAACAAAACTTATATACAATGTATAGCATATTTCTAATTTTAGGGCTTTTTCCATCATACTTCCCACTGTAAATTAATGATCCAGTTTTATGGTCCAAGTTTATCTATAGAAGCAAGTAAGTTCTTGTCACATATTTCAGTTTAGAAGCTGTGCAGAAATTATGCTGCAACAGACTTTAAGGAAAACAGTTCACATACTAATGATACCTGAAAAAGCACACTGATACATCAGAGAGGGGGCAAAAACGTTTCAACCAAAAAACTTATTATGTTTTCACATCCCCTCAAAAACAGAGCACTAAGTAACAGAGAAGTGGCCTTGCACATGTTGTTACTCAGTGTTCAAAAAGAAAAACTGATTGATCAAACTAGCTGAAGGTTGAAGAACTTCAGATGCAGCACCATGTTTGGTTTTCAAAGTTTTTCAACAACTTTTAAAGTCCTGAAAGCCAAGCATAATAAACATACCAAGGGAGGTACTCTGGTGTAGCTGTTCACTAGAGGCAGCCTTGCTAAACTGATGATGATGTTCTTGAGGACAGGAGTGAGAAATGCAGGGATGCTGCTGTTTCTTTTGTGCCCCAGTGACAAGACAGTCTGTAAGCATTCCACCATCTCAGCTATCATTTCACATGCTGCAATAATGTGTTTTGTTTCTTTGTTGGGAGAGAAAGAAATTCAGCTTTACAAATCCACTCAAAAGACAAATAATTTAAAAAGACGGAAACACAAAAAATTCTTAACGAAAGAGTATGTTAATTAAAAAGGACAAAACCACAATAAGGACATACACAAAGAAATTTTTAAATTTTAAAATACCACACTTTAAAAAGCTCAGTCTGTAGCATGCTGCACAGCTAACATAATCCCCCCCAAAAAAATCTGCATTAATGTATAACTTTCTAGAAAAAACAACTATACCTGTAAAAATACAGCAATCTATACTTAATAGATTTACCAACAGACATTTACCAAATACAAATAAGATGAACTTTCATTGTTAAAAATAATAGTAATGGAAATGGTACCAAACAATATTTCTTCAGTGAAAGTTTAGGGCAGAAGCAAAATCCACTGTTGACTTACTTTGTACATTTGAATCAATTTCCCCCTCACTTAAAGGTTTTGAAGTATTCTTTCTTTCAGGACTCAGAAGTTGATTACCAGGTTCCACAGCAACTGAATGGAAGAAAATATTTGAATGGAACAGCTATTACCTATTTCATATTCCACTTTTTAATCAACACCACGTAGTAGTCAAATGTTTGACATATCCCAGGCATTTACAAAGTTCAAAAGTAAACACTAAATTTTAAATGGAAAATTAAAGTAGTAAAAACTAAATGTGTCAAACAAATTATTAATAAGGACTCAAAGGAAATATTCCAGATACACAGCATTTGATCACTGATGACTGGCAATCTATTAACAAAACTTTTCTCCTAGCTGATCAAACTGCACTCACCTGCTTCTATGATGAATCTAATGCAGTTAATTAAGGAGCAAGCATATGTCACATGAGCTGCAGAAGACAGCAAATTCCAAAGACTAGGCTGCTGTAGTGTCAGACAGCAACAATCCAGACCAGCTTGAAGATCTACACTTAATGGAATCTGGTCATGCACTAAATGCCATGATAGTGCCTGTACAAAAAGAGAAGCTCCCCATTAACAGCAAATTCTCAGAACAACTTCTAACCAAGGGTGACTTTTTTTAACTCAGCAAAATGTAAAGTATTAGTAGCAAATAATATTGGGGTTTTTTCCTCAAGAAAACACTATTTATTTTAAGTACAAGAAAATGATGACATTTACATACTGTTTATTAAGTGTCCCAAAAATCAGTGCAGGACCCATTCTCCCAAATGCCAGCATCAGTCAATCAACCTCTCCTTGTATAGGGGCTGTCCTTGTCCCACAACCCAAATCTGATTTACTAGCAAAGGTCAAACACAAAAAAAACCCCAAAAACAAAAATCTAAGAAGCAATTTCTACAGTTAAGAAAAAATAATTGCCCCATTCAAAAATTACTCAGTGGTCCCTTATCCCACAACCCAAATCTGATTTACTAGCAAAGGTCAAACACAAAAAAAACCCACCAAAAAACAAAAACCTAAGAAGCAATTTCTACAGTTAAGACAAAATAATTGCCCCAGTCAAACATTACTCAGTGGTGATCAGTTTAAGATAGAGTTGTTCCCTCTCCCAGTATTTAATTATATCTTTAATTGTGGTGTGGTTTCTTACCTCTATTGACATCACTACGAATTTCAGGATATCACCCTCTTTGTCAGGAGGAACACGGAGACCAGCTGGTAGTTTTGAGAGTAACAACAAATACTGAGCCAGTGCACGACAAAGTGTCATCATAGACTGATACATCACCTCATCTCCTATAAAATAAGACTGGATGAAATCTAGCAGTTTGATTTTTTTTTCCATTCAATAAATGATTTTCAGAACTATTTCATAAGCACTTTTATGCCAGGTATCTTGATTTTTTTTTTTTTTTTTAATAGTAAGTTCATGTATTCACAAGACATCTGTAAAGTATCTTTGCAGAGGAGAGAATAAACTTTAAAAGATCATTATTTCTATTACCAAAGATATCGCTTAGTTTTTTCCAGTAGGCTGATGGCTCAGTTGGCAATAGTGGCTGAAAAACCTGGTGGGTGGCTGGAAGGTTTTGTACAGCAGCAGACACATGGTCCAGAGTTACCCTCCGAGCTGTTTCAAAGAGGCTGCTCTTCTGCTCCCTTGAGATCTCATTCATGCCAAGGCTTAAACAGGGTGCTAACAAGCTCAGGTTGAATTCCTGAAATCAAATAGGAGATTTTTAAAAATTGCTTTTAAAGTGAAACTAAGTATCTGGTGGTATTATTCTAACATACTAACATGGTAGTAAATTTACAGTTTATTGATTAACTAACTTATTATTAGTACCTCTGCTCTACTGTGGTGTAACAATATGGTTTAGCCCACACTAGATCCAAATTTCAATTCCCACCAGCACCATATTGGAAAGAAAAATCAATATGCTTATTCCAGATTTTCAGGACAATGTGTGAATAAAGCTTAAGGATGATATATACATATACAAGGAATCTTCAAGTAATGAAGTATCTTTAGAAACAGCTTCCCCAGTATTACTTCTGATTACCAGTAGCAAATAATCATGGTGAGAATATGAACAAAAGACATTCTTAGATACAAGTTGCCCTTTTTTCCAGGTTTACTGTGGCCTGTTACTGTCTTAGTGCAAGTCATCCAGCACAGATATTGAAGAGGTTACAGAAACAGCTGGCCTTGGAAGAAACTGTATGGCAAATCAAGATTATGTAAAACAACAAATTTGGATTTTTCTGATTGCAATGCATAAATAAACCTTTGCTTCCACTCTATTTATTCAACCTGTACTACTAGTAAGTTACTATCTGCAACATTGCTAGACAGATATCCACTGTTTTACACAAATATCTACTATTTTAGTTTCTAAAATTAAGTAAATTAGTATTATTGGTATATACTATCAGTATTATACAAATTTGAAGTGTTTACATTTAAGAATGTAAACACTTCAGAATGTAATCTATTAATACTACCAATAGGAACACTTGAACTAATTTCATCCTCTTCCTCTGACAAAGTTACCTTGCTGGTCATGAAGGAGTTCAGGTCAGGCTGAGGAATCCTGTTCACCAGCTCTGCTCCTTCTAGAAGTGCTGAGTCAGACTTGATGTAACACTGTGACCGCACTAGTGACACATACCAGTCCTTCAATCATCAAAAAAGGAAATTTATTACATACTCGTTTTCAGAAAACAACACAGTATATGGGGGCAGAGGGAGAACTGCTCATTAGCACTGAACGTCTAAGACATCTGTAGGCTACATTAATATAAAAAATAACCCCTCAAATTAAAAAGCAAAGAAAAAAAAAACAAACTGGTGAATGGAAATGGAACATATTGAACTGGACCAATGGATGTTCAGTGACAACTTGTCTATTTCCATAAAGTCTGCACAGGAAGTGAGGAAAAATTGATCTTAATATATGAGTGTAGGTACTTGTATTAGGATCCTAAACCTGACCAGACAATCCTGAAAAAAAAGTATGGAATACTCAGTAGTCACACAAATATAACAGGAATTAGAGAGAAACCAATACTATAACCAAGGAAGAAAACTCTACAAATATTTTTTTTTTCAAATATTCAAATAGTTTTGCTGAATTTAATTATAACACAACTAAACCTGTCAGAGTTCAAGGAGCATCTGGACAATGCTATTAGTCATAGGATTTATTTTTAGGTAGCCCTGACAGAAGCAGGGATTTGGACTCATTGATCCTTACAAGTCCCTTCCACTGTAAGATATTCTATGATTCTGTGAACCATGCAGAAGTTGTGGGGGGAGCATACAAAAACTACTTTTGTTTAGAATTTACAGTGACAGACAAGGAGATTTTTGGGGCAATTTGAAGACAAAGCTATGGGTAAATGGTTTCTGGGCACAGCAGTTTCTCCTGCTGTCCAAGTAGGTCTCAACATCCCCCCTAAGCCAGTGACTGCTCAGACTCATCCTAACTATCAGTTAATCAAATAATTTTTGCCATCTCAGTTACATAAGTTTCCTATTACTGTGTATCACTATAGAACACTGAGGGATGAAAAGGAGAAATTATTTGTACCATGGGACAAACTAGAAAAAAGGGAGGCACAGAAGGCCCCAAGACTTGCTCTTAGCCTTCCACTTCACTTGGAAATAAACACGTCTAAGTTCATGAAAGACAGAAACACTTCAGTATTCGTGATTGTACTCTGAAAGTAATTTAAAGCTGAGAAGGAAAAACTGAACAAGCAATGTTTAATTTCCAAGAGGCAGCCAACAACTTTCAGCAAATGAATAAAACTAATACTGTAGTAAAACACATCAAGAAAAGAAGATTATTTATCTGTCTCTATTGAACTGTATATAAATGTTTCCATTAAAGCTGAGCAAAGAATCCAAACTTGGTAAATTTTTCACAGCACTGTCAATATAACAAACATCTATGTTTGTGCTAATCATCCATCCTAAGGGATGTTCAACAGTCAGCCAACACACATGACACTAATCACTGATCTATTTTTGAGATACAATCTGACAATCCTGAGAGCATTAACTGCACAGTAAAAATAAGCTGCATTTAAATATTTTGTAAAGAATAAAGCTCGTTTATAGCCAAGGCACTTCTAGTGACGCTTTCTAAACATAATCTTACTTTGTCTAGAACTACATTCTCTAAAGGTGGTTGGTCTTCTCCATCTAGTGGGTGTGAGGTGACCAGAGGTGAGGGACTGGTTGTGTCTGGTGCTACCATGAGACGAAACCTATCCAGGAGTGAGTAGAGTCTTTGGTGCCTGAAAACAGAAGAACACATCAGCTGAGGGCTATCTTAGCTCTGTAAATCATTTAAAAATAAATCCAGTTTTAAATTTAAAAAGACATCCAGTGACTCAGTTCCAATCCCAGGACAAAGAAGCACTATGCTTTTTTGATGCAAACTTTCTTCAGGTATCAGAGGCCAAAATTAATTAACTCAGCACCACCAACACATAAAGATTTAAATTTAATTTAGCATTAAAATTAGTGATATACCTAAGCTTAAAATACAGCTTTCTTTATCCAGCACATCTTTTAAATGAGTAAGGAGAGTCAAAGTTAGTGTAATGATTATTTGACTGCAAATAACATTTTAACAGATGCTAATCAATAATTCACTAAAACTATACTTCTATTAAAAAAAATTATCCCTCACTGTACTAAAAACTCGTTTCCAGATTTATGTCAGTGTCAGAGATTTTTTTTTTTGATACAGGTTTTTTTGTGTTTCTTTTTAAATTCCACTACTGCTATCAAGAACTTGTACAAAGTAATTTTTAATTTTTTTTTTAATTAAATTGAACATTACCTGGGTAGGCACATTACTATTGATCTACTGCAGTCTCACATTTCAGGTTCTTTCCCCTACTTATTTCAGTCAACAGATATTAACCTCAAACAGCAACGACAAGAGGAGTAAATAAGGATCTTTCCAACATCAAATAGAAGTTTTTTAAAAAAATAGTAATTTGGTCCTTTTTATACAAGCAGTTTAAACAGCCAGAAGACTAAACAGTTAAAACTTTTAACACAGCTGTCTGGGAGAAAAAAAACCAAAAAGAAAACCAAACTAAAAGAACCCCAAGCCCACTTAGCTTGAACTGACAATATTTTGCAAGTTTGAGGAAAATAAAACTCGCTTTAGTAAAACAGATTTTGTCAAGAAATTCATTTGCAGCTGCTATCTCTCAAAAGGTAAATACTGAGTGGGATGCAGGAAAGAGAATTTGAAGCAACCTTCTAGAGCTTGTTTCAGTTCTTAAGTAGTTCTTACTAAAAATTCAACACAGCCAGCACAACTGCACCTTGGGCCAGGACACGCCAGCATCCTATGAGAGGCTTTAATCCCAGTTTACTCCCAAAAACAACCCACTATCTGACCTCTAGGAAAAAAGCCAAGATGTGGGAAAACAGAGTGAACACGATCTGTATTACAACACTACTTAGTTTTACATTTTAATGGCATTGTTGGTATTATTTACCTTGCTGCTAATCCACTGTTTTGAAGGTACTCCTGAATTCTATCCAGTTCTTCAACTGGTAACTGAGCAATGCTGTTCTATATGAAAAAAATCACAAGAATTTTACAGGACAGATATATGTAAAATCCCCAAAAATACTTTTACCAGATCAACAAAGTTACAGGCAGATAAAGTGAAATAAAGTAAACAGCCACATATGTTACCATAGGACACACAATGTAAACACATTGCTGTTCTCAAGGAAAAAAAGGGAAGTTGATTTTCTGACTCCAACATTTATAGATTTCCAAAAGTGACAGTGGTGGAGGGTGAAAGCGCCACCTCTCCAATGACACTGGACAAACCAACAGTCCATCAAATTTCTCCTGCACTATAAACGAATGCAAACCAATAATTTATTTACAGAGAGTGTGTGAGAACATTTGCTACAAGAACGCAAACATCAGAAGGCTTAGAAAACCTTAAAAAATCAGGGCGACACACGTATCTATATACAAAATAAAAATATGCCAAATGAAATCACTTGTTCCTATTTTGATGTCACTGCTCTTGACCACACTGGGGGCACCTGGGTGCTGTGTACCTGCAGGGTGGCTGCCAGCAGCATCTCCACGCGGCGGCAGGCCAGGGTGTCCACCATGCGGGCCAGCACGCGGAAGGGAGTGCACAGCAGCTTGTCCACGTACAGGGTCAGCACGGCCCCGGACTGGCTCAGGTGGATTCCCTCCAAGCACTGCAAGGTCTTCTTCAGGGTTGTGGGCTATGTGTTCAAACAGCACGGAACAGAGAAACAGACAAATTACAATCAATTTGGAATACAAAGACCTTAAAGGGAAAGACACTCAGAAAAAACTACAGCAGAAAACTACCGATCAATATAATCATCTCTGTGTCAATGAGCTACTGGGTCATTTAATTAATATGAACACTAAGTTGTTTGATGTGTAACTGTAAAAACTCACAAGAGTAATCAAAACATAGGAAGCAAAACTTTTAGGGGAAAAAAGCTAAAATTTAGGTGAAATTGCACAAAGCTTTGAACAGAGTGAGAAGCTTCAACTCTTTTCTGGAGGAAGGCAGAACATGTGCATAGTCAATGCACAATGTGACAATGCAGAAATCCAGACAATTCCTGGGGGGTTTTCTGAGCATTTGTTAAGAAACAGCAGTAGCAACTCAGGATTAAAAGGGTATGCAAATAATTTTTAAATTTTTTTTTTAATGTAAGCACCAATGCAGCACTAATATTCTAAAGGGAGAAATACAGAGACAAACTAGTTTTACTCATGAAACCAGTCCTGGTTTAGAACAGTCTGTTAATATCAGCTGTTTTAATTTTACTGTCTTTCCTGATAATCACCAAGCATTTCACACAGACTACATCTTCCATTAAAACATATTCAGTTTAGTTCATTCTGCTGATTCTCAGCTAATAAAGCCCAGACTAATATCACATAACTTTAAAGCTTCCCTAGATTTGCGCAGAGACAATGGAAAGAGATAGAAAACAGCACTGAAGCAACTCAGGGTGCAGGTGGCACAATTATCTCTAGATTATAATCACATTAATCACAATTATCTCTAGAGAAAGTCCAGCAAATGAAATTTCCCATGATTATGAGAGATGCATACAACCTTACATCCCTACAAAACATCATCAACTCCTTTTAATTTGAAAACTAAAATAATCAACAGAAATAATACCCTGAATTTCTCAGTGATTTTCCCACACCAAGTGGCTACAACTTTCAGAACAGATCCATGGGGAAGGCATGAGCTCACAAATAATTTTCATATTATCAGGGCCTATGAAGATGGACTGGCTCCTACTCCTGCCTCTGTAGTTAGTTTGCTATTTATACTATTAAGGCATTTAAATCAAAGTTGAAAGTTACAGCTTTAATTTATCCATTAGATATTGATTATGTGGGAAAATATCCATTAAGGAAAAAAGAAGCTTAACCATCTCCACCTGAATTCATAGATTTGATGGACTGGAACACATCTAATGCTGAAGTTACTAATATAAGGTTCGCTGCTTGCATTTTTAAGTAAGTGACTTTAAAATAAAATTAGAAGTTGATAAATGACCCAGAAATGTCAAACTTTGCATACTTATCAGTTAAACCTTATGCTGACATGAAGTGCCTTTATTCTTTACAAGAAGTCAAAAAGTTAAACTTACAGCTGCAAGATTCTCACAGCGTGACTGAATGGCCTGGATGAAGAGACCACTGGCTGCTGAATTCCTGTGAATGGCACTGATAAAATCTTGTACTGGAGGCTCATGGGACAGATTAATCAAGTCTTGAACATGATTTACAATCAGCCAGGTCAGGTGTTCTGAATCATGTAGATTTTGACACTAAAGAGGAAAAAATTAAAATTTGATTGCAGTAATTAAAATTAAGACTGCAATTACTAAACATGACACAACATGAAACTTCTCATATATAATTCTGGTAGATATTTTGAAATAATGGCATAGAGTGTCTGTATCTTAATACCACCATCATTATTTTTACAAGATAGATTTTCCAAATGTTTTGCTCTTGTTGCAAATTAAGGTATTTGCCATATGCATGCAGAACATGCAGCTTATTTTTCTAAAAACAATAAAAACCAGGTTAGAAACAAGTAAATTGAGAAGGTTGATTCAAAGATGCTGCTTTTAATGAAATGGGTTTGAAATAAACATACACACAGAATTGTCTTGCAAAATGTGACTTTCATCTAAGCTTCTTTAAGATTTCTTATTACTACTGGCCTTTAACACAAAATGAAGGATTTCTGGAAAGCAAATCCAAAGATATCTGTCAATAATTAATGTCAAACCCCTAAAGGCTTGTGTATATAAACAAGCAGTGGAACGCAAGACGAAGATATCTGTAGAGTTAACCAGGCAATGCTGAGAGCTTGTACAGTACCTCAGTAAAGAGGTTTTTGGAGGATTTTACCTTGGACGACCTCTAATCTGACTCTAGTGACTGTCCATTACTACTTGAAGTGCTTCCTAAACAAAGCTTTCTGTTCAGTTGAACCTGAAAGGAATGCAGTTTCCTTACCTCAAAACTGATGTGAGCTGCAAAGCCAAGTGCAATACCTCCTACAACTGAAAATTCACTTCAAAAGTTCCACTGGGAACTATAAAACTCTAATATTGAAGCAGCAAAAGGCCAAAGCCACAGAAATTGTTCTCACTGAAGAACCAAAATGGAAGTTAAAATGTTAATGTAAAACCTCTTTGCTTACAGTGTAGGGATGGAAATTTGTTGTCTCCTGGACACCGTGCGCTGCTACTGATGTTGGGAAGTCTGGAACTACGCAGTGTGCTCCAAACAACTCCCAAGTAAGGGATGTGATACCAGAAGGTAATTCTATTGCCCACCAGATAAACTTCACAAGTCAAGAGAACTCACAGTTCAGAACAGAAAACAATGCCAAATGAGGTCATATCTAAGCTTACAGAAGCACCATCTGAAAATAAAATTACTAGTTTCACAGATCTTCATTTTTCACTTAACACACTTCACTTTTCAGTTAACACATATCAGTAATAAATGACTGTCAGCATCCTAAAATAACTCAAAACTGTAGTTATAAAAGTCACAATTCAAAACTCACAACATAGTCACAGAAGAGAATGAGTGCTCCTCTTCTCACTATCTCACGATTGCACATGCCACGCTTAGATTCCAGGTCGGATTCATCACTGTCTCCAGATATATGAGGGCTAAGCAATTTAGTAGTAGAAAGGCTGTGTCGCCTGCAAAATGTACATTGTATGTTGTTACTATTTTCTTGGTATGGCTACTGAAACATGAACAACCAAAGTGCTTGGAGTATCCTACCAATGTCCTTATATGACACCCCCTTCCCTGTAAATTTCATTCAAAAGTGTCAAAAGTAGACACTTTGCTTTCCATCAGATCTTTATTTTTTAACAACTGCAGCATTGCTTATTACTTTTTCAGACAGTCTAAAGAATTAAATCACTTATTTATAAGAAAAACACATGCTGTTCCATCACTGGTAGAATAATAGAACCTAATACCGTATTTTCTTCTCAAACCAAACCAGTGCTCCTGAGCACTTAGTCTAGTGTCAGATTAAAAGTGATGCCCAACCCAGAAAAGAGATGATACTGGTAAAAAAAAAAAAAAAAAGTATTGCTATTTTAGTTCATAGAATCATCAAATCCAACCTTTAACCTAGCACCACATCATCGCTCGCCACTAAGCCGTATGCTGAAGTGCCACATCCACACACCTTTTCAACATTCCCAGGGATGGTGATTCCACCCTTCCCAAGACAGTCTTTTCCACAAAGCTGCCCTGCTTTGCTCATAATCCTGGTAATTCCATGTTTCCACAAATCAGAATAATATATTTTCAATACATAAGGTTGAGCTGAAGCAAGAATCTCACATTTGTCAAAGTATTGATGCACTTCAGGTGGAGAGCAAGATGAGACTGCCCAACACTCACTGCACAAGCACCAGAAATGTCCCTCAAGTCACTTGTTCACCTCCCTCTACAGTTAACACAGAGGAATACCCATCCTCACAGGAGGTCCCTTCCTTATCCACTGAGGACAATTATTCCAATGCATGACAGGTGGGATAAACTAACTTCAGACCAAGAGAATACCCATTTTAGAACCCATCTCCAAATTTCAGACAACTAGTGCTAAGTGAGGTTATTACAGTGCTTGATGCTAATGAACCAGCAGGGTGCTAACACCATGTTTTGACAGCATTTAGCAACAGACCCACTGAGAACAGACCCACCTGTAGCTACAGTTATATGATCAGACTGTATTACCACAAACACAACAGTGTCCATCTTCTCCACTGGCTGGCTATTTCCTAGAAAGTGAAGTATGAGGTCTCCATATAAACATGAAACACTGAGTATTTTGCTATAGTTATTTCCATAGTTTCAATAAAAAGTAGTACAAAGATGAAGTTTTCTTGCCTTAGAAGTGGAGAGATTACCTGGCAGTTCTTCTGAGGAGCAACTGAGTGCAGGAGACATTTCCTTAGTTTGGAAGTCACACCAATATCAGAACAGACAATATGTACACACATAAAGTAAATGCAGAACTACATTTCCTAATCCAAGCAGCACCATTCAATGACAGGCTTGGAAGAAAGCAGCTGGATTGTTTTACTATGATTTTAGAAAATATAATTATATGAAACACACTACTAGGGAGCAAACCCAAAACTTACTTTGGGGTTTGATGCACTTCTGACCACCAGTTGTAGTTGGTATAATTGACAAGAAGCAAGATGTGACACCAGAGGAGAACTAAAGAAGGATGAGTGGGAATCATGGACTGAACAAGGTCACTCAAACTCTCAAGTGTATAGAAACTACCATCAGATCCATCTCCTGTAAAAAGTCGGGTGGCTGCAGCTGTGATTCTTCTAAACATCCCTGAAAACAATAAAACCATGTTAGAGTAACAAAGCTCTAGTCTGAATTCTGAAGTTTTAAAATTATTCAGGGTAGAATTCCTGCAAGAAAGGTAAATTTGAAGCAGTTTTACAAATTTAAGTGATGAAGTTTGCCCTAGGGAAGTGTGTAAACCAGAAATTGCCAGCTCTCAGATTCAATAAATAATGTTTTGATAGGTTTCATGACAATTATCATTAATTGGATACATTAAAACCTTCATTAAACTTAAAACTGTCACCTGTGGACGAGGGTTAGTTAGTTTGTTTGTAAATTAAAAACACAGATATTCTACTTAAGAACCCTGAGGTAACTACCACTCTGCATGTTAAGGAAGAACACCTATGAGTATCCTGTTTCAGAGGATGCAGTGTGTAAACCAGAAATTGCCAGCTCTCAGATTCAATAAATAATGGATTTCATGACAATTGTCATTAATCTGATACATGAAAACCTTCATTAAACTTAAAACTCTCACCCATGGACCAGGGTTTGTTTGTTTTATAAATTAAAACATGGATGTTCTACTTAAGAACCATGAGGTAACTACCACTCTGCATTTTAAGGAAGAACACCTATGAGTATCCTACTTCAGAGGATGCTTTCCAAACACATTTAGTTGAAATTAAATTTATTCTCTTTCATCCAGTTTCTAAAGTGCAAAAATTACATATTTCTGCCATTACCCTGAAAATAGAACACTCAGCAAAAAAGCAGAATTTTGCTTTCTGAATTACTGATTCTGTGTTTGTATGCCAAAACAAAGGTTTGGGAAAAAAGAAATTAGAAAATGGTGGGAAAACAAGGAAAGTTGTCTAAAGGTATAGGACTTTGAGTTTCTATGCGAAGATAAGACCAGGGGGCAAAAAAAATTTCTTCAGAGTCAGTTTGCTTTCTGAATTACTGATTCTGTGTTTGTATGCCAAAACAAAGGTTTGGGAAAAAAAGAAATTAGAAAATGGCGGGAAAACAAGGAAAGTTGTCTAAAGGTACAGGACTTTGAGTTTCTATGAGAAGATAAGACCAGAGGGCAAAAAAAATGTCTTCAGAGTCATTTAGGAACCAAGAGCTAATCAGAATAATGAAAGAAATCTGCAGTGTTACTTGCTTTCCTCGCCAGACATGCAGAAGAATGAAGCTGTAAATTCCACAGCCATGTGGACCAATTTAAGCTGCCCCCAGGACTGACAAACACACAATGTAAATAGCAAGGAATGGGAAAAAGAGCTGAATCTCAAATCTCTGGTTCGACTTATTAGCAAAGCCCCATTCCAGCTCCCTGCATTTGCAGAAACTACACCATCTAGTGCCTTCCTACAGGCATAAAAACCATTGCATGCTCATCTTTTTATTTTGCCCATGCCTTTTGTTTCTAACTTCAAAGGAACAGATTGAGAATGTTCACTTATAATCTAGCAGCTTCCTACAGCTGGAAACACAGGAGTCAGCAATGCTCACATTTTGAAATACTGCAATGGGTGAGAAGACAAACCATCTAAGTAGAACTGTGGTTAGAAATTACAGAATACAGCCTATGTTTCCACACACAAATTGCTGTAAGCTACACCCATAGTTAGGAGAATATAACTTAAAGAGAAAATAATTATGGAGGTTCTAACTGAACAAAAGAAAAGCATTAGAAATTCAGGCAGTTAGTTAATCCTCAACCTAAATAAATATGTTATGACATGAAAATACAGCCCAGACGTCTGAACAACTTTTCTTTTACTCTGTTACACCATACTGGTACTAGTGATAGTAATATACCTGAAGTTATTTGTAGTTTTACATTAAATTAATTTCTAGAGATCATCCAATCCACATATCTCAGTGCTCTGCATGAGTATTTTAATATTTAATTTTAATTTTGCATGAAAATTTCTACATAATTCCTGGCAAGACTCCCAGTGCGCCCTGGAAGCCAGTCACAGCAGCAGAACTGGCTGAGCCTTCCTTTCAATTATCCCCAGCCTCCACTGTGGAAGAACCCACTGCCCCAATTTCAATCACCAGCCTCATTTTCTGATTTCCTTGCTCCTCGCTTGACACCGTTTAATCATTTTATTCCAAAACACCCTGGTATAAGTTATTCGTTATAATATTTGATTCAAATATTTCTCCTAAACATAGATGAATATATAATTAAAACATATACTATTATAATTAGATAATTTAATATCTAATAAATAGTATAGAAATGTATTAAAATTATTACTGTAACAGACACATGGGAAGAGAACTGTCACTCTGTTTGCCCAGAGTTCTGCCCCCTAAAGAGCACCTAAAACAAAGATTAATTTTGTGTTTCCTCACACACACTCCTGGAGCCTTTGCACCAAGAACCTCAGTTTGGAGGACTCCCCATTTTACAGACCAAGGCAACAGAACACAGAGTTCCTTGTCCCATGTCCCCAAGGAAGCCTATGAAGAACCAGGGACTTGTGCCAAGACCTTTTAAATTGCAGACAACTAAGAGTAAACCAAGGTTGCATTTCAGCTGCAAGCTGAAAATCAGAAGGCAAAAGGGCAGTTATAGCAAGAAAGAATAAAATAAAGGCATGATAGTACCACTACTCAGAAAATAAGACTAAATCAAGCTATGAACTACAGAAGTACCAAAGGGGTAGATATTGGGTATCCAGCAGAAGAAACTTAAGAGAAAATTTCCAAACCTGAAGAAAGGAACTCAAGACCAGCTAGTTGGAAAAGTGCCACCTTTCCTGGTTTTCTGGGGTGGTTTTTTCTTTGGTTTGTTGGGGGTTTTTTTTGCTTGCTTTATATATTTTTATTAATTATGGCAAAAGCCAGGAACCTTCCTTGTCAGGAGTCTGAGCTAGTGGTCTATGACTCAGTATCTCAAACTGGACATACCAACCAACCTCCAAAGGAGATAAAACATGAGAAATACAGTCACAAATTTGGAATGCTTTGTGCTTTTTGGACTGAAAAAACTTAGACAGTTACAAGGAGAGACGCAGAGTCACTAATTACATTTTGTTCTACAAAGACAGAAGAAATGTGCAAAATGTGCCCTGCATGCATAAGCACAACGTTTGTTAAGTTCTCTACATGGAGTAAGATACAACATCTTTAGCATTTACATATTCCTTCTCAGTAATTCAATGCATTTATGAGTTGTCAAGGAACTTAAAAAGCCTAGCACTGCATGCTATGACCTGATCAACATTTCAAGTATTACCTGATTTGAAGATATGTATTAAGCACATAAGCAGCGTGCCCAGCTCCTGGCAGTAGAAAGTGTGTTGCTGCTCATTCATGTCCACTTTTAATTGCTTGGTGACAATATCTTCCAGTAGAATGCCAACCAGTTGTAGTAAGAATCTTGAAAGAAACACATATACAATCAATAGGAAAATTACCAATCTTGCAGAAAAAGATGAGGTTAGCCCATGGGACTTTGGTTTGAAAAATAAAACATGAAGTTCCTTTCCCTCTATCCTAAATAACATACTAAATAAAATGCTACAGAACAGGTTAACCTAAAACAAATAGGATGCTATATGATCATGAGCACGTCAATAATTACATATTAAATTCAGATTCTCTCTCATCACCTACAGTCACATTAGCATTGGCCCAACTCACTCACAAAGCAAATATTCAGAATGCTGTGGTGTCTTCATAGTGATTTGCTAAAAGCAATTGAGCTAAATCAAACTAAAACCAATCTATGACAGTCACCACAGCTCAGCTGAGCAGGGGTAATTCAGCAAGTCACAGTAATGCACCTGTTTACCTCACCTCATCTATCCATACTCTACTACACAGGTTCTTTATCAAACCTCCAGCTGGGACAATGTGGTGTCAAAAGAAGCACCAAAAGAGGGTATTTGAGAAAGCCATCCTTGCTTCTGGCCATAACCACAACTCCATTACTTACATCACTGCTGTTGGACATAAGGTCACAGTATGGGTGTTCCGAAAACCCTCTTCCCTCTATCCACAGCCCTCAGAGTGAGCTGAATAACATCAAACAGCATTCTATTCCTATCAGGAGTTCCCTATTTCAGTAAAATATTATTTTCTTAAACAAACAGCTATTTCTAATGCTTTCCACCACATTAAAACATAATGCCTTAATGACAAACATTATGTCAACATAATACTGCTGCCATCTCTCCATGCTTCTTTTGCCTGAAGTATATCACTGTCCAAGGACATCAGCATGGGAAACCAACTAAACAAAGCTAGGTCTTAAAAAGAAGAGAAAAAGAACAGAACTAACTCATTAGACTTGAATCTCGCTGCTGCCAAGTTTCTAATACAGAACCTGGGCTTCCACTTAAAGGGATGTTTCATCATTCAGTCCCCATCCAGTCCTCCACACACACTTGTCCCATGTCAACTTATTAACTTATTGATTCCACTTAGAAGTTTTATATGTGTTAAATACTGCCCAGTGTACTTGTGATTTCTCAGAACTCTTTACCTTTCCCCAGGTTATTCAAAAGACAGTGTACCTGGAAAATGTCTCTTCAGGTGGGTATTTCACCTGTTTGACCTCAGTGCGATCCTCTGGTGGGGACATGTTATTTTCTCCACATCTCAATCTGTTGATTGCTTGACATGAAATCAAATATGGTGAGAAGGAAAGCTCTTGTATACGGGATAGAACGATGTCTTCTGTTGACTGTGAAATCAGAACTCTAAGGATAGCTAAAATTCCAGAAATCCACAGCTGGACAGTGCTCACTGATGCCTAACACAAACACAGAAATACAGAAGACTGAATACTTTTGAAGTTAAATGACACAACATAGAAAGGCATTTACAAATGAGCATTTTCATTAACTTGTGAAAAATCAGACCCTTTTGAGAACGGAGCAAACCAGAAATAAATTCCAAGTTCGTATCTTACAAAACCCTATTCCTGTGGTAACTGTCAAGCTCATATTCACTGGTAAACAATCTCTCAGCTACAAAAGCCTTACTAATACTTATATTAAAAAAATGTAATTTACCTATTAAATTTTATTCTATTTTATTGTAATAGTACCTTCCTTTACATTCCTGATCCTCAACATACAAAATGAAGGAAAGTAATTCATAAGCAGAACACTCCTGTATCAAGTACTCCCAGCTGGTAAATCACATTAGTTGTAGTCAATTTGTTCCCAAATTCTGCTGCTGGTACTTTAACATCACTTAGCAAATTATTAAAGAGAAATTCTATTTGGTTTGCATGAAAGATACCAGATTCTCTCTTCTCTGAAAACAGTAGCTTACCATTGTTTTAGGAGTAACAAACATACTCCTTAAAAGCATGTCCACAGGGCGAAGGGATGAAGGGGCCAAAATTTCAAACAAAGTGTTCAATACTCCCAAAGCATCATGAGAGTCTATATGCATCTGTGAACGAAAAAACACAAAAGTCATTTCTAACTGTCCACTAAAGGTAACTTTAAAACAAAATTTACACTCTGTGTATTAAACATTTCTGTAACAACCTGTAATAAAGCTGTTCTTTACAGTACCAAAAGAGCAACCAAAAGCTATGAAAAATAAATTTAAGTTTAATTGCAGGCCTTCCCAGACATGAATTTTAAGAACATGGACAAAAATCTGTCATATGAAATCCAGTGTGCATACCACATATATTTCATTTGAAGAAATAGGCCTTATTCAGAGAATGAGACCAGAGGACTGATTTGTCATAAAATTTAGAGACTTTTCTCCTCATTGCACATCCTACCAGGTTTATTTATAGACTGCAATGCTGGTCACGATTAAACTTATGCAGGTAACTAGGAGAAAAGAAACCTAATCATCAGAAAAGTGAAGAGCTACAGTGGTAGGACAGCTTACTTCAACAGTTTTCTAGATAAATTATAAAGTAATCAACTGCAAAAAGCAAAGGACTGGACTACAAATCCAGATTACCCTATGCTGCTTAAATAATTTGGAAGATGATCATGTCAGTCACACAAAACAACAGCAATTTCATTTTGTCAGCATTTCAGCTTTGCTCTAAAACTGTTGTCTTATTCTGCTTACTCTCCCCAGACACGAGATCTCCTCCCAGGACTGGGGAACTGCTATCATGGAGCAAAGAATATCTGAGGCTAGAGCACCTCTGCTATGGAGACAAGGTGGGAGAGCTGGGGTTGTTCAGTCTGAAGAAAGCTCTTCCAGTACAGGGAACTGGAAAGGGACTTTTTGCACAGCCAGGTAGTGCTAGGACAAGAGGGAATGGCTTTACACTGAAAGAGGTGGATTTATATTAGGAAGAAATTGTTTCCTGTGAATGGGGTGGGACACTGGAATAAGTTGCCCAAAGAAGGCATGGCTGTCCCATTCCTGGAATTGCTCAAGGCCAGGTTGGATGGGGCTTTGAGTAATCTGGTCTGCAATTAGACCCACTGCAGCCATGAAAAAAATAAATCTGACATTCAATGAACATGGGACCATCTTCACACCATTTAGTAAGTGTTCTGATATTATCATATATCTAAGAGAAACAGAACACCCTTACTCTGGAGACAGTCTTGACCATTCTGCATATACTTTATGCATTTACATAAGAACTTCATCACTTCAAAGACTTAAGTTTACCTTGCAGCAGTTGTTTTTTCCATATATGGCAAACTGAATTTCAAAAAGATTTGTCTTCATATTAAAAAAAGGAAAAATCAAATACTCAAAGCCACTATTGATACAAACATTCCAGCAATTATTTAAGGTGTTTATAGAATTAAAACAGTGATATAACCACCTGCTGTTTTGCAAGCATTGGGAGAATGATGTCAGCTATTTGCCGAGACAATCTCTTCCATTTGTCTTCATTTTCTTTATGACACTGTTGCAATACCAAGATGAACATTTCTAGCACCTGAGGAAAAGTAAAAAAAAAAATAAGTAAACACCCATACTAACAGGAAACATTCCAGTCATATCATAGTAGGAAAGAACATTCATTTCCACCACCTACCAAAAAGGCAAAAGGGAAAAAACCCCCATATGAGAAAATTGCACATTTTTAAAACCCCATTTTCAGGTTAAAAGTCTGTCCTTAGTTACGAGTTTTTTGGTGGTGACTTTTAAAGAATTTTCCAGCTACTTTTATAAACTTGAAAAAAAAATGTTTGTTTTGTACTTTTAAAAATGATATTTGTCAAAGACTACTAAAACAACTGGAAAAAAAATCATAAATCTAAATACCACACCACTTACTCAACAAAAAGGGGAGGAAGAAAGAGAGCAATTTTCCATATATATACTCTGTCTTAACTCTAACTTCAATAAAGTTTAAATTTTTTTCAAGGAAACAAAACAGACATTTTTATGGGGCTCATCCACCTGAGATATGTCACTTTCATATAAAAGTTTTAAGAGACAACAGAGTACACCAAGCAAGGAGCATTTCTGGTAGCTGGATGTGTTATAGGTTTGGGGTTTATAGAGACCACACTTGGAAGGACAGGAAGACAAGAGACACAGCATGCAAGAATGTTAATATACGGACTGGGAAGGGGGACAAAAGAATCTGTTTCAGGAAACAAGTTAGAGCACTTGTAAAGCAAATTCAGGTAGTTCAGATTAGGGAGAGGGAGATTCCCAGGTGACTTTCTTCCCAAAAGATTCTCTCAGGACAGGAGATAGGAGCAATTCCAAAACTTAATTCTGGAGCTCCATGGGTGGCAGCTCCAGTTGCAACAGAAAGAAGTTGAAGGCTGCAGCTATGGGAACCTCTCAAATGTCCAGGAAAATCACTGCAGACCATCCCAGCCACAGCCAGGGAACCACAGAACAGACCAGGGCTGGTTTATACATATTGCACCAGCAGAACAGGGTGGAAAAAGAACTACAAATGGGATGGTGTGGGAAGAACAGTGCATGGGTGGTCTTTAATAGGTTAAGTGTGTCAGAAGGGGATCTGCCAGCAACTGCAGTACCTTATATAACAAAGTTATTCACTATTTCACATCATGTGTCTACAGAGTGTCATTTTATACAGTTATATTAGTCATTTTATGATTATAAAACTACAAATTCAAAAGAAAATGTGGATACACAAAATTACCCCAATCTGAACACGCAGTTCTAACAAATTATTTTGACAAGATGTACTGACTTTTTTCAGAAAATACAGTGCTTACATTAGCATACACTAGAACTGCATTTTCACATTATGAAAGAAAGGCACATCAGGTTTGTTAAGCACCTGAAATAAGCAGTAAGATCCCATGTTGATCATGACACTTCTCTTAAAATTACTTTTACGTTTTTCTTTAAAACAAAGTGTATTGACAAAAGTCATTGTTACACTCCTACAAAGCAGAAACATGTTTTCCAAAGTCTGGGTCAAAGTAGAAAGTCGTAACAAATACCTAATTACCACTGTCATTACCTTGTTCAAGTAAGTGTTATTCAAGTACAGTAATACCTAAACCATCTCCATGAAGCATCTTTCCTAATTTTAAACTTGTCTCCTTCTCCATTTTACTCCCATTATTTTAAGGTTTTTCTCTTCCATCAACCTTCTGTTTATTCTGTCTGCAACACAGCCAAGATCATGATCCTAACTGGAGCTTTTTAGTTTTTTGTTTTCTAGGCTTGACTAGGAAATTCTACAGCTATGTTACTTGACCTAAAATACTAACTTGTAGTGCAGAACCTTTCCCATATCCTTAAAAATCTTTGCATTCTCTCTCTCTACAAGGAAAGATACCACACAGAGTCCAGCTATTCCAGTTTTGTATAGACAATCATTAATACTGCCTGAAGCACTTTTAGCAGTCACAGCAATGTTACCCTTTCACAGACCACAGAGAGGGACCCTTCATCCTCCTCTCTCCTACCTGGTGGTACTGGATAAGTCTCAGCAGCATTGACACTACAACCTCCTTCTGAGTTTCCAGCTCTTTTCCAGCATCAGCTTTATTTGTTCCTCTTAACACAAAGAGATCATGAACAATGGGTTGCAGAGCTGGTATTGCTGAAATGAGATGTATTTGTTTTAGTATGAGACAAATCACTCCTGAACAGTGATTTCTTGAACTAACAGTTCAGTTACTAAAGGTAAACTGGGTTCTAGTTCATTAAAGGTTTTACCCATACCTAAAAACCCACAAACCCCATATTGATCATGCATAATGATGGAATTTTTTTTTTACTTCTTTTAGAAAATTTAAATTATGGACATATTTCCCTATTCTCACAGAGCTTAAAAAAGGATATTTTTATAAAGTATTCCTCTGCAGAATCACTGTAAAGTATGACAGAGATGCTTCTACTTAAAGGCTGAAAGTAGAAGGAAAGGGGAATGGACAAAAAATTAAAATCAAAGTCTTGCACATACTGCTAAGTTGTGAACTTATTACTGAATAAAGTTTTAAATAAAAGCATTGTTGCAATTATGAACAATGCAAAATGTGGGGCAGCAGTGTTAGTGTGATATAATAAATTTCCTGAAGGAATTAAGTGAAAAGTATTTCATGTCTTAAAAGTTAGTTCTTCTGGAACACTCAGTATGATAACAGTTTTCTATAGCTTAGTAGTCAACACTGGATTTATTGTTGAACTATTACTAGTAAGAGTTGATGCCTTTTTTCTTTCTTTCTTTCTTTCCTTTCTTTTTAATAGCTTTTTTGTGTTTTGAATTACCATGTGTAACAGCTTTCCTCCCACTGGCCATGATACCATCACACAGCTGAATGATCTTGGGAATTCCAATTATTTGTTTGGAATGATATCGTTCATAAGACAGCAACACCAGGAAAAAGAAGATATTAGGAATAATTGCTTCAGACTCCCTGAAAACAAAACAAAAAATTCCAGTGTCAACTTTTGCACAGCTTTGTTCAGTAAAACCCATCTTTTTACAGTCAAGGTTTTATTACAGAATATGTTGGTCTGGTTTCATACAGTACTTCTGTAATTTTTGTGCCCTGTTCTATAAAATGTGTTTTTCCCCAGGGATTTCTTTCAATCTTTGACCACTACAGCTACTAATATTAATACATACTGTCTAATGCACATTAGATTATTTCTGTAGAAGACCCACAGAGCAAAAGAACAACTTCTCTCTTCATTAAAACTCAAGTGTGAGAAAAAGCAGAAATAACTGACAGTAAAAATTTCACTGACTTGCTTATGACCATTGTGTACCAGGTGACCAGAGTACATATGGATTCACCCTGAATCCACAAGAGGAAAAAGTAGCTCTCCCTTAAGCAATTGCATCTAGCAATGAAATGCTGATTTCTGGAAGCATAGCTTTGGCAGGGGGGCCCAAAGGAATGGGTTTACAATACCAAAATGGAGAAACAAAACAACAAATCTGTAGACTATATTATTATTATTATTATTATCCATTTTACTTCCTGACTTTTTCACTCACATGGAACCTAAAATATGTGCAAGTTACCATTGGAGCCAGAGAATAAACAAGCACATTGCTAAGTAGCTCTCCCTTAAGCAATTGCATCTAGCAATGAAATGCTGATTTCTGGAAGCATAGCTTTGGCAGGGGGGCCCAAAGGAATGGGTTTACAATACCAAAATGGAGAAACAAACAACAAAGTTGTAGACTATTTTATTATTATTATTATTATCCATTTTACTTCCTGACTTTTTCACTCACATGGAACCTAAAATATGTGCAAGAGTTACCATTGGATCCAGAGAATAAACAAGCACATTGCCCACAAGAGAACTCTCCCTTTCTCATAAGGCAGAAATAACCAGCAAATCTAATTACTACATGTGACACATCACTAGTTTTTCAGAAAACAAGACAGTTGCAAACCCTCATTGTTCAAAGGCTCTTTGCCAATTTCATACCTGAACTGTCCTACTTCAATGTATTCAAACTGCTTTAGCACAAATCCAATAAACACCTAAAGAGAGAATAAAGTGTGCATCAGAACAGACATTAATTTCCATTTGAAACCATTTTGACAGTTATGGACAGGCACTGAAAATCATTTGCACCACATTATGAAATGTTCCCTCTGCAGTTACAAAAGATGGAGAAATCTGTTGAGTATTTTTTACAGCTTGCATGAACTTATGCCACGTTTAACCTGTAGTCTGTATATTTTTAAGTATAACTTCATCTTTCATTCATGAAATACAATATTTGAAGTATTACAGTCAAGAATTTAAGAATCAGATAAAAATCTAAACTGAGATAAAATCCAGAATCCACATGCATTTAGAAGAATTCTCTCTTAATGAACTTACAGAAAACTTAAGCATTGCAAGTCACATTCATTTATATACCTGAAAATAACTGTAGTAAATAAAACATCTCTAAGTAAACCACTTAAATTTTATGTTACAAATTCACTGCTTCTGTGGACTACACAGACTATTGTATTTGCTACGAGCTGCCCTTACTGCCATTAACATCAAACAGTATTTGTCAACCATGATGCTCATTATCAGTCATAAGGAAGTCCATACTCTCAAGTATGGACAAAGGTATTTCCATTTGTAAATGAAGTTTTATTTAATGAAATTGACTGTCTTATCCACATCATTTTATTCCTGAAGTCCATCTCATGGGCAGTTCTTAAATAGCTGTTGCAGAACTCAAAAAGTCATTCACATGCAAAAAAACCCCAGAAGTCTGAAGCTATTTGTGGCTGAGGGCTGGGAAACTAAGTCTCACCCTCCTGTTAAGTCTTCACTTTTAGTACAATAAATGGACTGCTGGAAATATTTTTGCTGCAGATGTTAACTGAGCCTGCTGGTAAGATGTGAATGACAATTTGCAAATGTGGTGAGGTACCAACCTGATCTGAGTCCAGGAGACAGTAGTTAACTCGCAGCTGAACCAGTTGAGCAAGCAAGTCTAGAACTTGTCTCTGCAGCTGTACCGACGTTGTTGTTGTGTATTGTTTCAATGCTTTTATGACAAGGGGTTCAAATAAACGAATGTGATTGTGAATAGCATTCTGTAATAGAGAGATTTTAAAGTAATCTAACATCTGAACATGTCTCTGATTCAAAGCCAAATTAGTTTTGAAAGGAGGAAAAATGTTTTAAATCTAAGGTACAGCTCTTTCAGGAGAACACAGATACAAGTACCTTATCAGCACGATGTTTTGCTGCACTGGAAATGTTAGTTTTCAGCTGTGTAGAAACTTTCTGCAGCACATCAAACCATCTGTTACAAAAAAATACAAAAACCCCACACACATTAAAACAAAATACAACAAATATACTGTTCTTAAATGCATTTTACTGTGCCAATGCCAACTTCCCTAAATCTACTTGACTGCTTCAAGAATCTTAGTAAAAACAAAGGGCAGAGACAACCTACAATACACTTCAATCAGAGAAAGATTTTATAGACTTTGCTTAGTTATCCTTTAACGCACTATTTGCTGTATTTATAAATTAATAATATACCTTTGAATACAAACATTTAAAATTATTATGCTTTTAAAAAACTTCAGTGATATCCATTTTAATGGCTTAACTTTGCTTAGGAAAACACGTTAGTGATAACTACATTCAGGATGTGCTCACCAAGACAAGCTACTCTGCTTAAGTCTGTATTTTCAAGTTACACAGCACCCCAGTGATACTCACATTTATGAAAAACACTAAGAACAGAGTCTAGTACAAGATAACATTATGAGGAGAGGGAAGGCAGTTACCCTGAAGCATCGTGCTCCTGCTCAGCCTGAACCATGTTCCTCAGACTGGCATCAGCAAGGGCCTGTGTGAAGTGTGTGTAGGGTGCCATGAAGCAATAGTGGTAGAGACCAGGCCTCAGATTGGAGGAGCCCAAGCGCTGAGCTTTGCCTTGAGCTTTGCTGGGGTTTGAAGACAAGCCATCATACTGAGAAGCCAGATTTGTCCCAAACAATGTTTTCAATAACTAGAGAAGAAAATTGGAAGGAAAATAAGAAAAGTTAGTATTTCAGGGAAAAAAACCCTTGATTTGTCTCTTACTGTAATTAACCTTTGAGGACTTAAACCTAAATATTTGACTGGAAGTCTGCAAGAATTCCATCACTAAGGCAGTCAGTTCTTTGCTTTCTGGGGTTTGTTTGATGCAGTTAAGTGGCTGAAGAACACGTTCGGGAAGGTAGGAAACAAGCTTGTTTTCTGAACATCAGCTAAAATAGTTGTGTGTATTGGAAGCAGTTCAAGAGGAAACCAGTATCAATTTACAGAACAAGCAGTGAAAATGAAAGAAAATGTGCTCTGTTTCCTCCACCTGGGCCAATGTTTCTAGATACCACTTCCCTTAAAAGCATGGCCATTCTTAATATCCAACTGACAGCCAAAGAACATCAAGATTAACACTCACACAACACATAAAAAAATAACTCCTTACCTGCTGTACACACACTGTTGCCATTGTTGGCTCTCTGTTGAAACATGATTTTAGATATCCCAAAATTTCTTCTACACACTGGAAAAATTAAAAAAAAAGTGCATTAAATTGTGGGGTTTTTTCCATTATATAAAACATTACAGTGAAAACTGGTCAGCAGCACAGGTTTTTGTACTAAGTAAAACTACATTAATTTAAGGGAAATACAGGAATTACATAAATAAATATTCAACATTTTTCTCCTAATCTTAAAATATTGTGTCTAACATCACAATTAAGGAGAAAAAAATGGCAAGACACAGGAGAGGAAGGAGGGCAATAGGCCTTCTGACATTTTGTATATTTAGGCATATGAATATAGGGAATGACTGAAGACAAACCATTTGACTGGATAGAAAAATCCCCATGTGAAATTTAAAAAGCAAAAAATTATTGGTGTCAACAGCAGTAATTTAACCTGGAGAATTTGCTTTAGCACTTCAGTCAACTTTGTGGAAGCAAAACACTTCTAGGACTGGACTACTGTTCCTTGGAAAAGTAGCAATTTTGAAATCAGTGATATGTGCTTTCTCCCAGTAAGGACCACAGATACTGGACAATGTTAACTCCAAAAGAAAAAACAAACAAGTCTTATACCTTTCCAATGTCCTGAAGAGTAGCAAGTTCCAATATCTGAGAGAGAACATCTAAGGCAGAGCGTAAGAAACATCCAAACTTCTCATTTGTGTTCTGGAGATCCAAAGTAACCTGTTCCCAGAAAATAAAACCACATTACTTGACAAGGAGACATAAATTACTGGAAGTGGGTATTGACACAAAATGATCCTTTGTATAAAATTTCACTGACAGCTTAGACTGCCTTATGCATTACTGGAAAGACAGGACCCCATTCTAAGAAAAAAAAGGAATTTTCTTGCTTGAGGAAGCCCTAGGGCATTGATAAGCAATGGAGCTGGATGATGCATTTCTGATAAACACAGCAGGTGTAATAAGAACACAGTCCTTGAAGTGTACATATCAGATGACAAACACTCAAGGAATGCATCTTCTGTCACCTGAACTAATGAGGAAAAAGCTTCCCCATCCTGGAATAAAGTTCAGAGAGAACAAACATGGGGATATATTTGGGACTGCCTAGCCAGCAGAGTCATTTGGTACCAGCAATAATGACAGCAGAGAAACAACAGGGTGACAGTGCCTATCATGGGTTGTTTGGCCAGTTTTTGTTTTTACTGGTTGTAGTTGTGATCTCTCTTTAAATTCTTTTTTGTGTGTGTATAAACTCTTTACACAAGTAAACAAGTGAGCTGACAGAGGCAGAGCCTCTTTGAAAGAAACAAAATGATTATCCAACCCCAGTGCAGCCCAATCAAACAATATCATGAAGTACCTTATAATTAGCATGGGTTGCTTTCAAGACATCATATAACTTCAGGTATGATGGAAGATGATAAAAGCTTCCTACTGAAGATGATTTACTTGTTGGAACAGGTCCTGTAGCATCAGTTTGCCTAGAAGCTTAAAAGAATATCACAGATTAGCACAATATGCCTTTTCTAGGCTGCTCATGAAATGTACACGACATAATTTACTACATCTGCATTATTAAACAGCATGTTTTTTTCAATCCATGTATATTCCAAACTGCAGACACAAACTGTGCACAACTGGAAAATGAACAGAATTCCAACGATCCAGCCTGCTGTGGTGAGAGAAATTAACCCAGAGGGCTTAATATTGAAGTGTATGTGCAATTTACAAAACAGAATTAACACGTGTTTCCTTCATTTATTACTAATGAAAGAAAAGGTTTCAAGATTCATAATCTTATTTCCAAAAGCAATGTAAGTCACTCCTGCCAAAAGCCGCAAGTCAACTTTCAAATTTCTTTTAAGTAACATATGTGCAAAAATTATTTTAGTCAATAGCTGAGTAGATTCACAAAAAGCGATGAAAAGGATTCAGCAGTGCTTTGGTTCTGAAAAGTACAGTTAATTTCCAGTTTACAGTTAATAAAAACCAAAACAGTAAAGAAGCCCCCACCCACAGCTGCCTTTCCACCAATGCAGCACCCTGCCAGCCTCTTGAACTGAAACTCCTGCAAGGTTACTCAGTTTTATTTCTTCTCACTCTGCCACAACATGGCGTAGGGCAGGTAGATGGAAGGGTTAACAGAAGTGATGTGCCTACCTGGACTTGCTTCACCACTCTTTTTAGGGCTCATGGGCACAGATGCCTGTTCCACAGACTCCCTCTCCTTCCCCTTTCTCCGAATAGGACTAAGAGAAGGTGGGTTTGTGAGAGAAGGTAATGCTGCCTAGAATTAAAAGAACTTTTATTAGTTTTATAAGCAAGTACTTTTTTTTTCTTCTACAAAAATACAAGCATGTTTTTCTCTTGTTTAAACTCCTCTTGACTTGACTGTCAGTTAAATTGAAATGTTTCACGTTCAGGACATGAATTTCCTATGTGAAAAGGAAATAGTTGAATATATTCTTCACTTGATTTTCAACTTCAGCACAGGCCAATGAGATGAAATTAGAGCTCAGTGACTACACTTCCTTTTGATTCCAGATACAGGAGTGTCAAAATTATATTCAAACATTTTTAAAATATGAAGAAATTCCTGATCTTAACAATACTGTCCCACAGTTTCTAAATCAGTCTCTAAATGCATATTCCTCAAAAAAATCTCAAAAACCCCCAAACCTGGAAGTACCTTATATAAGCTGTTTCAGAAGTCAAAACATTTTACAGGATATTCAGAAGATAAAAGTCATTTTCAGCCCCAAAAGGAGCTCAGTGCACTACAACCAGCCAACCAACCCAAAAGTCAACACACTTCCCAGAGCATGCAATCCAATACTTCACATACTCTGTACACTCTTCACTGAATCAATGTTTCAAGTGAAGTCAGCAGCAATAAAAGACTCAAAATTTAGGGTAATGTTTTAAACACTGTAGAACTAAAGAAAAACCTTCTTCATATGAAGAAAAATAGATTTTTTTCATGGTACATGCTTTACTACATAGTGAAGTCATTCTCAAGGAATTAGGTACTTACCTGTATCAAGTCTAAAATGTGAAGAGGACAACAGTATTTAAGCACAACAGTATTTAAGTCACATAATTTTATTTTTAATATATACCTTTACTGCTGGACCAGGAGCAACATCATCCATCACATGTGCACAAATATTAATGACCTTCAGCAGATGAGAAAAGAGCTGCTCTACTAAAGTGACCAGAGCTCGATCTGACAGAGCTGGCCAGGGCTCCTCCTGCTTTGCAGCACCTTGGTTTGCATCTTCTTCAGTACTCCAGGGATTCTTTAAGCACTTGGGAGCACTTGCTGCAATTTCAGGAAATAGAAGACAAAACTTGGAATTAAGCACCAGAAAATTTTGAAGGCAGCTATGGTTATTGTCTCTATATGAACAGAAGTTCAATCAGAATTTCAAAATCAGGAGTAGCTGCACAGTGTAAAACAAAACCAACAAAATTTGAGTTCTTTGTACCCAGCTTGTAGCAAGCATGCCCTTTGGCAACTGGAGGAAATTTGTAACTTAGCTACAAAGAGGCAGTTTCTTTTCAATTCTCCTGAGTGCAAGTTCCTTCTTTCCTTCTTCTGCTTAATCTTGCAAGTTTTTCATGGCATTCAATCAGAATAGAGTGAGATATGACCATTCTAATCCTAATGGTAAAAATACTATGATAATCCTACTTTTCTTTTCGTGCCTTACCTGCAAGCAAGTTTCCAGTCAAAATCAAAGCATCCTGATGTGCTGAGAGGTCCAGTGGGAACCATGCTGATGAAAGGAGAGACAGGACCAAGCCAGCCATGCCAATGGTGCAGCCCTTCTGAGCTTCATCTGAAGAACTTGGCTGGGAAACACTGGAAGTTTAATTTTGGAATGTCATGACTTTTTCCCCCTTTTGGCAAATTAAAAGTCTTGAGAAAAGCAACAGTCAAGTAGATGGCTAATCTAATGAAATTAAATCTGTGCTACAGAAATACTCATTTAACACTTAAATACAACTACAAAAAGCAATTTGCAGGAGAGACCTGACAATGCTCTGGTTTCTTTAAGAGCAATTACCTTCCTTTTGATAGCAAATATCAAGGCTATAGTGACATCTACTGATAAACTGAAGAATTCTGTATTTATTTCCTACCCACTACAGTCCTGAACTATTTTCAGTTAAGTCTTGTGGATATGCAAGGTAAGGATGGGAGACATTAACTGTAGTATTGCAATGTAACAAGATAGTGCTTTAAAGTGACAAGAAATTAATCAAACAATTGCATTCCATCAAATCCTCTATATTTTTTGAGTGAACGCTATCCAAGATGGTAGTTTTCTGCTGCATTCTGTATTTTCCTTGACAATAATTTGGGTTTGGATTTTGGTTTTAAAATAAGACAAAGTCTCCCAACCAAACAGAGTAAGAGACACAGCAATAAAGAAAATCAACACAAATTATATTCAATCTATTTAAAAACCCAACAGCTCCCCAGGTGCACATTTCCAGTAGCTACTTTTACTGCTCATATCACACAGCACCAATAATCAGAGAAAAAAATCAAAGCTTTTAGGCTGCCACCTGTACATTTTCATCCTGGAGAAACTCTTCAGAATGTAAGTAATTTGGGACTATCATGTATTACCTCTATTAACACTTAAGTATTATAGACACCCAATTTGCTGTTCCCACTCAGTGTGCCAAATGAGAACAAATTTAAATGACACTGTTATAGAAGCCAAGATGAGCCAGATTCCTTGACCCATCATTTTTCAACACAGACATGAAACCAAGATGAAAATGTTAATGTTCAAATTTTAAAGAGATACTTCAAAATATAATATCCCAAAGATAAACATCCTTTCAAAAGCACGGAGTATTTTCTCCTATATCATCTTTCATAGATTCTGACCATATCTATCTATAAGAGCAGACACCATGGTTCCAGGGATGACAAATGCTGGCCCTTAATACCCTGACAACCTGAAGTCATAATCCTCTGTATGCTGTACAAAGTTCTTAAAGAACTGCTAAGGCAAGCTTAACAGCATATACCTAAACCAGAGCTTCAATGCCCAAGTAAATCCACTTCTATTTCATAAATGTGACTTCCAGAAGCTCAATTAACAAAAGAGGGAACATACCCACAGTGCCATCCCACACTCCAGGTGCAGACTGGAAATGTTGTGGAGAGAAGACACAAAGCTTCACAGCAGCCAAACTGAAAAGCAGACACCAAGAATCAAATTACTTTAACCAGGGGAAGAGTTAGCAACACAATATCTGAGGAGTGAGAATTAAATTTATTACTACTGTCATTGTCACAGTACAAAAGCCCTAAATACAAATATAGTCAGGAGATCATGAAAGAAAAAGGAAGCATGCAAAATAGGAAAAAGTCAGCAATCATAGCAAGAAAACTCAAAAGGAACTTGTATGTACAAAAACTCACAAATAAGAAAACTCACTGTAAGTGCTCTTGTAGTGGATATTGTCAATGCATGGGAAATTGCTGCAATAACCCTTGAAAGGTTGTTTTCCATAGTGACATCTGTTGGACTCTGCAGCATATTGTAACCTCTGTATGCTCTGAAATAAAAACATGTATACCCACTAAAACATGTACTTAAAAACCCCATCTCAATAAAATTATTAATTTTATTACTTTATTAATTATTAATTTCATTACTTAAATATTTAAGCTTAAATTACTATTATGAATTTCAGACTGCTTGTAACATACAAAACCAGAGAATAGTCTAAATACCATCTCATATTGTAGTATTTTTGGGGTTGTATTAGTAAATGCTATTAAATTTATAAATAAAACCTCTTTGTTAGCGAACAGAAATAGTAAATCAACTGTCAGTTTCTAACTAGATACTTGAGAAATGACCACCAATTTAACTTTGCTGTTATCTTTGCTGTTGCTCAAATGGATTCAACATTTTTGCATGCTCACAAATTTTGGATTATTGCTGTAGAAACTCTATTTTCTATCCAGAATAGCACTGGATCCACAAAGTTCTATTGCTTCCATACTATAGCATATATCTTAAGTGACATGATCAAGATCATATATCAAAAGGTATATAATTAAAAACTTGTATGACAAACTGATAGAATCCAACAACCCCTATAAATATATACAACTCATACTGTCTTATAGACAGAACAAGTACAGCTGGAAGCACAAATACACCATGATCTCACTATCAAAATTAGAATTTATTTTTAAATTATAAAGGGAGTACAGCCTTCTGCAACCACAATCATTAAATAAGATGTGGGGAGTTATAAATCTGGATCAACATACCTGAAGAACAGTAATATACATACAATTAGCTTGAAAAGCTGGACCTGGTTTTATAATTTAATGGGCAAGTAGGGTGACTCAGGATGGAAAGAAGAAATTATCTCAAAACAAGGACTCAGCATGTGAGCACTGTGTGAGTAACTCACAGCATATTCCTTGAACATGAGTCAGTTTCTGTGGAGCTAAACCTACTACAGGTGCTCCTACAGACTAGAAAAGGAATTAATAAGCACATGGATTTGCATGATTTAACTACAATTCCAGACACTGCCAAGTGAAATTTGGGTCTCCATTCCTTTTGAAGCAGGGCCAGCAGGTAACACACCTGGTGATAGTGCTCACTGCAAAGTGAGATGGGGGCTGTGTTTCATGCATGAGGAGTTTCAGGTAGACACTGCTTTGGTCTCGTGCTACTGCCACCACTGGGTCAGCCTGTCCTTGATCACAGTTATAAAACAGCTTTGGAACAAGCCTGAAAGAAAATTAAGTGTCAAAAAGAAAAGTTATTATTCAGATATTGTTTAACACCCAGTTTCAATACATTTAATATACAGTTCAGCAAGCTATGTATGTTACTTACACATATCCAATTGTAAATAGCTATTACCTAAATTCATTAAGCTGAATTTAAGTAACTGCTCTTCATTACAACCAAGGAGATCAAGTCAGGACAAAGCAACTGCTCCAGACATACAGTAATTAAAAATAAAAAACAAGTATTTTCTTGAGATACATCCCCATACATACTACAACAAACACTTTATACATAGATTACTTCTTTCCTGCTGTTCCCTGATCTCCCCAGATATTTTTCCCATGAGTATCTGTATCAACTGAGAACTCATTTTTACTGAAAAAAAATAATAATTTACCATCTGATTCCTATGCAGCAAAACCAAAACATAAAATCAAATCCAGTCTTCTTGAACAACAATATTTTCAACTTATGTCAAAGTGAAAAGCTATTTTACACATGTTTTTTGTAATCTCAGTGAGGGTACTCCCAATGAATGCCCTTACTGGATGCTTCAAGGGGTTTCTACAAGCTTGTAGTAGCTTTCTTGGGCAGATTAAGTCTTTTCCAATCTTAACACACCTCCTGTCACTAAGTCAGCATGAATATATATGTGTGTGTATATATATGTATATTAAAAACACCCAGTGATTATTTTAGTTATACACATCAATATGCAAATATCTTCCTAAACTACTTTTTCTTTTCCTATAAATGAAGATGTCCCATGTACCTCATTAATGAAGCTGCAGCCACGTGTCTCACTCTTGGATCTTCATCTCCAAGCAGACTTATTACAACATTTTCAAGTACTCTCTCCTGAAGCTTTAATAGCTAGAAATTAAATCAGCACAGTAAATAAAGTTCTGACCATTTTCATCATTTGACCATACTGTTAAAGGAGAGTTAAAAAGTGAGACTTTGTCTCTCATACAAGCTTGCAAGACCATCTTCACTTTAACATTGCCAACCACATTCTCTAACTACACAAATGTCAATTTTTTTAAGTTAAAAGAGAACAAGCCACATAACATACAAACACAACAGAGAAAACAAAGCTATCTGAATCTCCATACATTTCCAATTGTAGTAAGTTTTAGAACCTGAATCTATTTACACAAAAAATACAACAGCTATTGTTGACAGAATTTAAAAACAAAGTGATGACATTGAACTGGTACCTTAAACCAGAAACACAATATACAGATTAAATAATTTACTTACACCAGTATAATGATGAACACCTCTGTGCAAGCTCTCAGTTTTTCCTTCCAAGAAGTTGACTAGCCTATGACAAAATAGAATTTAGAGTACATTAGTTAACATTGTGTGTTATTTCTCCCTTCACTGTTCTGAGGGTTCTTTCTGTTTATTTAAAAAAAAAACACTACATAGAAAATATAAGTAGTAAACACTTTTTGCAAGCTTTAGAAAAGGTAAGTTATTTGCTAACCTACTATCTGGCTAGTGTAACTGAAGAAAAATAGTCCTTCCATTAAAAAATCCCATTATTTAAAGACCATTATTATAATTGTATTTTTCCCCATGCACAGAATCATCAGACTCTTTTGAAAAGCCAGTAACATATTCCAAACATCACCATTCACAATGAGTCCACTTTTGTATGACTAAGGATAACTTGAAGAATTTTCATATAAACATCTTTTTTCTTTCAGCTTGGAAAAACCAAAAGAGAATGAGAGAATGCAAGGAAAAGAGCAAGTCACATTTATTTCAGTATTAAAAGAAACTGAGTGACTACAGAGAGCTGTCAACAGAGTACATGTCAGGGACTTTCTTTTTAAAACACACAAAATTGGATGGAAAAATTAAATTAAATTCCAAATGATGTGGTCCCTCTCTGATTGCACACTTACAGAAGACTTGATACAACAGAGCAGTGAACAATAAACTTCAATACAGTGTTACTAGGATTGGGCTTGGTTGTGCAGTCAGTGGTAACTTGACAAAAGAATTCATAGAGGATTGACTGATCTGAATTAGTTTTATGAAATTCATTAATGCTTCAGAAGAAAATGTGCCATTACAGTTACAGTTTCCCAGACTTCTCTGCACTTCAGCTACTACACTCATGGAAAAATACACTCACCGAAAATCTACTTCTGCAAGTGTTTCCAGAAGCTCTGTCCTTACAAGCCAATATGAGCTGTTCTTCAGAGCAAGGAGGTCAACAATCAATTGCAAACCTAGCTCACTGTAACTGCTACTGCATAAGCTCATGATGCAATGCTGAGAAGAAAAAACAACTTTCAGTTATATTACAGAAGAGGTTCTCTGAAAAGCAGAACAAAAGTCACCAAAAAGCACCTGTTTTCTTTAGGATACTAAAAAAAGTTATTTCATAAGAGCTAGGATAAGCACCAGAGCTAAGTACCCTGCAAGGCCAGAAAACCATCTCCATGTGAACTGCTAAAACGTGCTGCTGAAATTAACTTCTGGACAAGAATGCAAGCCACACGGATCAGAGGCCAATCCACAAGCACTACACTGTCATCTGTTCAAAAACACTCTCCTAATTTCAACAGGGTACTTTTAGACACCTGGTTCTGGTTTCCAAAGTTTTGGAAAAAGTCATACCTCCATATTTGAATGTTCAACTATAGGCACAATGTGTGACCTTTAGAAAAAGTGACAGAACTCCACACTTCCATGTCTTATTTAATGACACAAAATGTACTTTCTTGTTTGAGGATTAGCAACCCAAAAGGATTAGAACATTTCTGCCAAAATGTGTAGTCAGACCACATTATATACTGAGAAAAAGCAAGAGCCAAAGTTGACTAGTACTAAGTTGCCTGAACTGAACAATTTGGGTGGTCATCTAAAAAGCCATTATCACAAGTGTACTCACACATGAAATCACTACATACGTAAGGATTGCTAAACAGAAGGTTAAGAAGACAGCCTCATTTTACCTACCTGGATTTCTTTCCCTCAGCTGTATCACAAGCCCCTCCTCTTTGCATATAAAACCATACACAAACTACCCACATTTTACTAAAATTTATGCTTTGCCTCACAGGTCCTTAAGTCTCTGATTTGTCTGTGTTCTACTTTATTGGAAAAACTCTCAAAGAAAGCTCACTCCTTCACCCCTCTGCTTTTTTCACCAAACACCTTCCACAGATTTTATTACAGAAATAAAATTCACATACTCTAAATTCCACGCACCAATTCAGCTGACTTCACTATTTCAACAATTGCCTGAGGAATCTTTCACCCAATTTGAACCACTTGATTTCCTGACACTTTTCCACTTTGAAAAATTACTGATCCATAAAATGATCACTATTTTACTTGTCATTTCTCACATTTAATTTTTATTCTCCAAACACAGGCTACAACCAGGTGTTATATGTTCACATTCCCCTGTTTAGCCTAGATAGCCTTTCTATCTAATGCACTCATCCTACTGTTGGTTAATGCAACATTAAATCTCATGCCAGTACCTTTCTCATGAGAAACATCATGATTAGATTACAATGCTACCATGATCTAACCACATAATTCAGTGCCAATAAAGTTCTTCAGGAAGAAATCATTTTATGCTGGATGTTTAGACATCTGCAAATAGCAGCACCCCAGTAATGAATCACAAATCTGTGATCTGTGGTGGTGCAAATAAATTCCTACTGCTTACCCTCACAGCTGTACAAGCCAGTTTGCATGTAACAGAGGATTCATCTTTCAGTGTTTTCTGCAACAGAGGTATGCAGTCTATCAAGGAAAAGAGATTTCCTAAAAAAAGAAAAAAAAATTGAGCAATGAAACATAGCAATGTTACATTAAAAGACAAAAAAGATACCCATAAAATAAATTATTACCTGTTGAGCTTCTGACATTTATTAGCCATTTTTCCACATCAAAGCGGGATTTAATTAGAATGGAGTTGACAATTGTTCCACAGAGAATGGCAGTAGCTCCTCTAATCTGGGGATCTCCATGGTCAATATAGTTCAGAACGTCCGACACATACTGCTCCTCTAAGAAAATAAGTTACAACTACTTTATTTTAAAAATACTAGTATCAGACTTTAGTGATTCATAAAAATGTTGGAGTGGAGGTCTCAACTATTGGACAATCAACATCAGCATATCCAAAACATGCTCACCATAGTTCTCCCCTTGTGAGCTCCCTTTCTGTGCATGCAATCTGCAGATCAATCACACCCTTCAGACCAATGATCACCTATTTAAAAACACTAGTGATTTATTTCAACTGTATACAAAATGCCCCAGGGAAACAGAAGAAACATTTTGGTCAATGTATCAAACCAGCTGCACACTCCAGGTCCCTGTAGTTCATTTGTAAAAATGAACCTAATGGCTTAGAAACCATCCATAAGATGGACTAAATTAAACTGGAAGAAAAATAAACAAACCCCTTCCACATACTCATTGTTTTAAAACAGCTTCAACTTGTCAGAAGCTCTACAAGCTCATCCACTGAAAGTTAAATCTTGCTACAAAAAATATACCTCACCAGCATGTTCATTCCAATTTGTGCAGTTTTGTTCACAAATACCAAACAGAGTTTGGAGTTTTCAGGGTAGATACTGCCTCACTTATCTAAGAACCCAAACACACTATTAAAATGGGATATGTGAACTGCAACATACCATACTCTTCTCCCATTGCCTCCAGAGGTGTTTTATACAGTTTGCTGAAGAAAGACTCAGGGTGAAGTGCAACAGCTGCTCCAACACAACTTACTGCCAAGGCTTTTACACTGACTCTCACATCTCTATCGGGAACTAAAGCTGTGGGAAAGAAACAAACATTATTAAAATGAAGGTATTTAATAGCTTCCTGAATTGTTTTAAATTTAATTAATAACACTATATAAAATAAAATAGCCTAGCCTGTACAAAAATATGAAGGTAGAGCAAGCAGTTCCAGTTTGTCAGAGGCAGCAGTGATATATGGGCTGCTTTTTTGCTTTCCTCAAATGAACAGTATTTGAAATACATTTTAAATACTCAAATACAGCCATAACATGCTTCCAGCTCACCTCCTTCCAAAAACAATACATTATATGGGCATGTGAGCAAGTAAGAGTTTAGGAAAAGGAAAAATGAACAAACACCTTAAATCAGTCATAGACCATGACAGGAATGTTGCTAAGTCCCCAACCCCAGATGTATTTTAATAAAATGTAAATGTGGTGCTTACTGGACATTTTTCTGTGTCAGTACCTATTTCCAATAAAGAGAGATCAAAACCAAGACAGAGCAAAATGATCACATTTCCAACTTTGTTCATTGAGACTCAGAGAACCAATGAAGCTCAGAGACAAACATACCTCCTTTGTCCCCAGTGAGCAGGAAGGAGGCTGACAGCAGCCTGACGCAGTGCACCAGAGGAGCACAGTCTCTGTCAGTGTAGTGCCCAATGTCCCCCTTTACCCTGGAGGGCTATTGAAGGCAAATCACAATGTTTATACAGAGAAAAATTGCTCTTCAATTGCAAAGAAATATTAGCACAAGATTTAAAAATAGTGCACATCCTCAAATGTCTAAAGGTTTAATACAAAATGAATATATAATATTCATATGTCATTTAATATATATTCCAAAAAAGGCCTCAAAGTGCAATGCTTTGGAGAAGTTTCTATCCTGTATCAGAACTGGATCTATTTATCACAGAAATATTTTATTTTCTAAACTACCTAGACTTGCTGTTAGCATGTGAAGAGCCTGCTAAACCACTTGCTGCCATCAAACTTAGAAATAACATGCTTTTCATACAAAGTTTCCAAAGTTGTTTTCTGTAGTTTTACATTTAGAATTCCTCAACAGTCCAAGCTGATCTAATTCTGCCTGCCACAAATGAAGCTTTCATCCCAGCTCAGAACAAAGTCCAAAGATAAAGTCAGTAACTTGTAGTTGGAATGGCACCAAGCTCAAAGACTAACCTCTGAGGAGATAATGAAGTTACCTACACACATAGCAATCAGCACAAAGATATTTCAAGTAAGAAAGTATCTTTATAGCCTACTAATGCACAGACAAAAAGGGTTTGTGTTCTCAGCAGTACGTTCTGGCATGGCTTTGCTGGTGATTGCATTTAAGATGTCAACACTTATGTATTCACCTTATGTTAAACAAAACTCAGGCTGTAACTCAGATTCCCTACACAACCTAAGTTACTCTGACCTATGACAAGGTACATCACATACACGTGCTTCCCACATTTACCACTAGAATTAATTTCATCATAACTGTTATTTTACTTTTTTTTTTTAAACGTCACTGTTTTGAACTTTAAATCTGACCACTGCAAGTACTTCTCACCTTGTTCTCGTGATCACCAGCATCTGCTGCATCTTCTTTCGGTGTAAATCGATCCACGCTGCTGTCAGAGGGCTGCCTGCTATGGCTCATGGTTTTCAGCAGGTGAGACTGCTGAAGAGCTTTAGAAAAAGGCAATTCATGAAATATCATTTCAGATGCAAACTAAAAGCACTTTAATTAAACTTAATTATACAAACATGAAAATAATTTAGCAGTGATCAAAACAAGTGATTGATCACAAGTGTTGAAATATATTCCTTATTTCACATATCTGTCTAGTTGTTTGTTTTTCATATCCATTATGAGTCTTCACTCCCCTGAAGTGCAGATGCACCTGAACACTTGTCTAATGGTGTCAGTCTGGCCCACCCCTGTATTTATCAACATACCAAGGGAAGAATTTCTGAAGGACTCTGACGAATCATCTTGGAGAATATTTGCAGCTTCATCTTCCTCATCCTGCAGCTGCCCAATCTGCATTCCAGAATACTGTCCCTCAGCACCCTCCAAAACCTACACAGTGCAAGGACAGGACTTAAAATAATTTATCTTTACACAGAGTATTAAATTTGAAACATGCAGTGTTAGTAATTGACAAATTGTCTGAAAGCAAATATGAGCCTGATAAATATTAGTGTCCAGCTGCAGGTAAGCCCCAAAGCACTTCCCCTCCTCCTGCAGCTCTGGGGCTATGGAAGGCCATAGTTCCATCTGAGAGTCTCTCAGCTGAGCTATCAACTTGGCTACCAACAGGAACCAAGTAAAAAAGTGTGTTTCTCCCCTGCAGCTCCCCTTGCTCCCTCATCACAAATGTTTCTCTCTCAGCAGTTACAAATCACAACCAACACCTTTACTGCCACAAACTGAACTTGGCCCTTGCAGTTAAACTTTCCCATAACCTCACTTGTCCTGGATATGTGAAGTCAAACTGGGGGGAACACACTGTGTAGGACAAGAAAGGACGAATAAGTTTCAAGTATTTCAATTTCTTCATTCAAAACCAAGACTACTAAGATGGACTCATCTGGAAAAGAGTTTGACTCTTGGAACCAAGGTAGTAGATATATGGAAAAATAACCATAAAAATTAATCATAACAATCAATGACAGTAAAGTAAAAAAACCAATTTTGCTACTTTTATCAGAAAATAGGACCCTTTTTCAGTTATTTCCTTTCTTTATATGCACCTGGAAATTGTTCATTAAAAAGCCTGTGTGTCAGTAACTTGGACAGCCACTTAGTCTGTCAATTACAAAAGGATAATTTTACACATAGTTACTCCTTGTAAACAGTATGCCAACTGACAAGAATTTGCATAAACACATTGTGCCATTAAACACACCTTGTCAATAATTGCCTGCTCACTTTGGCCTCTGCACTGCCTGCATTTAATTCAGAGAGCAATTATCATCACTCCTTTGGTTCTTGAATTCTCACACTTACAGAAGTATTTTCTTAACATGATTATTAATTTACTGGTTTTTGTAATGCTAATAGCCTACTACTCTTCCAAACTACTATCAGAAAACTAGAGTCAAAAGTCTGATAATGTTTGAAAAAGCTCTTAAGAAATTCTACGTTTTCCCCCTTTTGAATTTTTTGCTCTGGCTCCCAATAAGTGTATTTTTGCTGTTTTTATTACAACCTTACAATACACTTGCCCAAGAGAGACAAATGCCTTAAAACAGATATACTGTATGCACATTTCAGGTGTTTATTAGATATGTAACTGCTACATTTGTAAATCATGCAATGTTTGCCCATTATAGGAGAAATCCTTAAGACGGAATAAAAAGGGAAAAAAAAAAGATGAGTTGTGCTACCAAGTGTAAAAGCACAGGCAGAAGGCAGTGTGAAGCATTGTGTTCCAAAAATATTCCTTCATCATTCCAAAAAAACTGCTCACCCTTTAACACTTCCATTAACCCTCCTGCACCAAAACAATTATTAATATATTTATACAAAATTAAGGATATGCTACTAAGAGGATTTATTTATGTCAAGACTCTGATATTGCCATTCTTTCAGAGAGAGAAATCTGTAATGCCTTCACATGACCTACCCAGAGAACACACTGATTACAGCTTTGTAGTTTTCCATTATTGCTGAAGTGAAAGTGTTAAAAGGAGGTCAAGCTCTCCAAGAGAGGTGTGAGCTGCTGACCTTTCCACTGTTACTAGCTGAGGATTGAAAAGTAGAAGACGAGTAAGGAGACGAATCCAAGTCTGGGCCCTCCATGGAAGAGCTCTGAGACATGTCGGGCCCCTCAGTAGAAGGAGATCCCCCCTCTGCCCGCTGCACACTTACAATTTCAGAACTGTCTGAAGGGGTTACAGCAGAGTCTGGACCTTCTGTAGTAGTCTGAGAGCTATCACTAATTGGCGAGGAAGCCTGCGTGCCATCATTCAAATCCATAGTGGCATCTGACTGGACAGCACTGATCTGGCTGGAGCTCCGACTGAGCACTTCGTCCTCCTCCCCTTCAGCAGCTGTGCTGGTCAGGTCACAGGCTGCCAGCTCCACGGAGTCTGACTGCAGCGTGTGCTGGGCACGGGGCTGCTCCGTGATGATGTCGTGTCCCGTGGCATCGGCCGCCGCGCTCCCCGCCGAGCCGGCTGTCGACACACCTGATGAAGAGGCCAGCTCGCTGGTTATCTCACCCTTCACAGAAGCTGCAAAACACAGGCATTCATGAGTCAGTCCAGTGCTTCAATTTGTGTTTCACTCTCAACATGAAAACACAGGCTAAACCATGTATTAAAGTAGGCTAAGGAAAGCCTGTAATGGAACAGTTAAACTGTAGGGAGGAAAACAGGCATCTTATAAAGATGCCACCCCTTCTCTACCAGTAACTCCCATTAGCAAAAGAATACAGTCAACTACATTAAGTTTTACACTCAGCAGTATTTATGGTTTCAGTTTTGTTTACCATGTCTTTTGAATGCCCATACACTTCCTCACCACCACAACACATCAGTTATACATTTTCCATAGAGCAATAACAGAATGTATTTGCTGACTGCACATATAAAGAGAAAGGCAGGTACCTGCAAATGATGCAGAGCTGACATCAGATCGGGTTTCAGAATCATCATCTAAGCCTTCTTCTTCACCAAGAAGTACTTTACCTAAGAAGTGAAGTAAGAAAAACCTTTACTTTTCAAAAATTATAGTCAGTTTGAAATGTTGAACAGCTCAAGTCAAATGTGAAACCTATTTTTTAAAAAGTTTATCCAGATAATTTTTCATAGCTATGACAGGTAACAGATGAAAGGAATGAATAAAGTTCACATCCAGTCCCTCACTAATTTATCAGGAAAGAAACAGGCAGCAGTGACAAGAAAACAGAGTTAAGCAATTTTATTTACCAGTGCAACCATTCAGGAAACTACCTACAGCCTTATTACTTCTGGTTTATTTTTGTGGACGACATTTAGGATCCTACTAATTTCACCAAGTATGTGCTATTCCTAAGGACTGGATATCTAGTATTCGGATGTCTGCCCTCAACTCTAAAGGGCATTAATGCACCACAAGTAATAGAATAAATAACCTCTTCCTCCTTAAGGATACAAAAAATATCAAAGGCTGCCCGGAACTCCAAATATAACAGTACAGAAAAAGCCCAGGGGGAAAAGCAGTGCAGACTTCAAGCACAAGACAACACAGGTGGGACAGGGTGCTGAACCATGGACAACCATGGAGAGCTAAGGATTACTAAGGCAAAAAATCCTCAGAGATGCTTTTTTTTTGCCCTAAGAAACTTGAGAACCACTTCTAACATAACCCAACCACCACAAAGTTCTCTTACTCACAGAGCATTATCTACTTAAATTACAGGCAGTGGAAAGAGAAAGATACCTGCAGATGCACACTGCCTGGAAGGCAACCAAGGACACATGCACTGCCAAGTCTGTCCATGGGATAGCACAAGGAATGCAGAGGGAGCTGCTAAGCCCATCCTTCTACATGTTGCAAGTCCCTTGCTGAGACAGAGGGATTCACAGTAAGTGCTGTGAGAAGGACCATTTTGCTTAGACTACCAAGCTGCACTGGTACTCTAAGGAAACTAATGTTTGGAAAACCCTGGGTGAATAGATTTGTACCTTATTCAAGTTAAATGAGGGTAAAAAAAGCATTAATACACTTTTGTATTAATTTTTTTTCTTCACTGCTTTCATACATAGCAGTACCAGAGTAGAATTACCTTCCTCTGAAAAGCATGATTTATGATACCCAAAACTGTAAGTAAGGCAGAAAAGTAAACATGGCATTTCTATATACCTTCTATGTAAAATGACAATAATTGAGAACTACACACTCCTATGAACAAATGAGTAAAATCCTACTAGGAGTTCCCAAATAAAAAGCACAAAATAGAATATATTCTTCTCTATTATTTTTTCACATTTATATCCATTTCACTGAAACAAACCAAGATGAGCTTCTGTTTTCTGCTGCCCACCTCTAAAAGTAAGTGAAAGAATAAGAACACTGAAAAACAGTCATTAGGCACATCAGATTTTATATGCTTAAATGTACTAAATGAGTATATAACACACGCAGCAGGATACTTTTCTTCTATTTGACAAGAAAAAAATCCAGTTAAGTTGTTTTCAAAACATAGGCTTTGATTTCAAAAGGAATTTTCAGCCTTTTTAGCAAATAATCTTCTGAAGTTGAAACAGAAATGAATCAATGCAGGCCAGCTGCTCAGAACTGAAGCTGATCTGATGCAGCAAGACTGCAAAGATGTGAAACAGAGAATTCTGTAGATCAGCCTCACTTTACACCCCTGCACACAAAGGAGCATCACAGCTTGAGAAGTCCCATCCATTGCCCACTACTCTGTGTGACTGCAAAATGACTGCAAGGAGGAAGTGGGAATAGGCTCAGATTTTTCCTCCTTTCTAACACAGAGAGCAACAGCAAATGAACAATTCACAATTTGAAAATAAACCTGTACAAAGCACAAAACTGTGAAGGGATTTCTTCAAATTGTTTATGCCATTGTTTAGACCACAAAATCTTCATACCATAATCTTGCAAAAGGATGAAAGCTGATGACTCATACATGTTCTGTCATCAAGTTAAAGATTAGTATTTTAACAAGTACTTTAATTGAATTTACACTATTATTAATACTTCAAAGTTACACTGAAGACTACCAACAAGAGAAAGATGTGCCCACATTTCTCTTCACAGAGAAAAGCAAGGCACAACTTCCCAAGGATATTTTCTGGGAATCGCAGCAAGGAACTTCACAAAAAGAAGAAACAATTCTTATCTCATTTGCTGTGCCTGTGTTTGTGCAAAAGTAGAATGAAATATAGAAATTGTTTACCAAAAGTGATGGTGTTTTGCTTCCTTGGCCTATCAGGGCCAAGTGTGTCTCCAGACTGTGGGTCAGGAGACAATCACAAGATTCTGCTTAGTGGAGTAGAGTGCTTGTGCAGATTCAGTGTAATATAGTACAGAATAATATAGTATAAAAAAGTAATTAATTAGCCTTCTGATATCAATGGGTCAAATGCATTATTTCTCCCTGCCACAGGGGTCACTTTGAATCCTATACAAAAATCCTAAATGAGGATTTACTATTTTTTATTTCCATGTGAAATGCGTCGTTATTCCCTGCCACAGGGGTCACTTTGAATCCTATACAAAAATCCTAAATGAGGATTTACTATCTTTTATTTCCATGTGATGTGCGTCGTTATTCTGATTTGTTGCATTCTGTCTCACCTTTGGATGCTGCAGCAATATCTACTGTCAGACATCCATTCTTGCAATATGGCCTTTCTAAACTAGAAATGGTAACTGTATGTGTAAGCACTATTTCATTCAGCTTTAACCACTACTTTACATTTTGGTATACTCTTAAAGCATACAGATAAGGTTATTTAAAAAAGCTCAAATAACCTTATCTGTATGCTTTAAGAGTATACCAAAATGTAAAGTAGTGGTTAAATAGTGGTTATTGAGATTCCTTGCACATGAAGATTGAAGGACATATTGGAAAAAGTATAAGCTGTAATGGTGCTTCAAGTTTATATAATCTCACCTTGTTTCAAACTACTTTTCCTTGAAGTTTTGCTCTTCAGCATTGCACATCTCTTGCTTACTAATACTTGCAGTGACTACAGTACACTCACAAAATTCACTGCAACATTTTGCTCACCTAATGCAGGTGATGAAAGTGTCACACAGCTGTACCTAGATTGATTCTGTCATAGTGATATGACTGGTTTAAATCAAAGTGCAAACATACAACTAAATATTAAGTACTTCCATGCACAAACTGGGAAAAGAATACTTCAGAGCTAACTGTACTCTTTAAAATTCTGTTAAATGAACTAAATACTGAAGAAAGAAAATCTATACAGGCAAGACAAAAATGTATAATCATCAAGAACAGAAAAAGAAATAAAAAACCATCATATTGAAGCATGCAAACATACACATGCATTAGTGAAATGCAGAGAAAAAACCAGGCCTAACAAAACCAGGGAGGTTAACTATTTAGTAAGTTACATTAATGGTTAAGTATTACCATGAAAAAGAATGCCCTGTTCAGAGAGATTATTTTCCCATGTGCTCTTAAGAAGTTAAAACTGCATCATAATCATCAACATAACTTTGACGGTGAACTACAGTAAAAATAAAATTATATTGCTTTAAATTATTTTAGAATGTCTTGATTGCAATACCAGAAATTGCATCTGAATTTCTTCACTATTTATAATGATGAAGTTCAGCTGATAACACAGGCAATTGTGAATGAAGACCCAAGTTCAGCAAGACAATGAAGTGGGGAGGGGGAAAAAAACAACCCCAAAAAAATCAGGAAGGAATGCAATTAAAGATTGGTTTTCAAAAATAATCACCTTTATGCTTTCTTGCAAGAACAGGGCTGCATGAAGACCCCCCTCCAGCTGCAAATCACAGAAAGTAACACATCAGGGCAAAGACAGAGCTAATGAAATCATGAAGGAATTCTAATAGCCACAAATGGGAAACAACCAAAAAAAAGAAAACAAAACCCAACAAAACAAAAACCCAATGAAACAAAAAACCCACAAAAACAAAACAAAAACCAAAGCCAGGAAGAAATAGCAAACTTGTTGCTTTTGAAGTCCAAGGTTTTTTAATCATTCGACACTTCATATTCTGTGCCACTTGTGTGTAGTTTGCTTTCAAAAATGTGTTCTAAATTTCCCTGCTATGATTGCTTCCAGCTAATAATTTACCTTCCAGAAGCAGCAATATTGGCTGACCCATTAGTTCAACACAGACTCCTTACAAAAATCTAATCAGAGACTGATTCTTTTGAAACAGGAATGTAGCAGTTAAAGAGAATTTCAAGAACATGCACTCCACAGACAAGAAAGCTGATAGCTGATTTTAACAGTTAAGGATAAGCTTAAGTCATGCTTTAATTTCATGCTGGTTTTGGTATTCAGCAAGGAGCTCTCAGTTAATACAAACTCTGATTAGATCTGCTTTTATGAATCACAGTTGTCAGATGATTGGTAAGAACATTCATTTTGTGGGGTAAAAAATAGTCAGCATATTCAACTTGCTTTGTGTAACAAAAAATAATGATCAACACAAACTGTAAAAAAACCCCTCTGAAGTTTGTCATTAATCAATGAATGTATACCCACTTAAAAGAAGGAGGGAAAGAACTTCTACTGTACCTGGGAAAAAAGAATGCCATGCATAGCTTCACACCTTTCACTTAACCTTCATGCTTTTGCTAACACTGAGAACTAGATCTGATGATGTATGTTCATTTCCTTTTACTCCAACTACCAAGAGCAGAGCTTACCTATAAGTTCCACGATGCTCCCACTGCGGCTCCTGCTGGCAGGATCATCTTTGGACACACTGACCTGAGCAATGCCCCCGCAGGCGGTCAGGGCATGGAGCAGTTCAGGGGGGGGAGTTCTGAAGAGCTGCTGGAGCAACTCTAAAGCTCCAGTCACAACATTGTGGTCCTGATGCTGGGTATAGTGCAGAGTCAGTTCATAAACCTGAAAGCCAGCAGAGTACTGGAATAAGTCTCTATGAAGACAGAACATATGATGTGTCTTATACGATACAACATCAAATTTCAGCAGTGAATTAAGAATAACTGATGCCTGGTATATATGATCTTCACCACAATCTTCCAAGGGGGAAATGTCAATCAATTGCAGCCACTTAACTGCCTTTTTGGCAGAAGTCTGGTCATTACTTATCAATAATTCCATTCACTGGACCAACTATCATTTATCAAGATAAACAGGAATTTGAAAATTCAGAGTGTTCAGTATCAGACTAATTGCTGGATCACTATTTATTTATTTCCCTCCCAATTAGTACTCTTCAGATAAGGGGTATTATTCATATTTTACCTGTATAAGTTGTTCTGGTGAAGGTGAAATCTCTGTTTCTTTCCTTGTTACACCAAAACTGCCTTTCAGGCTGGTATCTTTTACTTGTTGTTGCAATAAAGGTATGAGATACCTTAGTGTAAGTAAAACACCCAGAATTAAAAGAGTAGGACGATCATCTTCTACAGGAACCAACAAGCCTGAGGGGAGAAACAAAGTGACCAAATAACTTACTGACAGTGGTTAGTTTCAACACAAATGTTATTATAGCTTCTTTAAATAAAAAAAACCACAACAAAACAGAGCAACCAAAACCAAGAGTGTTTTCCAAATGTAGAAACATCTGAAAATATGTACTTTATACTACTGACAATCAATTAAGCAGCATGGGAGAATGATCAGAGGACCCTGTCTCACCTTCCCTGTTTCCTCTTTTTACTCCATTAAAACGCAATTTATTTTTTTTAATAGCTGATGCCTTCATCAAATGATCTAGACTCTCTTGCTTCTCTCACTTGCCTCCTCCCTCCACCTGACAGCTTACACCCAAGTGCAATTCCCTTGCTCACAAATGCACTATTATCCAAATGGAAGATATTTGTACTTTGCCCTGTTTTGGGAACTTTCTTCCATATACCTACCTGCTAATCACAACCAACCCCAAAGCATACTACAAACTAATATAAACTATGGAAGAAAACACAACCTTCTATCCAGGGAGGAGAAAAAAATACAGAACCAATTCTCAGAGTTCCCATTCATGTTTCTGTTTGAATTCTGCATCACTGACAAAGAAATTATCAGGCAGGACTTTAAAGGGAGGAAAGTCACAATGTAGCATTTGAATTTTTCACACTTCCTGAAAGTAGCAAGGCTAACATGGTAACACCTTATGTATCTGCTGGTCTTCCTTATATCTCCTTGTGCAAGACAGTCTACACAGTAAAGAACCCCTTGTCAATGACAAAACTGAAGCAAGTTTCCACTGAAAGCCAGAAATGCCTCTGGCCATGACTTGCAAAACAACCTGAACACCATGCAAACTTCCCAGCTGAAGAAATAAAGAAGCAATACCTGATACAAAGTTGTGCACTTTAAATAAAAAAAAAAAATCCTCAATTTCTGTAGTTATAACAGTATCTATGTGGTGGTCCTTCTAAGAAAGGTCACAGGGCATGTGATCATGGCCCAGAGCACAGCAGAGTACTCTCCACCTCAGACCTGCTGCACTAACAACCAAGCTGATGCACCATGCAAGTCTTCAGACTCCTGATGCTGTGCAAGTTCACCCAGAATCCTGAGACCTCATTTTCCAGCAAGCTACTTGCTTCTCAAGCTTCAGCTATTTCTTTTCAATATTACTTACTAGCACAGCAGCAAAGAGAGAGAGACAAACAGCTTTAGAAGTATCTTCCTCTAACTTAACACCAGAGAGAAAGTATCAGCCGTGTAACTGGTAGTCAAAGTATTCTTCCTTTACCTGAAAATCTTTCACATACGTAAAATGTGAAAATTTCCATGTGAAACATGGAAAAATATGTAATGTTACTTACACATAAAGCAAATTAATTTTTTTGCCCTGAATCTTACCTAAAAGCACATTCAGTAACCAGGCATAGAAATACTGTGTTCTTCGTGAATGTTGACAGATGCTCACTGCTGATCCTGCTGCTGTTCGACGGATCGTGGGGGAACTGGATTTAAGATTAGCTATGAAAGCCTTCAACAAAACCTGAAAGCAAAGACAACTTACTTAATTAAGAAGACAGCAAATGTATATTTAATTTATTCAAAGCATTACTTCATGCACATCAAGCAAAGGCAACTACTGCCTTGAGATATGCAGCTGTAACACTGCTTTCTGTGCCACGGGACTGGTAATGCTGATAACTCATCATGCTAGGGATAGAACAGGGAACACTAATAGGGTAAAGAAAGGTACCTTAATCTCATTGTCATTTGCAAAATTGCCAAAGGCTGCCATGATTTTGGGTATTGCTGCAGCCAGCGTCTCCTGTACGGATTCCTCAGGTCTCTTACTTATCCGTGTCAGACAGGGCAAAAGGTTCACCAGGTATGGCCTAAGTATGGCACAGGAGAGAAACTGACTTGAGATCACAACAACTGAACCCTTCGAAGTATTTTTAATCCATACTCTAGTTCTGTGGTATTACTAAATCATACAAAAATGTACCTGATAGCTACACAGAACATAGGAAAATATAAAGAATCTTCTGAAGGCAAGAGAAGAATACACTTAAAAAATACAAGTCATTATCTTTACAAGTTCCCCCCCCCACAGTAATGTATAGCATAGAACTAAAACTCCATTAAAAAACACACTGATGAAAGAAATTCAGAGAGAATAAGGTGATAGCAATTCCTCCAACCTCCTAATTACATACTTAAAACTTCCAAACAGTAACATTCTGTTAACATCTTTAAAGGTTCTTTGGAAAGCTCATTATTAGAATGTGTTTACCTGCACTTCTGAGGCCGAACTAGATGGGCAAGCTCAGCAAATCTCCAGAGTGCAGCACGCAGACTTCTTGAAGCACCATTCTAGACAGAGTATACAACTATCACATTTCATCATGCAAAACCATTTCCTACAAAGAACTGCCTATAACATACAATAGTGTATATTTTACTTAAACAGATAAAAATATAAAGTGCCTGGAAATCATAAATTTCCTATAGCCAAAAGGAAGTCAAGTCAGCTCCATAACTACCTTCATTTTTCTAGATGGTATTAGGAGTTTTCTGAGTAAGCTAAAATGAATAATAAGGAACACCACAAAAGAAAAGGAAGTGTCTGAGATCTCTGCTCTGCTGAAATCTGCTTAAAATACCACAGAGAAAGACATCAGCCAACAAAGAAACACTGATGATATGAGTCTGAAAATCACTGGAACACTTGCAGAGATATAAATACAGCACAAAATTGACAGCAGAGAAGATATGCAAATAAACAACATTCAGCTTCTGAGTGCACCAAAAGAAAAATCAACATATTGATCTGTAGCATTTCATAATGGATTGGCAGCTGAAGTTTAGTATCTATCTGCCTGGACTGACACCTTCCATTGTGCACCTGACTTGAACCAGAATGCCCTTGCATTAGTGTCTAGGGATGGGGTACAATTCCTTAATGTTTTTGGAAATACAGAAAACTGGAAGTCAAGATGCCTAGGTGGGTGTCTACCTAATATAGCTCAAACCCAACCAAAATGCTTCTCAAATTGAGTCCCCTGAAGACAAAGCTGAGATGTTTAAAAACTGTCATTTCTTTATTACTTTCTTCAGCTGGTACATCAAAGGCTTGTGGCCTTGTTAGCATGTCAAGTAAAAAATACTTGCATTTGAATTACAAAACATGCATTTCTCAGGTTCACAGCCAAACAACATATTCTGGCATGGCTTCTGAAGTGATCCTGATGCACAAATAAAATTCAGTCTGCTGAGTGCTCCTGTTGCACATGCTACCTCTCTGTCACCTGCCATGGATCCAAGTGCACCTTTCAAGAAGCACACGCCAACTGAACGACAAAATATTTCCTCCTACACCTGGTTATAAATGTGTAGGAACTTTGGAGCAATTTGTATGTTGGCTGTTTTCTGTTAATTAGGTAATGCCCATTTCCACACCCTCAAAAATATTGCATGACATAAAGGTACAGCAATATAGTAAGATATCCATACATCAACATCCTTACATCTAACAGAAGAAAAGCTATGCACATTGGTTTTGTGACTTATCTTCTAGAGCTCTATTATTCCCTTCAAAAACAAACAAAAAAACCACCCCAGTATCATTACTGTCTGACAAGTAACACCTCTATTTTCTCTCTATACAAGCCTGACCACGTTTATAGATGCAATAGACATAATTTCAGTGATACTGTCCTAAACATGGCACTTCTCTTCTGCAGTCACAAACTTCAAAAAGGTTATTACTAAAGTTCTTCCTGCAGACATAATTAAATTGTAGCTTTTGATACCTATAGAGAGATGCTTCAGTACTTTTCCCTATGCCTCTGTAAGAAGCTGTAAGTACATATCATACATTCATAAAGTAGTTGTATCAGGTTACTTGAAGCCTTAATTCTCCATGAGGTTGTGTCAATTAAGAATGCCATTGTCCTCCATCTTCTTTCCATCACCCTTTTGGTTTGAGTTATTCTCTCCAGCTTAGTCAGTGGAGCAAACATCATGAATTATTCCTTTGGGTGGGGAGGCACTAAGGTTAACTCAAAATGCTGTTCAAACCAAATGCTCACATATTTTCTGCCAGATAAGCTTTCAGGAGTGGTTAAATCCAAACAATGGGGGCAGCAGTGAGGAGTTCAGTAGAATAGTACTTTAAAACATTCATAATTCCTTCTAAAAATGAAGATTTGACCTTGATCTTAAAAGACAAACTTACTAATTTACATTAATGCTACATTTCAATATACTAGAATACATACTAAATACCACATTTCAGAAGAACATGAAAGAAAAATCACTCACCTTTTTAATCTCTTTATACAGTTCTAACTGCAACCTGGGAAGATTGGAATCCATCAAAGCCTGCAATAAAATGCATTGAGAACACACTCTATCAGAGGGGAGGTGCTTTACAGGAAAAATGTTACACTTGCAGTAAAACAGCTTCAAACAAGGCACTGAACTATCTAATGGTCCTATATTTGATGTATAGCTAAGGAAGTGATAAATAAGTGAGAAGAGACACCTTTATCCTTCACACAAATGCAGGCAAACTCCACAAACTCTGACAGTTATTTGCACTAAATGTTGACTGTTTTACCAACTCTACCTGCAAAAGGCCATATGGGATCAGCCTCCAAGCAGAGCCGACCTCTTGTGCTCTCTGGCAATCACCAGAACAGCCACTCATGAACAGAACATTAAAACACAAGAACAGCATTCACAAGCAGCAAAAAGGCACTCCCTGCTATAATCCACCACTGTCAAGCAGGCTCCTACTATTTCTCAAACTGAAGCTGTATTTGTACCATTACCTTTAACAGCCCCTGAAAACTCTTTGTTTCATTAATTAGCCTATTTTCTGCATCCAGTTAGTACACACACAAGGACATCCCAGGATCCAATCAAGCATACAGCAACAGAGTTCAAACCTGCAGCCTGGCTAAAACCCAGCATACATGAACTGAAAGCGAGCACAGAGAAGCAGTAATTTTCTGTTCACCCCAACCTGATCATTCTCTACCTTCAAAGTATCAGACAGTAAGATATGAAAATATAATCTCTTCATAAAGAAGAATTTGTATATATATGGTTACCCTTCCTCCTCCACTTTTTTCCCTAGTGTGTACTACAATTTATTAATAAATCTCTATTAATAAATTAATAGCTCTTCCTCTGATGAGATGAGATCCTCATGCAATCTCAAAGTACCTACGTTGTGAATTCATACAGTGCTATATTGTGGAGTATTGAATTTTTTATTCCTTGTCCAGTAATTTCTTAATTTCTAATTTTCTAACTGCCTTCCTGGATTAAACTCACATCTTCACAGGATTATTCATCGTGAGTACAAAATCTGATAGCACCCACTGAGCTAGAAGCCACAACTGCTCCAGCACAGCGAGTGGAATGCCTGTGGCTCCTCCAGAGCATGATCTCCCCAGCCTAAAATTGTATGCTCCAAAACTCCATTCACCCCAGTTACACCTGTTACAGTCCAATGGCATTGCCTTCCCCAGAAAAACCTCACCCGGGCTGTATCTTTATATTAACATAAGCACCCCAACTACAGACTGAAGGTGCCAGATGACAGCAGTAGGATTTACTTCACAAAACTTCGTTTTTATGAGAAGCTCACTGCACCTATCTATATATATATATATATATATATATATATGTATGTGTATATGAGGATATCAAGCAACACAAAAAGGCCCCAGCTATTATTTGGCTTTGAGGTTAAGTTGTCCTTACAACACACCCAACTACAGGAACTCTTTTGGTTAGTGTACAGCTATATTTTTAGCAGGCTAGAATGTATAATGTCATCTTTGGGGAAAAAAGCATACTCAGCTCTAAACTGCTACAATAATAAATTCCAATTAGTGAGGCCAATTGTACTGCAATCTGTGTGAACAGTTATTTATATCATTAGCACCAGTATCATTAGCACAGAGAATACTACAACATCATGCATCAGCTTTAGAGACAAGACAGCTTGACCTCACCCACAGAAACCTGCAAAGTCCCAACTTGGTGTTTTTTCTTTTAAAGGTATCACCACAGTTATTTAACTTTTGAGCCATTTATGCTGTCTTTGAGGTTCTGACAGGCAGTTGTAGTGTTACTTGAAGATGACTTATAGAGTGTTTATCTAAAGTTATGTGCTCAGCCTCATCTGCAGAGAAGAGTTAATTTTCTAGTTACAGTAATGAGCATAAACTCCAGACAGACACATAGTTACACAAGTAGTGCTTACATCTATAGTCTTTTATTTCAAGAGAAGCTACAAAGCATCTTTTGCTAACTAGCAAAAGAATCAGCCTCTAAAAATGCCTGAGATTCTAAAAAATGGTTGAACTTTAACTAAAATGCAATCTTAGGGGCCCAACACCTCTGTTCTACTTACCACAAGCATCACTGACACTTGCACAACCAAAAATAAAACTGGACATCTTTTTATTTCTGCATCTATACCCAAGTGTCTGCCCAAGTTGCTAAATCACTTCCACACAACATAAAGCACAGAAAGAGAATACAAAGTACAACCAGCTTCCATAACAGCCTGATACATCCATGTGTGTGGAATATCACAACTGTTACCACTTCAGAGCTGAGCCCAACTGCCAAGCTTAATGACTGACAGAAGATGCCATCATTTAAAACCACTTTAATCTTGAAAACAAAACAAACTACCATACAAACATTTGGGGAAAAAAAATATGTTTTCAAGTTACCCTGAAGCATGCCAGAAAGCAACAATATTAAACAGATTAGAGAATTTATGAGGTACATTTTATACCAAGCCTACCTAAGTGTTTCATGGAAAGTAGGAAATAAGCTTTTATTCTTTAGGACTGTTTCAGGGCAGCTTTTAAAGCAAATTGAGTTAAATAATAATGTATGCATCTCACAGAGTGCTCTCCCTCCAACAGAAAAACATTCAAATCAAAGTGAAAAGAGCAAAGTGCTATTGGGCCAAACAAAAAAGCAAGGAACTCACACTTCCTTATTCCCTATCATTATGGAACACACTACACAATCTGTAAGCTTCTCCATACAACTTTCAGCCACAAACTCAATCCCCAACACTTAATTAATTCAGATATGAATGTTTAGCTTTCTTGCTTCTATACACCCTTTCACATAAAAGAAAATTATTATTTGCATATTTCTAAAGCACTTAAACTTTGCATCAACTAGATTATTTATGAGGTACATAACAGTGTCTTAAAGTTCAAGTATTCCATAAAAAAAACAAACCCAAAAAAAGGGAAGTGAACACAAGCCCCTTTTTGAAGCAGCAGCTCCTACAAATTACTCATAAGGTTCATTTTAAGATACTTTGAATCAAGATTTAGACCTTGCATGACCTCCTATGAATGCCCATCTGCTGTTCTCCAACAAGCTCTTCATTCTGGATCACAGCAGGGGAACAAACAATCTCCAGAATAATATATTTATTCTACTTACTGCCTGAAATCTCCTCCTCCAAGTCTCAGCAAACCACACTACCTTTCAATCAGCTTTTAAATAATATTTTTACCTTTCCTCATGCTAAGTGTCTTTATGTTTACAGAACAATAATAGAGTATTCCTCCCACACAAGATGATTTCAGAAAAGCCCACATTCCTGTTTTGGTTAACTTGAAGAGAACAAAGTTAATGAACAATTGAAGACAGGAATAGATCAGAACAATGTATTACATAAGACAAGTTAAAGTTAAATATGTTGATCTGGGCATAAAAACCTCTCCTAAGAGAGAGAGAACACATTCTGCACGTACAGAATTTAGTACAGAAGCTTGCTTACATGATGAGATATTATCAACAGTAAGAAAGGCAACTAAAAGAACATCAGTGGGAATTCAGACAGGACACTGCATCAAGAATAGACAAAATGTGATAGCAAAAGCTCTTACTTTAATAACTTTATTAAGGCATTCATCTGCAACCATCCGGACATCAGATTCTGCATCCTCACTGCAGAGGAGAAAGAGTTCCATAGCAATGCCCAGCAGCTTCTGAAATTCTGGGGAATTCCTAATAAACAACATTAGAAAATTACAATGTGCACCATGAAAATGAACACCAATGATGTTTTTGAAAGGGTTTTATAATCCAACTACATATATACTATACACATATGCACAAGGAGAAGACATTCAGTGTACTAAAGCACTTCATTAGGAGTTGGGAGATCATTTCCCAACTCTTTCCTCCATGATCTGGTAAGATATTTGACCTCTTTTTTTGCCTAAATTTTTCTGTCTGCAATAGAATGGAAGTGCCCACTCCATCAATAGGTAAACAAAAGTCCTTCTTAAATTTTGAGTTAGTTAAAAAAAAACCCTCACCATTTCAGTTTTAAAGAGAAACTCAGCAATTATAAGGAATCCTCCCAACAACTAACATTCTGAAGTTGTTATTCATCCTAATGAATTAAAGACATCCATAAATAATCAATAAATTAAAGACATTGCCTTACCTTAGTGACTGAGCAACTATGTTTTCACATATTGTTAGACAATGATTCACCCGATCTTTCTTGGTAGCTGCAAGTTCTTTCTTTCTAAAGGAAGAACATGATGACAATGAGTGTGAGACAAGAGTTCAAAAGTGACCATTCAAACACTTGCTGAAGTAGTGTCTAATCATTACTCAAGAAGATGCATTTGCACTCTCTGGTCACTCCATGAACAGCTGTACAACAACTACCTGCAGACCCAGGATTTATCTGCAGCTGCTGCTGAGAGCACATGGGCACACAAGCAAAGGAGAAATATAAGTTTAGGAAAAGAATGAAGGACTAATAATTTAATAGGGAATATCACATTAACTCCATAACTTTCACTGAGAAAATGCTTAGGAATGAAAACTGAAGAATGAAGAAGAGTAAAGGGAAAGTATAAAAAAATGAGGTAGTCCTAGAACAAAGCAAAAATAAAGTGATAGAAAGAAGAAGATTGGAGAAAATAAGCCATGAGAACAAAAAATAGCTCTTTTAAAAAGACCCTCCTCCTACATAGCATCACCTGATTTGTCTGATTTTTTTGTCTGCCAATGTCTTGAAACTTCGAGTTGTATTAAATGGACAATTTGCATCTGAACTGCAAAGCATGACAAAGCAATGCCATCATACACTACATTCCTCCAAAGGTAATCACAAAACCAGCAAAGGCCAAGGCAGTCTGACCACTGAGAATAACATCCCTATAGGAACACTTGGTATAGCCCAGGAAAGGCCAAGCTGAGTGCACAACAAAGAGAACAAAATGCACAGAAACAAAGAATGTGTATCTACAAACAACAGAGAGCACAAGATGAAAAGCTTCTCCTTTGCAGAATGTATTTAACATTCACTTCAACATGACACAAGCTCTTGGAACAGCAGCTCTTCCCTGCTCCACCCCCAAGAGAGGAACTGAAAAAAGACAGCGAGACAGACTCCCAACTCTGACTGGGAAATTTTATTCAAGTCTGCAGTCTCTCCTACTCCTAACTTCACTGACACAGAATCACTTCTAGGAAAGCAGATGTTACTTTTAAATAATTAAGCAGTAGCAATACTGGAGCAAAACCACCCACCCAAAGGTATCTCTCCTGAGTGTTTCACAATAAAGAATTACCAGCTTCTTCACTCATATTCACAGAGAATCTTCCCTTTTGTTTTCCAAGTGAAAACTGATAATTTTTAGTATTTCATTCTCTCAGTAAAAAATAGCAAAAATCACGAAATAGCAAAACAGTGTTTCTGAACTAGAAGCTGGAAAACAATGTGAACAGCCTTGAATTACATGAATAGCAGTAACACAACATCAAGGGCCAACAGCAAGTAGCCAATAAGCACATTAAATTCTGCTAACTCAAAATACAGTGTTAGACAAGTGTTTTTAAAGAACTACACTGCATTATTTAGGAACTACAGCTCAAATAATAGTAGAAGTTTTGAAAAAAAGTCATTAGTATCCCAGTCATCCCAGTATCCCTGTCCCTTTTCTTCTCTCAGGCTGGAAGAGAGGGGTTCAAAAGTCTCTGTTCCCAAGATTTCAATTTTTCTCACAAAGAAAACCTCATCTCATCCCAGAAATACCTTCTACTTTTATAAGTTTAAAGAATAGCTCTGAACAAAGCTATTTTTGTGGTTTAGTTTGGCAACATTTTATTTAGGCAAGCTAAACAGCCAAGAGGATCTCTTCTTGGACTTAAGACACTGGCAGAATATGAGCAGACAACCTGAATTTGCTCAAGATACACAATGTCTTTCTTTCTCTCCATCTTGAAAGAGTGTCAGAGTCTTTAGCAGCATTTCAGATCATCTCTTAACAAAAAAACAAATACTGTCCAAGATGTCCAACTGATTTTGCAACACCAGCACCACTGATGTGAGCAGGCACCTCAGAAAACGATTAAATCATTTCAACTTTCGTGCTAATTTTACCCAGCAGCCCCAAGCTCTTATGAGCACCATTTTCAGCATATATTCAACCCAAAAATAGATCAGGCACATTGAACTTGCCCATAAGCTCACTATTTCAGATACAGACATATTGAAAATACTGCTGACAAAGGTTACTTCCAGAATAAAGTTCTCTATTATCTACACATAACACAGCCCTGAGCAAGGCAGGCAGTGGTGTTCAATACTGCTCAGACCAGCAGAGATCAATCTCTTGGGCAAATATCTGTAAACAGAGAGCACCACTAACACATAATCTACACCTTGCTGAAATAAGTAACTTCAAAATTTAAAAAGGCTTGGCTAGACAAAATATAACTTCAAAAAAAATTAAAGAAAAGAAAGATGCAAGGAAAACACTTAATGTATATTATGTACATGCACATATTTTCTGTGCCTACAGAGGGAGAAGGGTAACAGAACAGTATCTAGAGAGAAAACACATGATTTTTTTTAGCTCAAAAAAACAAACAAAGCTCTATTGAGAAGTATCATGAAGTCCACAGGCAAACTGCTGATGAGCATACCCGGGGGGCAACAACAGCATCACACATTTGATGAATCAATCACACACATCTGATGAGTAACAGAAGGCAGAAGATATGGAAGCAGCAGTTATCAACAGGAAAGCTCCATCTCACTTACAGAGGAGTTTAACCTCCTGTGTACTTCTACACACCAGGAAGATTAACAAACAATGTAACAAAAGCAGCAAGCCCAGGTAATTTTGCCCTCTGAGTCCAGATGAGCTGACTACAAGGAGCTGCAGCTCACCAATGCTTATTTTTATTAGACCTTGAAATTAAGAATATGTGAAGAGTACAGAATATGTAAAGCTGAGCCAGTGATAAGAAAAAAGGGCCAAACCAAATGGCTTGACATTAATCTTGAGAAAAATAACAGAAACCAAAACCTGTTCTTTTAATAACAAACAGAAACATGAGTGGATCAAGAAATCAACTCAGTCCAAACACAGGAGACACTGGAAACAAGGTGCAGTAATGCAGGCAGTGATGGATTGTCACATTAACCAGAACTGGTCTACTACACACCCTAGACAGAGTAATGCCAAAAAACCATCAAGAAACCACTTCTGACAAGCAGGGCAATAGGTAATACCCATACAATTTGTGTGATCTTCAGTAAAACAAAAAATTAATGCTAGGCCTCCATACAGCACTGATCAAACCAATCCACGACCACAGCTTCAGTCAAACATGAAAGACACAGAAAAATTTAGGAGTATAGGAAAAAAGCATATTGCTTGGGCTTTTACAGTACCTTTTGCTGTAAAGTTAATGGTTAGATTCAAATGTAAAAAACCCTGAAAACAATTACAATAAGTGACTCTTAGAATAAATTGACAAGAGAAGATGTAAAGAATCCACCTTTGCATTCACAAATCAAACTCTAAATTTTTACACTATACTAGTAAGCTTTTAAGTTAGTGGGACCTTTGTGATCCAAAACAAAACATCCAATTTGTAATAAAATGTCAGAGTCTGAAAAAGCTGAAAAATTATAAGGAAGAAAATTAGTTGCCTAAGCAGAAGTGTATAGAAGCAATATGAAAGAGAACCCAAGTTAAGTCTACATAGAAGGGAAAAAAGCCCCAACAAGAGATAAGAAAGGGGACCAGAGACTGACATCTGACTGTAAGGCATAATGGGAGCATAACACATGATTATTGCTGATTAAAATCTCTTGAAACAGAAGAAGGTCTTATCTTCTTGGTAAAACCTTAGATTTGATTAAGATTTTAATAAAAAAAAGAGAAGATATCAGTATCATCAAAAGTTCTGGAGTCATTGTCTCACAGTAAAGTGAAGAAATATATAGACACCTGCTGGGTAAACAATTAATTCTTCTCTACCCCAATCCCTCTGATCTTAAAACATTTCATAGGAGGAGACAGTCCTCAGTATTACTACACAGAACTACAAGAGATTTATGTGTTATTTACAGAGAACCACAACAAACAATAATGCTTCTCCCCAAACACAATTTTCCTTTCCAGTCTACTACAAACAAGAAAAATTAAATGCAGATAGTATTGTGAATTACATTCAATATGTCACCTGCTATTTCACTAAAAGTCTGGAAAGCCTCAGCAAAGGCTGCCACAATAGCTTTTCAGTGGCTTTTATGAGGCTCAGTGCTGTCACTGAATTTGTCCAGATCCTGGGGGCATACAATCCCATCAGCTTTTGAAAACAGCCTATTTTTAAACACAAAGCAAAGTCAACAAGGACAACTCCAACACTAATTTTTTAATGTTTTCAGTAGAACATGCCTAAATTTAGACCACCAAACCAAGCATAATATCACAAGCATCACAAATAATTCTAAGGATTTTCTCTTGCAATACCATGACCTCTCTCACCAGTAACTTTCAAGACAGAGATCTGAACAGCACACAGGAAAGACTGGAAATAGATGTTCATCCATGTCACACAAAGTACTGGCATAAAAAAAATACGTACAAAACAGAGCAATTAGTCCCTGCAGACCAGTAAGGCACCTAAGAACAACTAGATCATGAAGAAGATGAGTTTTCTCACCTATTAAGCATCAGAAGTGTAGAAATGCATTGTGATTGTTTGAGACAACACTCACTCTCCAGAGAGAAACAGCACCAACCGTGATAATTCAGCTGGCAACCGTAGCAGAAAGTGCAGAGGGAGCAGGTGGCCAAGAGCCCCGAGCCACTGCTCTGCTTCCTCTGCCAGCACCACAGCAAACTGCCAAGCCAGAAGTTACCTGCTCCTCAGCCCTTCTGCTTGCCCCTTCTCCCCAGCAGCAGGAGAAAAAGCATTAGTGTGACTCCTGTGTTTGTCCCTACACGCCTTCCTGCCCTCACACTGCTGGTGAAAGCTGGGTCAGGGGGTGCAAAGGCAAGGGGCAGCACCGTGGCACTGAACAGCTCCACCCAGTAATGCCCCCCAACGGGAAACTGGATATCTCATGGATCTAGCACATTTATCCCACATTTAAGAAAGAAAAAAGATATTAGGAATATTTAAACTAACTTCTCTTAGGTCTCTGTGCAGCACATCTCAGCACAAGACTTTAAATGAGCTTTGTCACAAACAGACATCCTTCTGAAAGCATCAGAGCTCAGACTTCAACTCTATTTAAATTTTCAATCCACAAATATTAAAACTTGTTTTTAACTTCAACATGAACTTTCAGGGCAGTGCTCTTACAAGAAAGAAGAAATCCGACTGAAAAACAATTAACACTTAAAGACATGAAAAGCGAGTAACAGAGTGGAAGAAATTTCTCTTGCTCAGCCTTGAATCCTTATTTCAAGAAAGCTGCAGAGTTCAGAGAAAAGACACACACACAGAAAGCGTCAAGCACAGATAAACAAGGTCTCACAAAAAGTGCTTCAGCAGTTATCAAAAGAGAAAATGCTGAAAATAGTGCTTCATCCAAGTTATGCTTAAAGGTTTTTGCTGTACTAGGTGATAAAAAGGTTTTCCTTCCTAGAACCAGCCTGTGAAACCCTCAAGCACTGCTGCACCTCCCGTTCATCTCCCGCACTGGTGACTTCAGACACGCTTGCCCTAGAAGTTACTCCACACCTGAGCTTGGGCAGAGAACCGACGGCAGCACCCGCCACGCTGCGGGAGCCGCCGGGGACAGGGCAGCGCCGGGCCCGCTCGGGACCCGACCCGGCCGGGGCACGCGGGACACGCGTGCGGGAGCGCCGAGCCCCGGCCGCGGCTCACTCACGGTCTCTGCAGCGGCTCCTCGGGGAGGGCAGCGGGGCCCTGCTGCTGCTGGAAGGAGCGCAGCGACTCGAAGGCCTTCGTCAGCTTCTCCATGGTGGCCATGTCCGCTGCGCCGGCGGCACCGGCCCGCGCTCCGACCCGCCCTGTCACGGGCGCCTGGCGGGTGCGAGTGCCGTCCCGCTCCGCTGGCGCTGCCCCCGGGCTCGCTCCCGGCGCTGTGCGGGCGCTCCGGCGGGCCCGGCCCGTCACAGCCGCGATGAATGGGGCGGGTCCCCGGGCCTGGCGTCACGCGCGCCCTTACGTAGGAACACACAAGGGAACGCGGGGCGCGAAAGGGGCGGGGCAGCGGCGAGAGGGACAGCTGCTCTGACCAATCAGAAGGAGGCTCCGCCCCTCGCCGCGTGCCGGAGCGGCCGTGCGCTGCTGTGCGGCGCCCCCTGTCGGCAGCGGCGCCCGCGCTCGGC